>NC_067225.1:5021428-5330000 GCF_019924925.1 Ctenopharyngodon idella
AAAAATTACCCTATTTACTTTGTTTTAAGCAGTGGCAGAGCCAGGATATTTTCATAGGGGAGGCCAGGCAGGGGGCAGCAGCCAGTCTGGGGTGGCACAGATATGACTATGATATGACTAGATAGTTCAAAGGTAAGTCAAACTTCATTGAATTTTATATAATCAATGAACACTTCAACAATTCTGAGTTAGACTGTAAGGTCTGTTTCAAAAACTTGCAACTGTAAAAGTAAACTTTGAATGTTTAACATTCTATTAGTTGTCCAAATAAATTGATTGCAACCGTTCCATAGCCTATACCTAAATTAAAATTGAAAAAATGTATTCTCCTTTGAATCCCCATGTGCAAGAATGTGAATATGATCAGAGCGGAAGACGGCAGCACATAAATGCCAGAATGTAAAATTAGTTATTTAATGCAATGACATTTTCATTTGTAATTTGTTTTGTTCTTTACCAAATAACACAAAATTGCCACCTATTTACTAGTACAAATGCACAGTGCTCACATTTATTGTGCATTAAATTACAGTTCAAAAATGTAATGTTGCCTTTTCAATTTGTGCCTTAAATTGTGATCTCACATAGCAGTAGGCTGTATTTTAGTCCATACATTTGAGGAGGGTGGAGATGTGCCCCCGAGGGAGACTCCCCCACCACCTGCCCCTGGGACCGCGTTTTCAACCGAGGAAAATACTGCTTTTTTATCTTAGTGTAAGTAGCATTAAACATGTTTTGTTATCATTGTAGTTATTAGGTGTAGTCATAGTTATTGGTGTGAATGGGCCTTTAAAGGAATAAATCACCCAAAAAATTTAATTTGATTTACTTGCACTTTGTTGTTCCAAACCCATTTGATTTTCTTCTTCTTGGAACACAAAAGGAGAAATTCTGAATAATATATTGGTAATATTCTTTCATGTAGCCATTAAACTGGGACTGAAGCTTTAAAACTTCAGAAAGGAAAACAAAGAATAAAATATAGCTGCAAGCAGCGATGACGGGCCCAAGCCCTGGCGCCACCGCCACCCCGGTGGCTTAAGGAAACCTGTGCATGGTGGACAACATACAATCTTAATTTAATTTAAATCAAACAATGACTTTACACAATATGAGACACTTCCTGTTTCCCTTTTTTGTCATTAGTTTAATTCCTCGCCATGGAAACACTATTTGAGATTTAACATCTTCAGTGTCTTTGTGTCATGTTGACCGAGTTTGGTGGCGCTTGCAGGAATCTCCTACGAGGAGTACTTAAAAACTCTAAGCCTGATTATTCAAAAAATCCACATTCAAACCAAAATAACTGACTTCCTGTTGGTCGGAGCTAATGACTGTAAATTAGAATGTAGTCAATGATGATAAAAACACAGCTGAAGTTTCATCAAAATCAGTCAATGTTTTCAGAAGTTATAGCACACTTCCCATTTCCCTTTTTTTGTCATAAATACATTGCCTCGCCACGGCCAAACCATTTGAGATATCCAATGTCCGTCCGAAATTTAGCATCCTCAACGTCTTGTCTTTATGCAGTCCAAGTTTGGTGGTGATCAGATGATTCCCCTAGGAGAAGTATATCAAATTCTTGAGCATGCGTTTTTCAATCAACTCTAAATAGCCGACCTTTTGTTGGACTAGGGTATGACTTGGAGTGCGAAAGTTGTTCGCCCTGATGAGATCTGTAACTGTATGAAGTTTGGTTAGGTGAAAAGGGATGCGCTACAGAGTTTCAAGAGTTTTTGAGCACGTTAAGGGACCCAAAAGTGCCCGAAAGGTCAAAAACAATTTTACCTAAAGAAAACAACAGGACCTTCGCCCTTTCAGGGCTTGGGCCCTAATAAATATCATAAAATAGTCCCTGTGACTTGTGCACTCAGTTACAAGTCATATAAAACTGCTGTGTGATAAACATAGAAATTATATCATTATTCACTTCCAGTGAGCAGTCAATGGACTGTGATTGGATTACTGATTCAGTGAGCTGATTTGAGAATCAGTTTATTCTGACTTGTGAATAAATCATTATTTGTGAACTGGATAATGCAGAAAGAATGATTCTTTCATGAAACAGACATATACTTCTCTTATATGAATGCAAGACCGCAAATGCGAATATCAAGATTTTTAGTTAACAATTAAACTAAACTTTTGTTCAGCCTCACACAAAGCAATCAGATGGCTTCACAAGAATTGGAATATAGTGCATGTGGATCACTTTTTGATACTTGTATGCTCTTTTTTGTTTTTGGAGTTCGACAGCCCTAGTTCCCCCATTTGACTTTGCATTGAAAAGATGCCAGTGATATTCTTCAGAAATTCACCTTTTGTATTATAATTATTGACATCTGACTTTTGATTTCAGATATTCTCTGATGACTCAGAGATGTGTCAGCTCTATCTACCTCCACCCGTCAGACATGGATAAGCACCACACATACACACACCCCTCCCCGCCCTCCACACGTCTGCCTTTCACAAATCATACCCAGAGAGGTGTCTTCAATAAATTCTGTGCGGGGAACACCTGCTGATTTCCAAAATTGGATAATTATAAGGAAAATGAGTGAGCAGCAGTGGGCTGCGAGATGGCGTTGTTTCTAATGGTACCTATTAAATAACAGAGCGCATAAGCTCCTCGCTTTTTTTATGTGCACATCAGGGCGGCACCACTACCGATCTGTTTTTTGGACCGTAACGATTCTGTGCAGAGGAATCGGCTATGCTACAGTTGTTCCAGCATAATAGAAGTCTGTACGCCTGACGAATATGCAGCCTTGGCTCCCCTAAACTAGCAATCATATCAAGGGGAGGAGAAAAGATATATTCTCTGTTGTTGCCTTGACCGGGTGCCTTGTTTTCATTATGAGCGATGCAGGCAGGGCTTAGGGGAATTAGCAGGCATGCCACAATGGAGTGTATTTGTTCTTTTCTTGTTTAAAGTAGGCTGTAGTATTGTTTCCCTTCTCTCTTGGGTTTTAACGACAGAGTTTTATCCGCACACCAGTCGTGAGCCGTTGAGACAGATTGGGCCCGGGAACGTTGTGGAATCGCACTTTGTCAGAAATTTTAGTCCCACAGACATTGCTCAGCAATGTTCATACGGCTGTCACAGAAGTTTGTAGAAAAGTCGTTACTTATTAATTGATTCATCAGAAGGAAAAGGCTTCTGGCAGATGAGGAGACTGTAGAGGAGGATAAATTTCCCCTGAGTGGTTGATAAAGAGTGTGTGGACGAGGTGAGTGAGTGCATGAGTGTGTGTGTGCATTGGACAAATGCTGTCGTACAGATAATGCTATTGTCGATTCCGAGCATGGATGGCATTCTCAACTCCATCTAAATGAGTTGTGAAGGTAAAGGTCTGTCTGCAATACAGAGACCTGCACCCTTCTGTAGGTGAAAACGTGACTTGAGCGGATCTGTGGCGGTTAGCGTCAAAATAGACAAATTTGGATGGCTTTAGAAGGCCCTGCTTTTCCCACCTTAATGTATGTGACTATGTGCACGTAGAAGCTGCGTTCTGCTCATTCAAAACATTTAAAAAGCTTAAAAATATTTAAAAAATGAATTTCACTGTTCTCAGCAGGAACGGGGGAAGATGAGATAAGCGAAGAAGCTTTTACTACAAGCCTCCCAATTTTATTACCCTTATTTAAGTGGTCTATAAAATTAATGACTTCAGTCTTTAAAAGGTGTCGTTTATGAATACATTACAAGTCTATGGCATATATACGGTTAAGTACACATGTTCACGAGACTACACTGCACACAACTAACATTTTAAATACACATCTGTAGATTTATATATGGTAGATTACTTTTATTTAACATGGTTTAGCTCGGCTCCCAGACTGACCAGCTGACAAATGCTCTTCTAAAACCAGGAAACCAGACCAATCTGATCAGGATGGAATACCAGCAAAACAAGCTTAGGCTGGTTTAAGTAGGTTTAAGGACGGCTGTTTTTTTTTTTTTTTTTTTTTTTTTTAAATCAGCAAGGGAATTTTTCGTCTCAGTGACTCATTAGAATGGTTTCTGCAGAATGTTGTAAAACTGAAGACTGAAGTAATGGTTAGTTTTTAAATTGTTATAATATTTCACAATAAGCTCATGTTCACAAAAAGCTCTTCAAACTTCTGTGACAGTTCGAAAGCTTGTGTTTATTGAGAAAACTCACCTAATCAATGAAATGCTCTTTCAGTATTTGAAAGCAGAAAAGCAGCCACTCGCTTTACTAAGGATGGACTTATGAGTGCATGGTAGCGAGTGAGTACAATTTGTTTACTTTGAAGACACGTTCAAAAAGAATCTCTAACAACCAAAACATCAAATGTTTCATTTAGTGGGAAGAACTCAGCTTGTCTACATGTTAATAATTTAAAACTACAATGTATGGATTACATTAAAGTGGACAATTTGTTGTAAATTCATTTACATCTGATTCAGTGACTGAAGATTTGAACTTCTTTTTGGATTTACTTCCTAAAAGGACTAAAAACTGTAAGTGGGACCAATGTTGTTACTGTTAACTAAAACTGGGCTATGGTATTGTAAAAAAAAAAAAAAAAAAATGAATTGAAAATTGGATTTTGAATTGAAATAAAGCTCAATTAAAGTAAAATAAAATATTACTTAAACTGATATTATATACTTAAACTTGATAATCTTAAATGAAAATTATATATGTTGCCTTGAAAGAAAATGAAATAAGCTGAAGTTGAAGTATTAAAAATGAATTAGAAATATTAAAAAACAATAAAAAAAAAAAAATTACTAGAACTTAAACTAAAATGAACAAGAAAACTTAAAATACTAAAATAAAAGCTAATTATGTATAATATAATAGTATATAAATAACAAGATGACAGTCAATTTCTTTATAGACGCATACCTTAAAGTCTTAAAATCTAAATATATTCTACAAAAATCTGGAATCTGGAAACTGGAATATTATTTTGGATACACAAAAATTATTCTAATTTATGGAAGTTAGGTGTTTGAAACCAAATTACAGAACTACTATTTGAGAAAAAACAAACTTGTGTAATTAGATTTTTCTCTCAAAACTTTACTGTGGTAAAGCCCTTGTGACAACTTCCCCAACAAGCCCCACATACTGTAATAGTTTTGCATGAGGACATTACACGGTCAATAGGATACCTTATGGGAATCCTTTCTATTCGTCTCTAATAAGGTGTCTTT
Organism: Ctenopharyngodon idella; assembly: GCF_019924925.1. Taxonomy (NCBI): domain Eukaryota; kingdom Metazoa; phylum Chordata; class Actinopteri; order Cypriniformes; family Xenocyprididae; genus Ctenopharyngodon; species Ctenopharyngodon idella. The sequence goes on from NC_067225.1 coordinate 5,026,629, forward strand.
ACGGTCCATTCATCTTTCACTAGAAGCCAGTCTTAAAGGCAATGCAAAGGGAGGCCGGCTGTGTCTGGGAGACCAAGACAGACTGATTCAGATCCTCTAGGAGACTGGGAGGTGAAACATGGTAGAACCTGATTGACAGCCGTGTGAAAGCATGATTCGGCCGTCCTAACACAAATGCCCATAATAGCTCACGGCAGCACCTCTCAGACTGGAACGCACATGGACACACCTCCCCTGCTAATTCTTCTCACTTCCCTTTCTCACCAGCCACCTCTAATTCCCACAGTCCCTCTCTCAGTTTCTCTCCCTTCAGCTGCCTTCATTTTACTATTGGTTAATTTATCATGAGAGCCAGACTCCGTGGCAGTATATCAGGTCGGGAGAGTTACAGCTCAGACTCGGAGGTGAGATTTCCCAAAGGAAAGATTCCAGTGACACCAGGCTCTACTTTCCCCGCTCTTCATTACTGCGAGTGTACACTTGGCTAGCGCCGCGGGCTATGGGGGGCAGACTGCACTATAAGATAAGGGAGCCGAACGGTGGCTCTGTTGCTGTGGATGTCTGCTGTCACTCTGATACTGGCAGCGGTCTTCTGGGAGCCGTGTGTCATTACAGATGCAGTGTTGTGTAATTAGGTAAGGAAGAGGTACAATCTCTCTACACTTATAAGATTGGATAGCACCAGGAAAAATCGAGGGGAGAGGGAAGCAGACTTGCTTGTAAAGCAGAAAAGGTACAGGTTGTTCCTACTTTGTATAACCCAGAGCACCAACCTCAGCAGCACTATGTATTAGTAATCAAAGGAAGGTAAGTCAGCGCACCACATGAAAACTGCTGCACGTCTGCTCTTATTTATGCTCTAATCAAAGTGATTGACAGGTCTGTGACATGTCTAACAAGCAGTGTTGTTCAAAGTTGAGGAGTATAAAGGCCCATTCACACCAAGAACAATAACTATATTGGCATCCACACCAATGGATGATGGCATTCTGTTTATTATATATGAGTGCTGCAGTTATAGCGTTTTAAATGCTCAAGTTCATTAAAGTTGTGTGAATTCTGACTGGCTGTCAGCGTATCATTACCTGGAAAAAAAAAAATCGATCTGAAAGTGACAATGAAAGTGTCATTATCGCTGACTTCTGTATTTGTTGTACCTCTGAAAAGAGGGAGATGAAGAAGAAAGAAGAAAAGAAAAGAAAAGAAATCACAAAACTCGCTGAAGTTTCCCCACTGCGAACTTTGTGGAATGTTTCCATAACAATTGACAATAAACTACAGCATCAATGGCCTTCTCTCTTCATTTCACACATATTTAACAATTGTTAACATAAGCTGTTAATTATATACAATCTTTAGTTATTTATAAACAATAATACATCAATTAATTAATACATATTATATAGCATTTTAGAAATATCTGGTACAAACAATTCTAAATAACATAAAGTAAATACTCTTTAAACAATTCTAAATAACAAAGTGAATACTCTTTAAAGGGTTAGTTCACCCAAAAATGAAAATTCTGTCATTAATTACTCACCCTCGTGCCGTTTTACACCCATAAGACCTTCGTTGATCTTTGGAACACAAATTAAGATATTTTTGTTCAAATCCGATGGCTCAGTGAGGCCTACATAGGGAGCAATGACATTTCTGCTTTCAAGATCCATAAAGGTACTAAAAACATATTTAAATCAGTTCATGTGAGTACAGTGGTTCAATGTTAATATTATAAAGCGACGAGAATATTTTTGGTGCGGCAAAAAAAAAAAAAAAATAGCGACTTACTTAGTGATGGCCGATTTCAAAACACTGCTTCAGGAAGATTTGGAGCGTAATGAATCAGCGTATCGAATCATGATTCGGATCGCGTGTTAAACTGCCAAACTGCTGAAATCACGTGAATTTGGCGCTGTGAACTGCGGATTCGACACGCTGATTCATTATGCTCCGAAGCTTCCTGAAGCAGTGTTTTGAAATCGGCCATCACTAAATAATTCGTTATTTTGTTTTGTTTGGCGAACCAAAAATATTCTCGTCGCTTTATGATATTAATATTGAACCACTGTACTCACATGAACTGATTTAAATATGTTTTTAGTACTTTTATGGATCTTGAGAGAGGAAATGTCATTGCTCCCTATGTAGGCCTCACGGAGCCATCGGATTTAAACAAAAATATCTCAATTTGCATTCCGAAGATTAACGAAGGTCTTACGGGTCTGGAACGGCATGAGCGTGAGTAATAAATGACAGAATTTTCATTTTTGGGTGAACTAACCCTTTAAATAACTTTCATCTGAAAATACATCAATGTCTTAAATTCTCTGTTATTCACTTTTCACATTTCTCAATAGGCTATTCACCTTTTTTTTTTCTCCAGCAAATCAACACTAAATTAACAGAATTGAGGCTACTGTACCTTAAACATTTTTTATTTATTGGTTTAAAGAGTACAGAAATAGGCATTATTCATTAAATCATTGTAGTATTGTTTGAGTGACCACCAGATTATCTCTCTCTCTGTCACACACACACACACACACACACACACACACACACACACACACACACACACACACACACACACAATCCATCCCTTTATCTAAAATGGTGCCTTTGGAGGGCACTTAAGTGTTTAATCATTATCAACATATATTTTTAATAAAAAAATAACTCTATAAATGAGTTCCAAATGACACTTATTTTTGTGCCCCACACTTTTCAGGGCTCCAGAGCACTGACATTGGATAGTTTGGACAAAAAGAATAGAGTTATTCCTGAATTAAATGCAACTCTTGTGTTCTTGAGTACTATATTAAACAATTAGTAGTACAGTCTTTGTTAGCTGTGTCTTAAATGGATGGTTCATGCAGTTTTAAACAGCAGAGTATGAACAGAGCCCATAGTTTTTTTTATTAAATAAAATAAATAAACACACATACACGTAGCTAACATAACCTAAATGCATGTGTGCATTATCACCTCGGTGATGACATTCACTCACAACCTTGACAACAATCCCTTACGGCATCAATGCACTTTAGCTATGTTCGTTATTCGTTCTAATGTGTCAGGGGAATGTTCTTAAAACACTAATCAAAGTAATATCATACCTTCTGTTCTCTTCTTTTTAAGTAAGCAATAAGGTACGAGAGGCTGTGCTGTATCGTGAATAAGTCTTACGATACAGCACTAGCCTTAAGTGCCTTATTACTTTAATATTTGTATTGTGTGGTAACCGTTTATAAAAGCCAGAAATATGTATCAATGCAACTTTCATGAAGTAAACTTTTTCTAAAAGCCTTCCTTCCGCCTGAAAAAATAGTCCCTGACCGTGAACAGCAACAGAAGTTACATTTTCATGCCATTAGATGGCGGCAAAGTCTTTATGAGTGTGTCAGTCAGTAGCAAAGACTTTTTTATTGAAAAGAGTGAATTGTTTTGAAAACGGAACAAGACGCTGTCAGTCACGGGAAAACACCTTAAATGTTAAAAGGACAAGGTAATACATTGGATATTTAAACAGATATTTTTATTATGAACATAGGACTAACCTGAAGGAAAATGCTAAATCTGAATGCAGGTAATAAACTCGCTCAATCGATCTCTTTCTCACAATACTCTTCTACATAATACAGTAAGCTTCAATGAACAATATAAATTGAGAACATACAGTTTACATTGCTAAGAGTGGTTGCTAAGGGTGTTGTGTAGTGATACAAAGAACCATTGGGTAAAGCGGTCATAACCGTGTTTTATCGTGAATAAAACACAGCTATTGACCAATCAGAATCAAGGACAGGAACTAACCGTTTTATAAAGAACATCAAAAGTTGCGATCGAACCTTTCTCCTGATCATTTTGAACAAGCGCAAAAAATGATGAAAGCTTGCTTGAATCAGAGCTCTGGCGTCACTGTGCGCAGCGCTTTACAATTATGAGTTCTGATTGGTCAATTGCTCGCTGTCATTTATAGATTGTTAATTATCATACAGAGAATTTTAAAATTTCAATTACATGATAAGTTTTACATAATAAATAAGACTGTTAATCTAAAGGGGATAGTAAGGGGGATAGTGGCTTTACAGAGGGGATGCTATTTTTGTCATTTTTTGAGGATATCAAATCGAGCCCTGGTTATAGTTGTGGTGTGGACTTCCCTATTCTCACAGAATTAGAACGATTATTAAAACTTTATAGTTATCGTCCTTGGTGTGAAAGTGTCATAATGCATATTTATTCAGCAGATTAACGGCAACCGTAACAAGCAATATGAGGAAAATTTGTGTGTAAGTTAGCTAGAGCTCTTGTGTGATAAATCCGTCAGAGTGGAGATTCTTCTAATTTGGGCTCTGATCGTTTGTTTTGGGTTTTAGGGCTCAAAACAAACTAATTCCCTTGGAATGGAAAGGTAACGATATTTGCACAGCTGATATTACGGATTAGGGTGAGCACGAGCGCAACAGATTGTGTGTCCAGTGTCTGGTCAATGAAAGTGGAAGCGTGCTTGTTTGCTCTGGGAGAGTTAAGCCAGGGCACACACACCATTACCCGCACAGCCAAATAAACAAGGAATTGAGCTCTGAGCCATTAAATAATTACAAATGCCTGCTTCTGATGACCAAAGCATCCACAAAGCCACGGCTGAAATCTCGCTGAACCACAGTGGCCATGCCGGCCGCTATCATAAAGTCATAGATTACAACTATCCCTTACAAATCCATACCTAGAGTGGGATTTATTTGTGGCATCTGCGCTGCGCTTTGGCAGTTATAGGCAAATTCCACTCTCCCGGGCATCCTCCCAATGGCTTTGATTAAATGGTATTATATCGTGTTTGTCGGCACTGAAGCGCAAGGTACAGGCTTAGATAAAATGCTGTTTGAATTCTGCACAAGCTCTTTTTCTCCCACCAGTGGTATTAATGTGCCATGTAATAGACAAATAAACCCATATGAAGGGCACTGGAGGATGTGAAATGCGCTTTCAAAGATGCCCAGGCTGGACGGATGGTTCAATGAGAAGACAGCCTAGAGCCTGGAGACAACGAAAGGCTGCTCACACACTCTTACACCAGATGTTATAAAAGCATGTTGGGGCTATTTCATCTAACCTATACTTGAAAAAGTTCACAATAACGTCGAATTCAGAGTAATGGATCATTAGTGGTGATTTGAACAAACAACTTGTGCTATAAACATGAAGGAGACGTGAAATTGTCCATCATCCTTTTGTTTCTGTGCAAATAGTTAGGCACAAATTGTCACATTCAGTTCAACAGTTTAGGCAAACAATTTATGAATGATGGCCCACTCTAATGTAAACTTTAAAAATTCCATGGCCCAGATTACTAGTAGTTCTTGAAGAGTGATTACTGAATAGGTAACACTTGACCAATTAGTAAAGCATTTTATGACCTTGTTCAGAGTAAAAAAAATAAATAAAAAAAGGGACAATTTTTAAGGATGTTTTAAGAAATGAAATTGCAGGATGTTTTAATGGTACAAAGACCTCTTACATGTCAAAAGATCAAAGCAAATTTAATTTCTCATGTCATGATAATGCCCCTTTTACAAGATGTAATACAAGTCTCTGGTTTCCACAGAATGTGTCTGTGAAGTTTCAGCTCAAAATACCCCACAGATCATTTATTATAGCTTGTCAAATTTGCCCCTATTTGGGTGTGAGCAAAAACACTGTGTTTTTGTGTCCCTTAAAATGCAAATGAGCTGCTGCTCCCAGCCCCCTTTCCAGAAGAAAGCGGAATCTCACACAGCCAAAATGATGATTGTCAGTAACGGTGTTCAGCCTTACATTGTTCAAACCAGAGTCGGACACTGATGGAGAGACTCAGGAAGAAGTTACAACTTTTAGAATGCAACTGGATGTTTCTGAATGGTTAGTGGATAAATTTATGTAGTTGAACAATTCTTCCTCTTCTCTAAAGCAGCCCAACATGGCCTCATCCCCTTTGTTGTGTGTTCTCGGGGGCAGAGTTTATGTAAATTTTAGGGTTTGTCATGTCACCAACCCGGGAAGAAGCTCGTTGTAGTCCCCACCAGCCGTTTGTTGTAGTCCTTAAACAGCGATTTCTGTGAAAGAAAATATCTCCCTTTGCATTGAACTAGGGCTGCACAATTAATCGAATTTCTAATCGCGATTACGATTACGGATGACACTATTTCGCGATTACAAGGAAAAAATATCCACTTACATTATTCTGCATGTTTAAGAGGTGTGTTTAGAGCATGTTACATTGCAAGAGGCGAATCACGACTACTTCAGAATGTAAAAGGTCACCTAGCACAAAAGGAGCTACCAGTGACGTAGGTGTACGGCGATATGTTGAACGCACGCGAAACACCAGCACCCGCCATTTTTAAAAAGCCGTGTAAACAGCCTATATATTTACTCCACGAACTAAGTCAAACATGAAAAACATTGATAGGACCTCTCAACCTTACGCTAAGAAGAAAATCCAGTGCGACTCTGAGCAGACCAAGCGAAACATGATTATGTATTTCTGCTAAGCTAGCGACATTGGGCATCAACCACACAACAAAAGCTAATACTTTTTCATAAACTGTCTGCTTTCTTTGTATAACAGTTCTATCTAATAACGTATTAGACAGGACTGTTAAACAGATCATAAACTAATGAAGATGGAGAATGCAAGCACTGTGTGCTCAGGATCTGTCTGAACTGTTCTCAGTGCTGTCAAAATAAAAGTCTGCCATGCTGTCAAAATAAAAGTAACAACAACAAGCGCAGTTTACGTCACTTCAGGCCCTAGGGGAACATTAGTTCACATTAGGGGAACCACACTGGTGGCTAGTTCCTATATCTAAGTTCCAAGAACAACCTGATGCAAAAGCCCCTATTATTATACCATTCATATGTTGACGTTTTTATAATTATTTAAAGAAGAAACCAAACCAATGTACAGTTGACATTTGAGGTTTAATGCTATAGAAAAATAATAAAAAAATTCAGGAAGAGTTTTCAGCTTGTTTTTTATTTTTATACAAAAATATGGCATGCAGTTGCTTCAAACAGTGCTTTAAAGCTATTTAATACATCATTCAATGTAAATTGTGATAATCGTAATTAATAATCGCAATTACAATTTCAAGGGAATAATCGACAATTATGATTTTTGTCATAATCATGCAGCCCTACATTGAACTTTGACCGTCGTAACTTTGCAGATGTTGTTTATGCTCAAACAGCAACATTACACACTAACTAAAGTTAAAAAAGTGAAATCATAATCAACCACCCCTTTAAATTTACCATTACTTACTTAATTTTGTTTCCATATTAGTTAATAGCAGTAGCTGAAGTTTTAGTGTAGTACCTCTCATTTGTCCTGCATTACTTCTTTTATAGTTACCTATTAATGATGGACCATTATTGTAAATCTCTTATGTGATACTTTACGTAAAAACATTTTTACAAATATTTTTAGAACAATTAGGATACATTTCTGTATAAATCATTCATAAAACAAATCTTGCATATGACAATTTACATAAGAATAATACTAATAATTTACAGAGAAATCCGTTCTGCTCATGAATGATGCAAATATTTTAATAAAATGTCAATTCAAATCAGTGCGACAATTTATTTGTAAGTAAGAACGGTTTAAGAAATGATTTTGTTTTGTTAAACTTATAAAACACAAACTATAACTTAAAAATGTTAAGTTCCTTACTTTGTAGTTAAAATTTTAACATATTCAGTTCCTTTTTAAGGAGAGGAACTACTGATAAAGCTAAAGAGGTAGAACTGTGTTCAGAATAATGGATAATTAGAGGTGATTTGAATAATCTGCATGTACTACAAACATGAAGGATATATTGAAGGATTATATTGAAAGAGAAGCCCAAGCCACATCTAGAATATCAGAGTCTTGTGGGTAAAATCATTTGACTTGAAAATCCGCACTCAAACAGAACACCCTAGCAACTGCATAGCAACATTCTAAAAACTACTCTGAGAACAGTATAGCAACTGCATAGCAACACCATGGCGACCCCCATAGCATCATGATTGATAGATTTTTTGCACAGGCAAGCACCACTCACATTTCTTTTCAAAAATATGCATTGCTTTAATGATGTGTGAGGTTGGCTTTCTTTTTTTTTTCTTGATTTTCTTTGGCTGACAGAAATGCAGACTGGCACAGTCGGTCCTTCTTATCTCCCTGTTTCATTTTGACGTGAACCACACACTGATAAAATGTGATCTCATTAAGCAACAAACAGCCAGGAAAAACAAAAAATGAAGGAAAAATAGACAACAAAGGCAGCAAAGGAGTAGCTGTCTATAAAGTTACGCTAGAAGATTCAAAAAACATTAAACTTTAAAGTTTTTTTAATGCCAATTATTCCCAGCTACTAATTGATAAGCAATGAGAAAATAAACAATGCTGATGACAAACAATTTCTTTGAGTTTATTTTTATTTTAATGCAGGTTAATTTATGCTTTTTGCCATTATTCAAAGACTTGGAGGATTAATTAGCACAGAACGGTTGATAGCTCGTTGCTTTCTCTGTCAGCGTACGCCATCTGTAGCGGCACGCTGATTAATGAACAGGTGCGTTCAGATGTGCTTTCATCAGGCTTGCTGAGACAGGCCACTCACACCTCCTAATCTGCTGCTGGCTGTGGTACAGAAGTCCCATTTGCTCCTCACCCTGTCACAAAACACAAAATCGTCTTTTCTTTTCACGCTTACAGCAGACAAAATAAAGTGCTAAATGCAATTTACTGATGATCACAGATACAATGATTCATTATGGAATTCAAAGGTTAAAGAGCAGGTTGATATACAAATCAAATTCATTTTGGGCGTCAATTGTGAAACACGACCAGAACAGATTTCTGTGCAAATCACTTTTAAAACTATATGCCTGTAAATGGGTTTATGAATGATTTACACAGAAATTTGTTCAGCTTGTGTCCATGAAACACATTACATTTGGTTTAACACATCAATTTACATAAGAATGGATTTAAAAATGATGTATAAAGAAATTCTTTCTCCTTATTTCACAATCAAGGACCATTCTTATGAAAACAACACAATGCGACAATTTACAAACATTTCTGTATACAGTAAAATGTTTAGAAGTCAATCTTTGGATAAGATCAATTATGCAAGAATGCTTTTGTGAGGAATAATTTACAGAGATATTAGTTCTGCTTGTTTAAAATCATTCTAACATAAATTGCCGCATTCAATTTACTGCAACAATTTACATATTAACTAATTTATGAGTGATGGCCCACTAATATTCAATGCAATAAAATAATTTAAGTTTCTGTATAAATAGTATGTAAAACAATTGTTCTGTGTGATAACTTACATAAGAACATTTTTTACGAATGATTTACAGAGGAAATAGTTATGCTGCATGCACATGTTTCATGAAAGAGGCAAATTCTTACATAAATTCAGTATGATCATGCAGGACCAGGCAACGTAAACGTAAACCACGTTTGCTTATTTCTACTAGTTCTTGATCTAGGCTTGGTGTGTATGAGCTGTTAAGTTAATCTTGCTCAAAATGTAAAGATGGTTTGCCTTCTGGAATGACATTCCTTCTCTGATGTGTCTGTTGACTACTTGCGCAAAACATCCTTAACTGCTCCCCTGCAACAGGCAGACTGCTGAGAGCTAGAGATGAGAGATGGAGATTTCCTATACAAATATCCTCTTTACTTGGAAATACGTCACAATACTGAAGTAAGGTCGATGGCAACTCCCAGTTCACGCAGACTTAAGCAACAAACACGTTACCAATTACAACTGGATGTCTTAATGCAACAAGTGTGGTGCTGGTACCTAGAACTTTAAAGGCACAAATATGTACGAATTTTGCATTCAAATATCCAAAATCGCTAGAACAATGTATTCAATTAGTTAAGATGTGTACTTGCATTATGCAAAATGTTTCCAGCAATGTTTAAATCAAGAGAAATCCACCATTTATACCAGTGAGGTGGTCCATGTCATTTTGTCACTTGTCAGTTACATCATATCCATGTTATCCTCGGTTGTCGGTTTTACTCCTGTTGAAACCAAGAAAACAGTGTGCTTCCTCATTCATGAATATGATTTCTGCTCCTATCGGACTGATTCCATCGGCTGTGGAGGTGAAGACAACAACTCCCATGATTCCACACTACTTCACAGGATCGTTGAGTTATGACATTGTTAGTGTTTGAATGAGACCTCTAGCAGCAAAACTTACCTACTGTGCATTTAAGCAATAAGCATGTTACCGATACACTACATAAGCTTTAAGCAACCACAGCATGTAGGCAATAACCAGATGAGCCTAGAGCAACAAACATGTTTCCAATAACAATCAGATAAGCCTTAAACAACCATTTAAGAAAAAACATCGGTACCATGCTGGTACCAGGATAAACTTACTACAGGATGGCACAATAACCAAATAAGCCTAAACCAACAAGCATGTTTCCAATAACAACTAGTTAGCCTTAGAGAACAAGCATGTTGCTGATACCCAAATAAGCTAAAGCATGGCTGTAGCAAGGTTAGTATATGTGGGAAGAAGGAGGTGGGAACCAGCGAACGTTTAACAACTTTAATAATCATAAAATAAACAAACAACAAAACATAAGTAAATGGCAGCAGTCCCTCACGGACAACTGTCGCACACACAAACATAATAAAAACATAACACAAATCCAGGCCTGGTCCCCTCTCGTCCTTCACTGTCGTTGCTCCTCCCTTTATGCTTCCGGAATTCCTCTGTGAGAGATACGAGACCAGTGCAGTGCACAGGTGATGCTTCTTGGCAATCACGCCACTGGCCTCGCGCCATTCTCTCACGGCTCTCGCCCCGCCCTGCTTGTCACAACGGCATGTTGGTAATAATAGCCAGGTAATTTGCTGAAACATTATAAGCTTAAGGAATAAGCATGAGCTGAGCTTAGTAGAGTACGTTGCCGATAATACTAATTCGATAACAATTGCCTTGAGCAACAAGTATGGTACTGATAACAACGATAAGCGTGTTACTGATACCTAGATAAGCTTAGCACAGTATGTTGGCAATGACACCAGACAAGCATGTTTCCAATAACAAGTAGATAGCCTTAAATACAAGCGTGTTGCCGATACCCGGATAGAATCGACCACTGATTTGATTTCAACTGAATAATGACTACTTACTATTGTCTTTTTAAAGCTGCTTTACAGCAGAATTGAATTCTGTTTGCACCACTGAATTGATATTTTCCTGTTGATCGCTGCAAGCTGCGTTGAAACAATCTGCACTGTACAAAGCTCTATACAAAAAAAAAAAGACCTGACTTGACAGGATTAAGCACACCATATTGCAGCGTCAAACATGTTGCCAATGACAACAGATAAGTAACACACATCGTCAATATGATCACAAGCCTTGCAACAAGCATGTTACTGAAAACAACTAGATAAGCCTTAAGCAACACTATGTTGTTAATACCCAGATAGCCTTAAGCAACAAGCATGTTGTCAATAACCAGATAGCTTTAAGCAATAAGCAAAAAAAAAAAAAGGAAAACTTAGCTTAGCTTTGTGAAGACATTGAGTGATTAGTAGAGGGTGAAATAGAGTGGTGGAACTACAGTGCTCAGCATAAATGAGTACACCCCCTTTGAAAAGTAACATTTTAAACAATATCTCAATGAACTCAAAAACAACTTCCAAAATGTTGACAAGACTAAGTTTTATATAGCATCTGTTTAACTTATAACATGAAAGTAAGGTTAATAATATAACTTGGAGAACAAAATTTTCTGTTTTACTCAAATTAGGGCGATGCAAAAATGAGCACACCCCACTGAAAGTCTCTGGAGCAAAGCTAAATTTTAGACTACAAACGTCAAATTTAACAAGAATTCAACCACAGGTGAGTCCTAATTATTCATTACACAGGTGTCCAGCAGACAGCTGACTATAAAAGGGTGTTAAAACCCCTTCCCATTTCATGTTGTGTGCGAAGGCACCACATGGAAGAGAAATTTCACAAGACCTGAGAAAGAAAATAATTTATTTACACCAGAAAGGTGAAGGCTATAAGAAGATCAGCAAAGCTTTACTTTTCAGTCAGAATACTGTAGCAAAAGTGGTACAAAAATTTAAAAAAGATGGAACTGCAACCATCTCACAGAGACGTCCAGGTCGTCCATGGAAGTTAACACCTCGACAGGAGCGTCTTCTGATGAGAAGCGTTGAAGAAAATCGGCATGCAAGTTCACTGCAGTTATCTAAAGAAGTAGAAAGCCAAACTGGGGTGACTATTTCCCGTGACACAATACAGCGTACACTGCAGAGGAATGGCATGCATGGGTGCCGTCCACGAAAGAAGCCTTTCCTAAAGCCCAGGCACAAAAAAGCCCGCCTAGACTTTGCCAGGGCCCATGCTGACAAAGATGAAGACTACTGGGACTCTATACTCTGGATTGATGAAACCAAGATAAATGTTTTTGGAACTGATGGCTTCAAAACTGTATGGCGACGCAAAGGTGAGGAATACATCGAAAAATGCATGGTGCCTACAGTGAAACATGGTGGTGGCAGTGTGGGGCTGCATGAGAGCTGCTGGTGTCAGGGAGCTGCATTTCATTGATGGCATCATGAATTCACAGATGTACTGCTCTATACTGAAAGAGAAGTTGCTACCATCACTCCATGGCCTTGGTTGTCGTGCACTTTTCCAACATGACAATGATCCTAAACACACATCTAAGGCCACTGTTGGATTTCTGAAGAAGAACAGGGTGAGAGTGATTCAGTGGCTCCTGATCTGAACCTAATCGAACACCTATTGGGAATTCTGAAGAGACAAGTTGAGCATCACTCTCCATCCAGCATCCAGTCTCTAAAAGAGGTCATTCTTGAAGAATGGAAAGAGATAGATGTTGCAAAATGTCACCAACTTGTTCATTCCATGCCTAGAAGACTTGGTGCTGTCATTAAAAATCATAGATGTAGTAGTTTTTGTTGTGGGGTGTACTCATTTTTGCATCACCCTAATTAGAGTAAAACTGAAAATGTGTAATCTAAGTTATATTATTAACCTTACTTTCATGTTATAAGTTAAACAGATGTCATATTAAACTTAGTCTTCTCAACATTTTGGAAATTGTTTTTGTGTTCATTGAGATATTTTTTAAAATGTTACTTTTTAAAGGGGGTGTACTCATTTACGCTGAGCACTGTATGACGCTTTTTTTTAAAGACAAAACCCAGAAGCAACTTAGCATTTTAGCACTTCTGATTCCATCGTCCCAAAGTCAATGCGTTTTTTGAATGGGTTTTTAGTTAAATGGCTGAAATAAGGTCTGTGGTTAACACAACCTCAAGATACTTTCACGTTTTATTCTACGACATAAAATACATAAAAAGTTTTAACCTACACCCCCCCCCCTTTTTTTTTAAAGCTGTTACATGTCTTAAAAATGACGGTTGCTAACAAGTGGCTAAATTGGACTACAGAGGCTGTCGGTGACATTAAACGTCATCACGCCGAACAGGTAAGCTCAGTCCTCTTTTACAGCCTTGTTATGCTTATAACTGTGCTCTTACAAACTATTCTAATTCAAACTTTCATGGAAAATGTCTCTAGATAAAGACTGAAAGAGTTGTCAGAAGCTTAATGGTGGTGACGTTGAAATTGTGCGACCGTGGTGTAGTTCACTTTAGCTTTTTGCTTCTGGCGACTGCATTTAGGCTTCAAAATTCATAAAAGTTGTGTTCATCTGTGAAAAATATCTTAATTGAGAAAATGTTGAGCTCAGTTCATTAGCTTCTATCCATATGATAATTAAAAGCTGAATCTTGCTGTCTTTAGCGTGAAGATGCACCAAAGTCGAAATAAGATGTTACATTTTGGTCAAGTATAATCAAATCAAACTTTTACAACTTAAAAAAAGCTAAATAAACAATTGTATAAATAAACAAGTGTGTTAAATGTTACACTTCATTTAGAAAGACAACCTCTACTGAAATATAGAGCTCAGCTTAAAAGCTTAAAAGAAACTCAGCTTAAAAGAAACACACTAGCTATATTTGTCTGCAAATGTCTTGGATAGTAAAATACTTTTGCAAAAACAGCTCTGGGGTCTGTTAGACAACCTCCCTCGACTCTTTTACATTCACCTGACACAAATCAACACAGAATACCGGTCTGTTCTGTGAATTGCATGCCTCTTGATAGGCCACAAATTAGCATGCAGCACTCTCTCGCCGGTTTATGACATGGAGCATATTAAACGTTTTCCTTTAATTGTGTATTCTCAGATTGTGGGGCATTTGCATAGTGGTTGTTTGGTCAGAGAAAAACTGACTTGCTGTAAGTGCAAAGGTGCTGATCTCTCCTCCTAATGAGAACAGGCTCACATCTGCAGGGACCCCAGAAGCCCACAGACGGCACCCGTCATATTCAGTGCAAACTGATTTAGCCTGCGGCGCCTGATTCACTCTTTTACTGCTCTATATACAACAGAGGCTTTTATAGTTTTGAGTGTTCTCAAACATTTTCAGCTTAGCTCAGAGCTGCACCCCAAGGACTTGCTTCTTTTGCTGGTAAACCCACATGTAAATCTCTTGTGATATTTTGATGTTTTTATTGTTTAACAACAATCTGAAGAGTGGGTAGGGTTGAGTTTTTGACAAGGAACTTCTGATCCAAAAATCAATATTTCAGCCCCAGAAAATATTTGGATCCTTAAGCCACACTTACAATGCATGAATGTCTTTGAATATTTTACGTTTCCAATGAGAAACCAAAAGCATCTGAATACTTTCCAGTGGTCAAATGTTCAATGTTAATGTCATGAACTACACTTGAGGTCATGAACTACACCTGAGGGGAAGTGACTTAATGTTACGGATGGACTGAGACAATAGGCATGCAGATCCATCTGCAAAAACTTTTATTTACCAACAAAGGCACAAGTATGATATGGGCAAGACAAAGATCATTCCAGGGACAGGCAAAGTCAATAAACGGAGAACTTAATCCAATGGGCAAGGCTAGAGGGTAATCCACATATTAAGGCTGGAGTCCAGGTGTGGGGCAAACAGTATCCAAACAGGGCCAGACAAGAGAGGAAATCCGAGGCAAGCAAGAGTCCAGGGCAGGCAGAGAACAGGCAGAACATGGGAAACCAGGCAACAGGGGGAGGGACGGAGGGCCAGAACTATGTGGTGGGAGAAGGACTGAAGACTGAGCAAGTGGCCAGGGCTAAGCAGGCTGGACAGGCGGCCAGGGCAGAGCAGGCTGGACAGGCGGCCAGGGCAGAGCAGGCTGGACAGGCGGCCAGGGAGGAGCAGACTGAGCAGGTGGCCAGGCAGACAGGCGCAGACTGAGCAGGTGGCCAGGCAGACAGGCTTGAAGACCCCCACGATGGAGCAGACAACCACCACAGCAGAGCAGACAGGCTTGAAGTCCTCCTCGGCAGAGCAGATGACCACCACGGCAGTGCAGACGGGCTTGAAAACCTCCATGGCGGAGCAGATGACCACCACAGCAGTGCAGTCGGGACTGAAGACCTCCACGGCGGAGCAGATGACCACCACAGCAGTGCAGTCGGGGCTGAAGACCTCCTCAGTGGAGCAGGCTGGGCTGAACACCACTGCGGAGCAGAAGACCACCATGGCTGAGCAGACAGATCAGGGACCCATGGCAAAGACTGAGACCTAGAGAAAACTGAGACATAAGACACAAACAATGCATTCACAGCCCCAAGGACAGAGGCAGGAAACGCAACGAGTTTGATCAGAATCTTCTTGAGTGACTGGATAGACAGACAATTCAAAATCAGATTCATGAATGGTAACTAGGCAGATAGGCAGTTCAAAATCACTTTTTGAACTCATTGGGAAAAACAGAATAGGAAGACAGTTCAGAATCACAAGCATTGACTGAAACTAGACTGACTGACAATTCACACTCAGACTCATTGGAGAAAATTGGACTGGCAGAAAACTCAGAAACAAATTCATGGTTTGAAACCGGACAGACTGACATTTTGCATTCAGGTCCATTAGTTGAGATGGTACAGGGAATTAATTCAACAACAGATTCATTATTTGAAACTGAAAAGGGAAAGATTTCAAAACTGAGTGTATTGGTAGGGACTGAATAAATGGACTGTTCAAAACCAAAAACAAAAATTGAAACTGGCAAGACAGACAGTTCAAAATCAGACACATTTGGGAGAACTGGATGGGTAGACAGTTCATAGTTAGACTCATGGATGAGAAGGGGGTAGTCCAATAATTAATTAGTGGCATCTTTGGTTGTGACAAAGCTGCTGGAGCCGACAGGAAGTGCATGTACAGTTTCTGAGGTTGTGACCAGGCTAACAGGGCAGGGAAAAGGTTAATTTATGACCTCTGTGGTCGGTTCAGGACTGGGCGAGAGTTCATAGATGGCCTCCTCAGCCGGTTCAGAACAGGACGAGAGTTCATAGGCAGGTGACATGATCACATGAAAGTTCATAAATGGCCTCTGCAACCGAGTCGGAACAGGACCAAAGTTCATAATTGGTCTCCTTGGCTGGTTCAGGATGGTACAAGTCAAGAGTTCATCAACGGCCTGCTTGGCCGGTCCAGAACAGGTTGGCAGTTCATAGATGGCCTCCATGGCCGGGTCAAGACAGGATAAAAGTTCGTAAATGGTCTCTGAGGCTGGTTCAGGGCAGGACAAAAAGGGTTCAGAAATGATCTCCATGGCTGGTCTAGGACAAGACAACAGTTCATAGTCGGCCTGGACAGAATGACTGTTCACAAACAGCCTCTATGGCTGGGTTGAGACAGGACAAGAGTTTACCGACGGCCCTCATGGCTGATTCAGGACAGGACAAGAGTTCATTGGCTGAGAGTGCATCGCTGGACGCCACCACCGTGCAAGGAGCTGAAGCGAGCGTCGCCGCCTCGTGAGGTTCTGCAGCATATGCTGTAATCAACAAGGCAGGTTTGGTTAGAGAACTAAACTAGACAACTGAACTACAAGTGTGAACACACCCTAAAAATCACCTCAAGACCAGTTGATCTAAAGTTCATTAAAAAAACGGCATTTGTTTTCAGGTACTTGGTATTTTTGGTCCCACTTTATATTAGGTGGCCTTAACTACTATGTACTTACATCAAAAATTAAGTACAATGTACTTATTTTGTTCATATTGTATTGCAAAACACTTGCTGCTATTGAGGTGGGATATGGTTAAGGTTAGGAACAGGTTTGGTGGTATGGGTAGGTTTAAGGTTGGGTTAAGGTGTAAGGGAAGGGTCAACAGTATAATTATAAATGTAATTGCAGAAATTAATTACAGATGTAATTACATGCAGGTATTTTTTAAAATATAAGAACAATGTAAAAACATTTATGTACACAATAAGTGCATTGTATCAAATGATTAATTTACATGTAAGCACAGTATGGGACCATATTTTCTGTATAATGCAGTGACATTTTTAAATGGGACTTTTATCTCAAAAAAAAAAAAAATATATCATTGTATTATCATTGTATATACAAAGCTGGAACTCATAAATTCATGCACACAAAATCATACATCTTTGGGTTAAAGCCGAGAGCAAGTTTAAATCACACATCCATCTCAACAACATGTATGAAGCAACAGAATATCGGATGAATTTGCTCAGCAGACCTTCAGGTTAAAGTTCATTTTCGTGTATAGACATCTAAAAATTATTCCAACAGGTTCTCCCAGAGCAGTGGAGAATATCATTGAGTATTTTGTCTGCATTACTAGAAGTAATGATGATGCCCTCTGAAAGAGAGGAGAGGTCAATCTTTGTTGAAAAGTGGAAATCATATCAAGACATTCATATGGTTATATGGACATTATCAAGATATATTACTGGCATATGTCTAAATCTAGAGAATTCTGGATTAATTTCTCAGGGCATATAAAGTGGGTATAAAGTCTCAGCTACAAGAAACCCACTGAATATTTATACCATTATTACCCAGAAAAAAAAAACAAACAAACAAACAAAAAAACAACAATACAAATCTTTTAACACACATCGATATGTGTTGGGCAAGAGGGGCATGTTGTCACACTATATACTGTAGGTTATGTTATAACAATGGGAACCATTATTGAACAGTTAAACAGCATACTATAGATTATTTAGTGGCTTTTCAGCCAATTAAAGGGGACCTATTACGCAAAATTTACTTTTACACAGAGTTTGAACTTAAATGTGTGTTGACAGTGTTTGTACACAACCACCCTATAGTAATAATCCACACACTCCTTTTTTAAATCCCCATAAATCATAAGTGGTGAATCAGAACAATCCATTTGCAGATTCTACCTTTTGTGACGTCACAAAATGTCTAGGCCCTGACCGACTCTGCCGTATTAGTATAGTTTCCGCCCTGTGCGTTGTACACTGTCCGCCATTTTCTCCAGGCTGGAGCAGATGTAGTGACAAGAATCTCGTAAGCAACTCAGGTGTTTTGTTGTTGGATGTAAGAGTGAACGTAACAGTCTTCATGTACTCCCGACATAAGAGCCGTTGAAGATGCAGTGGATTAGTTTTATTTTTGAAGGGAATGCACCCCCATATTCCTAAATTTGTTTTTGTCTAAACAAATCATTTTACACCAGACTGCTTTGTGAACGAGGGTTAATACACAGGGACAATACAAAATAGGTTTTGCTAAAAAGTTATTACTCAAGGATGAATCAGTACCAGCTGTTCGTGATCCAGCTTATAGTGTCCGGAGCAATACTGATGGCAGTAATGAAGCGGAGAGCACGCACTTTATAACAGTTCATCTTAGTTGTTTTACGGATATAAAGTTTACCAGTTTATTAAGCATCCCCCAAAAAGGCATAAGACCTTTCTATTTGTTTACTGTTAGTTGTAATAAGGTTTTTTTTGTTTGTTTGTTTTTTTGTAATTCGCTGTGTATGTTGATGATAATGCAAGGGAGAGAGAGAGTTTATGGATAAGACTTTAATGTGCACTTCTTGTACTGTGTTTTATTCAACTCTTACAGGTGATTTTCTGGAGTAAAAACGGACGCTTCATCTTTTGACTGATGTACAATAAACTTCATAAAACTCATCAGTAAAGTTTTGGAAATCATTCGGACGGGGTCTGCTACAACAGGCTTGTACTAGTGGATAAAAGCAAGATGACAATATACGTTATAGCCATAATTAAACTAAACTATACCTATCTCCATGCAGCATAAATTTTATGTTTTTATATGTTTTTGCTCACCCCCCAAAAGTGTCCATTTTAACAAGCTATACAAATGATCTGTGTATTATTTTGAGCTAAAACTTCACATACACCCTCTGGGGACATCAGAGACTTATTTTTCATCTTGTAAAAATGGGCATAATAGGTCCCCTGTAAACAACTATGAAGCACAAAACAATTATGTATAAGGTGACATCAAGCGTATATGAGTCCTGAAAAGTGAAGCCAAAGCGTCTCGATCACCCCCAGGTGGCTGGATGAAGTTTAGGTCATAAACCCCGTTTAAGACAAACTAAACAGTCAAATTACAAGTCAAATATTTTTTTCCAAAGATGGTTTCTGTCATTTTAGGCATTTTTTATCACACTTATGTTAGTTAATGTGTTCGTTCTTTAAATAATTTTGTTTTTTAGTTATTTGATGCTATAAAAATGCGGGTTTTGACGTCATGATTGACAGCTTCTCTGAGTGGAGTAGTCACTGAAGTGCCTTTTTTCTGGATCTTCAGGAGCAGATTGGAGCTTTAACTTTAATTTCTACATTTCCAGAACTGTTTATTTCACACTGACATAATAAGTTGTTCTGCAGTATTAACTGATTCTGCGGGAGTGTGGGCAGGACCTTGATATCACGGCTCCACATCGCACTCACTACTGCGCAGACTCGGCTCCGAGTTCACTATACGCAGACTCGAGCATCGTCCATCTTTTTTTTTTACAGTCTATAAGTGACATACACAAAAATCAATCCATTGTTTTGGTCAACAAAAACTAACTGTAGCAGAAACTGTAAGATTCTTTAAAAGGACAACATTTAAAACACATGTAAAACCCCAATATACAGTAAATGTGACCTGATTTATGAAAAATACCCTTGTCCTGAAAACACAGTTCTACTTTTAAGTTAAAATTGATCTCCATTACATAATTGACTCTTGTCTGAATATGTAATTGTGTTTACTTTACTTACTGGGGGTGTACTATTTATGACATAGTTTAACAAACTCTTTTGTTAATTATTAAAATAATTTAAATGTTTATTTGCCATCAATTAAATTAAACAATTACTGCAATAATTGTATCAGTAATTCCCATCTGTTTGTTCTCTGCATTATGCACAGAAAGACCTAGACTAAAGTGACGCCACAGTTATGATGGCAAAGAAAGGGTCCTGGGAAACACAAATGTGCTGTGGACAGCAAAATACTCTGTCGCTCAGGGGCATCGATAGAAAAAAAAAGTGTTATTTATTTATTTATTTGCAAAAGCAGAAAAAAGCAGAAGTGATTTTGAGACAGGATGATGTACCATGGCCTCAGGTGTTCAGAGAGAATAACTGAACGCGTGTCAGAGGGAAAAACTGTGGGAAGGAAAGCCAGTTTAGGAACTAAACATGGAGGGGAAAAAAAAGTTACTTCGCTGAGAAAGGGGTGCCAGTGTCACAGGAGCTCATTTCTTCTCATTGCTTCTTCTGAATGCAATAGATGCTGTTAAAATGAACACACATAAAAATGCAATACAAATATATCTGTAAATCCAAAGAAAGCAATAAAACTAAGAATAAAAAAAGAATCATAAATCGCAGGCAAGATGTTTCTTTCTTTCTTTTTTCAAAATGCATCGCCATTGTACATGACTTGAAAAATAATATTTAAAGGAACAGTCAATATTTACTCTTTTTTTTTTTTTTTCCTCAGTAGAACACAAAAGGAGAATTTCATCTTCATACAGATTTTTTTTTTTTTTTCCCCCAAACAACTAAAGTTCATAAAACAACAACAGAAACACTATTACTGTAATTAATATGATTCAAATTTAGGCTGCTATTCTGCTGCAGCTATTAAATCTCATTCTTTATTATACACATATGCAAACTTGCCCATTACATCTGGACACAAAACACGTGAGAACCAGTTTTGGCAGAGGGGGAGATTATTAGTAAATGATGCATTAAATTTAGGTTTGTTCACACAAGCTATTATATGAATAGAGTCATATGGACTACTTCTATGAAACTTCTATTTTTTTTTTTTTTTTTTTTTGCCCTTTTGGAGCTTAACAGACATGAATGCTTAACCTAAATACACTACCATTCAAAAGTGAAAAAAGAAATTAATACTTTTATTCATCAAGGATGCATTAATTTGAACAAAAGTGACAGTGAAGACATTTATAGTATTACAAAAGATTTATATTTCAGATAAATACTGTTCTTTTGAACTTTCATCAAAGAATCCTAAAAAAAAAAAAAAAAAAAAAAAATGCGAAGAAGCAAAACTGTTTTGAACATTGATATTAAGAAATATTTCTTCAGCAGCAAATCAACATATTAGAATGATTTCTGAAGGATCATGTGACACTGAAGACTGAAGTAATGATGCTGAAAATTCTGCTTTGCATCACAGGAATTAATTACATTTTAAAATATATTCAAATAAAAAACAGTTTAAATTGTAATAATATTGATGGATGGATGGATGGATGGATGGATGTTGAGCAAAACAGAATATAAATCAAGGTGAGCAAATAAATTATAGAATTTTCCTTTTTCATATATGAACTATTTGTTTGAATAAAATTGCAATTATTTAAACAATTTCAGCATTTACTTTGTTGTGTAGCTAATGACATTTCATGTCATAACTTTAAAATGAATGGTATTAACTTTTTGAGAATTACCACCTGCATTGTCATTTTAATTCTTCTCAAATGCATTTTTTGAAGTCTAATTTAGCTGCAAACAAGAGAAAATCAGAAAACTAAAACAAAAACTGACTACTTGATTGCACATTGTAAGAATATATATAAGAGAGCTAAAAATGGAAGATGTTTTTTACAGAATTCAAGTCTTGCGAGTGACACATAATACTAGTTTTTTTTTTTCAAATAATTTTATATACAGATAATTTTATACAGATATATCTTTGATCCATTTCACCTTTGTGCTGTTGTGCAACTTTGTTTAGAGGCTGGAAAAGAGAATCCACAGATCCATGAATCCAAATTCCCACAGAGTTTTAGCGAGGGATCAGACATTACCTCTGGAGCTGGAGCTCAGTTGCCTATCTCAATATTTAATACCGCAATATCAAACATGAGGTTTAATAACTTTGTAAAGATTCCTTCTAAGTCCTTTTTTTTTTTTTTACCGCACAGCATATTTTATCTCAATCTCTTTTTGAATTAATTATTAATGTCTCTGGAGTTCCCCTTCCAACAGTGCTTAAATCTTTATTTAATTTATATGCTGTCTTTTTTGCTGTCTGTTTCAAACATATAAAGAATGAAATAAGTCTCACTTGTCACATAATTTAAGCTGAGTGTGCTTGTGGAGTCATTTAGATTTGTTTCATTACTGCTCTTAAGAGGGACTGCCAAGCCACGCGGACAAAAGTGTAAAATCCATTATGGCATCTAAAAGCAACGAATCCGCCCGTATCGTTTTGCATTCTTAAGGCATGCATGCCTGTATTGGCACCGTCATGGGGGATTCTGTGTCATCATACACCATGCAAAGTGCAGCAGAGCACCCACATACACACATACTGTTAATCATATGGAAAGATGGAATGGCTGTACCTCATTAGCCTACACACCGTGTTAATCTAGAGCATAAAGAATAGCTTTAAACCTCTTCACAGTTTCTTGAATTATACATCTCGAGCCGCCCACTCTGAGCATTTGGCGAAGATGCACAGAGCAGAACATTTAATAACATGATCTTTATACTTCATCTGCATGATCTTTAAAATTATTCAGAGGAGGTCGTAAATTATTATTATTTCCACCGCATGCGTAAAAATACCCTCAAGCAAAGGTTAGACATTTAGAAAAAAAATGAGTACTCTTAGCTCTATATGGCTATGATTGGAATACATACTATCATTCTCATACAGTGTTAATATACTGTGCCAGTTTTCTGTATTTTTTTGAAGGCTACTGCCGAAACATGCACATATATAGTGAATAGGATATGAGCTGCCAGAGATGGGCACAAATACATCAAAAAGTATTCAGTTACAAATACTTACTCATCATATGTATTTAAATAAAATTCAAAATACTGCTGTAAAAAAATGTATTTAATTAAAATACAAGTAATTTGTCATTTGAAAATACAAAAACACAAACAAACTTTACACGCAATCATTTTAAGTGCTCACTGTAACAATTAAATATAGATTGATGATCCTTATAAAGATACTAAAGTTATTCAGTCAGGAGCAGTGAGTGATCTTGTCTTTTTCTTTTGTTGCTTGATTAACAATAATGACAGACAGCAGCAGGTTTATTAGGCTGCTGTCACTTTAAGAACGAACGCACAGACCGAATATACTTATGGTTACATTCATTTAAGACACGGCCGACTGTGTTTTCAATGAATCAATGTTATTTTTTATTACTTGACCTACCCGTCTACGGATTATCTGCAGCTCCCGCGGATATACAGTATCTCACAGTACAACCCCTCACATTTTTGTAAATATTTTATTATATCTTTTCATGTGACAACACTGAAGAAATGACACTTTGCTACAATGTAAAGTAGTGAGTGTACAGCTTGTATAACAGCGTAAATTTGCTGTCCCCTCAAAATAACTTAACACACAGCCATTAATGTCTAAACCGCTGGCCACAAAAGTGAGTACACCCCTAAGTGAAAATGTCCAAATTGGGCCCAAAGTGTCAATATTTTGTGTGGCCACCATTATTTTACAGCACTGCCTTAACCCTCTTGGGCATGGAGTTCACCAGAGCTTCACAGGTTGCCACTGGAGTCCTCTTGTGCATCATCTTTAGAAGAGGCTTCCTTCTGGGACGACAGCCATGCAGACCAATTTGATGCAGTGTGCGACGAGCACTGACAGGCTGACCCCCCACCCTTTCAACCTCTGCAGCAATGCTGGCAGCACTCATACGTCTATTTCCCAAACACAACCTCTGGATATGACGCTGAGCACATGCACTCAACTTCTTTGGTTGACCATGGCAAGGCCTGTTCTGAGTGGAACCTGTCCTGTTAAACTGCTGTATGGTCTTGGCCACCGTTCTGCAGCTCAGTTTCAGGGTCTTGGCAATCTTCTTATAGCCTACGCCATCTTTATATAGAGCAACAATCCTTTTTTTTCAGATCCTCAGGGAGTTCTTTGCCATGAGGTGCCATGTTGAACTTCCATGGACCAGTATGAGAAAGTGAAAGCGATAACACCAAATTTAACACACCTGAGACCTTGTAACACTAACGAGTCACATGACACCGGGGAGAGAAAATGGCTAATTGGGCCCAATTTGGACATTTTTACTTAGGGGTGTACTCACTTTTGTGGCCAGCGGTTTAGACATTAATGGCTGTGTGTTGAGTTATTTTGAGGGGACAGCAAATTTATACAAGCTGTACACTCACTACTTTACATTGTAGCAAAGTGTCATTTCTTCAGTGATGTCACATGAAAAGATATAGTAAAATATTTACAAGAATGTGAGGGGTGTACTCACTTCTGTGAGATACTGTAACTGCGATCTGCACATCACTAGACAACGCATGTCATGCTTTAGCTAGCAAGTCATTTCACAAGTTCTAGCCATTTGCGTTAATCTTCTGTCCTATAAAGGCATTCAGTGAATAATATCTGATAGTATATTTTACTAGATACTTTACCTTAAAAAAAGCAGCCCACAAAAGCAGCTTCTTTACCTGCTTCTGACCTTGCTATGCAAAGTAAGACAGACGTCAGTCACGAGCTAAGCAACCAAAACAGCAGCCGCCTTTTATGGTGCATTCACACGGGGCGTCTGCATTAATGCTTCTCATTTACTTTGAATAGGTGATGTCACGCGTTGCCAAACTGAATTGTGGGTCGCTTCACTCGCGTTGCTCGTGGCAGAAATTAAAAATTTCTCAACTTTTCAAGCCCCAACACAAACGTCAGCCAATCAGATCACCTTGTGCAAATACCCTAGCACAGACGCTAGCCAATTGCATTCATGCAACACTTCATGCAACACCGGAAAGTAATGTGATTGGCTGCTGTCACTATGATGGTCGTGTCAGCACCAAGCTTCAGACATGCCCTCCATCATGCCCTCCATCACTCCAACTCCCTGTGTGAATGCACTGTTACAGTTCCTCCTGAACCAAAACAATGAGCTTATGCTCCGCTCACGCCATAATTACCGGAATTAAGAAATGGCAACCTGTGATGTTATACTAGGAGCGTTCCGTGACTCAAATGTATGCGTTTCAATGGCAACACTACCAACGCCGAAATGAATCTGCAGCAGTCAGGTGGTACAGGTCAGAGCTCTTTAAGTTGTTTATGTTCATTATTATTGTAATATTATGTGCTTTGAGACAAGAGGTAATTTAACGCCGTCTCTTGTGATGCTTTTGCTCCGTGCTGTGCGCGTTCATGTGTTCTGAAGGAGGCGTGGCTTTGGAGACGCTCTGAAGGGAGGGTGGGATCTTATGCTTTCAATGCTAGCTCGCCATTGCTAGCATCTCCGAAAATGACCTACCCTACCCTTAAGTCTGGTAATGAAAGTTATTGTATGCGAGAATAAAATAACATATTTGAACGTATTTTTAGTATTTTAAATACAAAAATCAAAGTATTTAATTACAAATTACATTAGATTTTTTCTTTGTTAAGGAATATACAAATTACAAAATACTCAAAAGTAATTAAATACGTATCTTAAATACATCTAATTAAAATACAACCATGACGGGACATTTCGGAAGGACGTCTTTTCAACGGTTATTAAACATCGAAAGGTTTGCTGGGAAATAACATTATGTAGCAAAAATGTATGTTTAAACTACTTGAAAAGTTCATTGTTGTCTGTTTCACTTAGTAGGATACAGTATATTCTGTGCAGTATTCAATACTAAGCAAATGTAACATTCTGAACACAGCTTATGTTTTTAGTTATAGGATAAATGATGTTAAAATTATTTTCTATACCTGCATGACTGTCTTCTGTAACACAAAAGAAGAATTTGATTTTATTTATTTTTTTGATGAACTATCCCTTTAAACCATGTGGCATTTTTAGCTGTGTTAGCGTAAATGTCACACACTGACAACATCTTAAATCTAACTTCACAGTTGCTCTGTCAAAAACATTATGTCAAAGTCAGTACGATATTCATCAGAAATGACGAATACGGGAAGGTGGCCCATCCACCACATGGACAAATCGATCTGTGGCAAAGAGACTACGAGCGCACTGTCCGTCATGCACACGAGTGGTTTCTGGAACCCTTGGAAAAACTACAGCGCAGTCAATATGTCAAAATCAGCATGTGGTTGCCCCGTGTCGTCTTTGGCATCTTGGAATGAAGCGAAGGCTCATTGTCACCTTCTGAGAATGCAAACAACAATCAATAGCTGATCCTTGGGCACCTTATCGACTGTGGCTAGTTGTACAGATTTCTCGAGAGATATTTGTGGTGATGAGGATGCTTCAACTGAAGGAAGCCCTGAAGGAAGAGAGGGAGAGAGAAAGATCTCCAGCACTGTCAGCAGAATGTCTGCTTGTGGGCGAAGAGGAGTCTGACCCATGCCCGTTTCTTTCGAGGATCCAGCATCCATTGCATCTGGTGAGCTTTTTCACACTTCCACACACAGGTTCAATATGTCAATAAGCACCCCGTGGGTGTCGGAGCCCAGGATGAAACGGTGAGAATTAGCCCAGAAAGAGATATGCTATCAGCTCACACATTCCTATAATCCCCACGGCACTCTGAGTGTTCCAACTGCGCCTACGTAAAGATGCTGCGGGTGAGACTCAAAGCGACGTAAGATATAATCCAAATCAGCACGAGTAACAGGTCTATTTAATTCCCTTTTAATGTGGCATATGGATAAAAAAAATAATGTGCGCATTGAGAATGCTAAAAAAAAAATGCTTAATATCTGAATCACTTTTTTCCTTTTTTTTAACAAAAAAAATTGACAAATACAATTGAAATCTCCTTCTTTACCATGAAATAGGGGTATTTTTGAGATATCAAACTGCCAAAGTCACATGATTTCAGTAAAAAAAAATTCAATGGTTCACCACTGGGGGGGGGCGTGACTTTGGCAGTTTGATACGCACTCCGAACCACTGATTCGAAACAAAAGATTCGTAAAGGTTCGAAGCTTCATGAAATGTTTTGAAATCGCCCATCACTAGATATTGTTGAATAAAGTCGTTATTTTGATTTTTTGGTGCACAAAAAGTATTCTCATCGCTACATAACGTTAGGTCAAGTCAAATCACCTTTATTTATATAGCGCTTTTTACAATGCAGATTGTGCCAAAGCAGCTTCACAGTGATAACTGGTATATAATTTTTGGCTGCACAGCAGCTCTTAAAGAAAAGTGTGTCATTGTCAAGCTTAAGTAAATTCAGTATTGATTCATTCCGTTGTAAGAATCAATAGTTATTAATTTAATTTATCTATATCAGCACTGGAGTGCAGCTCAGTTCAGTTCGCATATAATGGTGTTGATGCAGGCAGATCAGAACACTGTTGAATATCAAATGTCAAGTGTCCCCAACTAAGCAAGCCAAAGCAAGCAAAGCAAGCCTCCTCTGGCCAACAGCGAACAGTGCATGATTATGATTCAGGCAGCTTTCATAAGTCAGACTGGAATCGCAACAGTCAAAGTATTTATTCCAGTTCCATCTAGTTGAGGATCGTATTCATCACGCCAGTATGGGACGGTTTATTGAGGATCTGTGCCACTGGCTGTCATGTTGTTGAGGCCTTCACAGGGGATGACTCTAGTTGACTCAATCAACTGTGAACTAACCCTTTAATGACCTCAAGTATGAACACCCTATTAAAAACAACTTCTTTTGTGTAATATCATCATGATATGCATGAAATAATGTCTTCATATCAGCTGCATTTCAATAGGAATGATGCATCAGCAAAGAGAAAAAGCGAGAAAAAAAAAAAAAAACACATTCAAACATAAAGAAGAGCACAATCAGTGAAAAGTTCAGAGAGGCGGGTCCAGTTGTTCTGCTGGTAATGTAGTTTGTTGTATTCCCACTTGATTTCAAACAGATATGGTTCTTTCTACACTTTTCAAAATGCATTTCACACAATACTATCCGTCACACGCTCCACCAGAGCTTTCTACAGTATGTAGGCGCCCTAAAACGACAAGTTTGGAAGGGAAATAAAAAAATCAACAAAATCAATGGGCTCTTGAGCAGTTCTTGGCCCACTGATCCAAAAGAGACGGTGGAATGTAAAAAGAGAGATACAAAGTGACACTTTAATCAACAAGCCCTCATTTGCTCTGTTTTGGTCTCTGAGAGCAGAAAGGCTGTCAAAGTCTATTGGGCCGAATAAGCCAAAAATACATTTAAACGGATAAAAATTTGGAGCAATATCAGAAGAAGGTCTACATTTACTAAAGCTGGATCCTTGCTAGACTACTGAATCAGTGTCATGATGACTGATTTACAGAATAATGGCAGCTTTGATACAGCAATTTGTTCCATCGAGCCTTTTTTAAAGCTTAGCTCGTGTACCTTTGAAAATGTGTGGCTTTTTTAGTAGAGAGAGGACAGGAAATAATGGGAAGAAGAAAAGGAAAAAGCGGTGAGCCATCCTTTAACTCACATCAGCAACATATAGACCACAAGCTGCCATTAAAGAATGATTTCTGAAGGATCATGTGACACTGAAGACTGGAGTAATGATGTTGAAAATTCAGCTTTACCATCACAGGAATAACAATTAAAAAAGAAATTGTAATAATATTTCACAATATTACTGTTTCACTGTGGCTCTGTTTACACTAATGCGTTTTCGTTTTATAACGGCATTTTTTTTTTTCCTGCTGCAAATAATGATTTATTTTTGTTGTTTTAGTTTCCCAGCAGTATAATGAAGTTTTTAAAATCCAAATGTCTGGGTGGGCTAAACAAAACTCACTAAAAACCATGAGACTTTTTAGCTTATTAGCATGTGTAACTTCACAAATGAGTGGCTTTTTTAGTTGAGAGAGGAAAGGAAATAGGAAAAAAATGGTGGTCCATCCTTTAACTTCCAACAACCACATGAAAACCACTTTTTGAGCTGTCAAAGCATTTGTGCTAACTAGGCCAGCTCCAACAGACACCACATCCCAAATGCCAACCGCAACCCTTGCGTTCCTTTCACCAAAGCTCCAGAACGGGTCTTGAGGACTTGACAGATACACGCAAGCAAAGACCACAAGATGGGACAGGGCCATTCTCGTAATTTTTAAATATTAAGAAATTACATGAAAACATATACTGTGAAATAAATACTGACCAATTTGACCATAGTATGTAAGAGCTGCCTGACCTTTATAGCAGGTTTACCTGCCCGAAGGTGTTACCCCCCAAAAGTTTTTGGCAGGTCCTTGAGGAATGACAGTTTCTGAAGGTTTCTGCATGCTCTCAGCCTTAGGGGTTTCTCTCTTTTTTTTGGTCACTTTAGCCCAGGGCCTGGTTTGGTGATGCACTGCTGATAGAGTGACAAGTTGTCTCAATAATAAACCAAAACATTTCCTAAGGTTTTGAAGGAATAATTTACCCCGAAAAATTTACTCATCCTCATGTCACTTCATGCCATTTCCCTTTTTTTTTTCTGTTGAAAACAATAGGAGGAAGTTTATAAAATCCTTTTTGTTTTGCTAAGGCTGTCATTCTTGCATTTTATGCATTCTAAATCCGCACAATTTATAAACTTTTGTGACAAAATTACCGCTTAATTGAAAATGACACAAAAATCTTTCATTATATTTAGTGATATTTACATCGTTTCATTGTTTTCTTCACAAATCACATATGTTATTGGTCTCAAATATGCTACTCGCTGACTGTCAGTGGATTTTCAGTTGAACATTGAAAGTGGGACAAGAGTAAACAATACACTACACTATCGTCCAAAAGTTTGGGGTTAGGGTTAAGGTTAGGCTATGTCTTTAAAAAGTCTTTTAAAGTCTTCAGTGTCACATTATCCTTCAGAAATAATTCTAATATGCTGAATTGTTGCTCAAGAAACATTTCATAATATTAATCAATGTTGAAAACAGTTTTGCTACATAATATTTTTCAGGGAAACAGATTTTTTTTTTCTTAGGATGAATAGAAAGTTCAAAAGAACATCATTTATTTAACATTTTTTTTGTAACATTTTAAAAATTATTACTGTCACTATTGATCAATTTAATGTGTCCTTGCTGAATAAAAATAAATAAATTAAATATTACTGACCCCGAACTATGTATGGTGAATATAAAGGCATTTTAAGGTAGCAAAAAAAAGTAGCAAAACCAAACAATGAATTATAATGTGATCTTCATTTATTAAAATGTATAAAATAAATAAATAAAAAAAGCAATTTTAATAGCAGTTTTAATTACAAATCAACCCCTGATAGAGTTACCGTGCAGAGGAAGTTTTTTTCATAAATAAATAATGGCCGGTTATTCACAGAAGCTATCGTATGACTTCAGAAGACTTGAAATATGGTGCATAAGTCATATGGATAACTTTTTGTGTGATTTATCTATATTTGGAGCCTGTAGTCATTGCCAACAAAAGATGCAAGAAGATTTTTCCCAAAAATGTGGCCCACAGCAAAAAAAACAATGGCATAAAAGTTTGGAACTGCATGAAGATAGTGATACAATTTTGAGTTTTGAGTGTTCTTCTTGAGCCGAACTTCCAAAACAAAAATCAAGCATTCACAGATTACCGAATGCAAGAGCTAACCATTCATTCCCATTATCCCATTAACACCTGTTTAATACATTCATGTGTATGCACATGCACGGACACAAACCACAAAGTAAATATTTCGAACATGCACAGCAACCCCCCCCCCTTCATGAAGCTGCAAGCGAGAGGTACAAGCATGCAGTGCACATATTTGCTTGTTTGAGAGGCGGCACAGGCTACAGCAGCGGAATCTATAAAAAGGCAATTATTCCTTTCACGCTTGATGCCTGACTGCGTTCAAGTCCGGCTTATTGCCCTGGATGCTGTTCTCTGCACTCTTCTGCAAGCTCAACACACAACACTTCCTGAACAAAATACATATTTACCCTCTAAGGGCCAAAAGCAGGCTTATTCACGCAGGGGCTCATCCTTTCTCAGCTTCCTGCCATGGACTTTGATATCTTCTCTCCGTCTGTTGGATGGGCTGTGGTGTCTAAATGAAGCCAAAGTGGAATCTCATTATGTCACCTTAAAGGAAGGGGTTATTAGCCAGGGGAGATAGACAGGGAATGCTAGGAGTGCGGCAGTTTTAATGGAGCTCAAGCAGATGGCAGAGCTGCACTGTCGAAACCATTTCCTGCATTTGTAGAGAGGACAATCAATGTGAGAAATCCCCCTCTCTGTAAGAGATGTGAATATTTGTCCATCTTGATATTTTGATCAACAAACAATTCATTCTAATTAGCATGAAGCATCTGTCCTCAATTCTCACTGCATCGTCTATTCAAATATTTGTAAATCAAGCTGAGATTGGAGGATGATCGATGGGAGAGAGACAAAGTAGAGGACAGAATTGTCCTCTCTGATAGAAATCGCATTTATCTAAGTCTCATGTCCCTTTTTCCATTGACTCAGTGCCAGTGCCGGAGCTGGAAATGTTCTGTGTTTCTCCACCATAGAAATGGCCCTTAAAACCTGCTGGCTTTGAACCAGCAATGGTCATGTGGTGGAATAAAAGTCCTAAACTACAGCGGACTGCACAAAACAAGTATAGATCAATGCAGATATAATCAACACAAGCTAATATCACTTTCATATATCAATAAAGTTTGGGTCAGTAAGAAATTAACACTTTTATTCAGCAAGGACATATTAAATTGATTAAAAGTGACAGTAAAGACATTTATAATTGTAGAAAAGATTTCTATTTAAAATGAATGCTGTTCTTTTTAAACTTTGTATTTACTGAAGAACCCTGAAAAAATGCATCATCGTTTCTGTAAAAATATTAAACAGCACAACTGTTTTCAACATGGGTAATAAAAATAAATGTTTCTTGAGGAGCAAATCAGCATATTAGAATGCCATCAAAGGAATAAATTATATTTTAAAATGCATTAAAATGGAAAACAATTATTTTAATTTGTAGTATTTCACAATATGACTGTTTTTAAATGCGGCCTTGATTAGATGCATTATAAGAAAACATTAAAAATCTTACTGATGAAAAACTTGTGTATCATAGCTGTCGCGGAGGTATAAATGAGCAGACAAGAAAGCGGATCTAGATGCAGGAATAGTTTAATAAAACACAAGGAGAACACAACGACACGAGAGGAAACACCACACATAACACCTACAATGACTAACTGAACACAAGTGAAACACAGGCACTATATATACACAGGGAAGACTAGCTTAACAAGATAACAAGTATGGTAAATGGAAACATCTAAGGAACCTAATCAACATGAACTAAAAAACTACAAAGCATGACATAAGACAGGAAATAACTAAAGTGTCCACAAACAGGGATTACATGACAATAGCAATTAATTTATATATATATATATATATATATATATATATATCTCCATCCTACATCGGCCAGAGAGGTTGTTCCCGAGTAATCCGCCTGTTCCATGTCAGCCGTTCCTGAATAATCTGCCTGTCCTGTATCGGTTGAGGAGACTGTTTTTAGACTTTTTGTTTGTCCAGTATCTCCTCCTACGCTGCCTGCTCTGTGCTTTGTGGATCTGACTTGGACTGCTAGTTTGCCAGCTTGACCCTGGACCGTCGACCCGTTTGCTCCACCTAGAACCTCCAAGCCCATCACTCCACTTCAGCCTGTCGACCTGTCAGCTCCACCGTGGCTCCTCACCCCCTTGGCTTCCTCGTCCCTCCTGCTACGCCTTGGTCAGATGTTGCTCTGCCCTCACCATGGACTTACGGGGTTTCATCTGCGACTCGTCCTTCCTAACCCTCTGGCTACCCCTCAGTCCTCGGGTGCACCCGTCGTCACCCTGGCTTCACCTCGGCTGCTTGTCTCTGAGGCTCCGCCTTGGTCTCATCAGCTCCGCCTTGGTCTCCACTGCCTTCAGCTCCACCTCAGTCGGTCATCCCCATGATTCCATCTGCCAAGTCTCCACCATGGCTCCTCCCTCCCTCGACTCTGCCGTGGGCTTACGTCCTGGGATTCCAGCCTGGGGTTCCGCTCTGGCTCCTCCTACCATTGTCTCCTCCCTGGCTTCTGCCTCCGTTGTCTCCTCACTGGATTCTCCCACTTTTATCTCTGCCCTGGTTCCTGTGGTTATACCATGTGCCTGTGTCCTCCACCTAAGCCCTCTCCTGCCCACCTTTGTTGAATTTTGCTATTGTTATAAAGGTGCGTAGTTGTGCCTTTTATAAAAAAAAAAATAAATAAAAAAAAAAGACATTTTATCTAAAGTCATTTTTTATTATTTTATTATGGTTGAACTGGATCATCAAAGATCAGCAGGAAAGACATTGGTTAATAAAGTGAGATTAAATACATAAAGTATATTTGTGTAATTTAACATTTAAAGGCACAGAATGGAAGTTTCGCCGCTAGAGGTCTCTTATTCAAAACAGTAACAAAGGCATAGCTTGATGATGCCACGAATGAGTGTGGAATCATGGGAATTGTCATCTTCAACTCAGCCAATGGAAAGCAGTCTGATGGGATTCAAGGCAGAAATCATGTTCATGGATGAGCTAATGCATTCAAGTTTTATTAACGTTACTGTGGTATGAAGCAGGGTGGCCGGTAGAGCAAATGCTAATGAGAGACACCTGCGCGACACACTGGCCTTGAGTCCCATGGAGGAGCTCGGAAAGATATAAGAAGAAATGACGGCAGTGAAGGGCAAGAGAGGACCAGGCCTGGGACATTTAATGTTGGTGTTTTTATTATGCTTATATTCCAAAGTTGGCCTCTGCCGCTTCAATCGTTATGTTGTCTATTACAATTAAAATTACGTTTAACATTTGCTGGTTCCCACCTTCTTCCCTGAACTTGAACTTTGTTACAGTTATGTTTGATCACTTAAATATCACATTATTTTATCTCATTCTATTGAAATAGCCGCGAGTGCTGAATTACTATTCATAAAGATCACTTTATTTGACAAATTAAAATTGTGAGGTAACAAAGCGCTGTATTACTTGGTCAAAAAAAATCATACTATGTTATAACGTTACTGTGCGTTAGCTCGGTGGCTGGTATGAGACACTTGTTGCACATTGCAGTATAACTAGATCGATATTATAATATAAATAATAAAAGCTGGATGACTTGTGTTGCTAAATGGCATGCAACACAAGAAAATTTCAGTACCAATTGGTACCGAAGTCGGTACTTTTGACTACTCTACTGTGCTGGTGTTTTTTTGGACATTTTAATGCAAAAATATCACATATTGTGCCTTTAGTTATTGCAGGTTTGTGTAATATTCTGCGTTTGCACTTCACTGTTTTTATTAATTTTGAGGAACACTGAATCTGTTTTTGTGCAAGTGAGATGAGTAAATGCCAGCTCACATTTAGTCTAGAACTACCGTAACTATCATGTTTACACAGTGCACACAACACCTCTACACTTCCTCTTACACTTGAGATTTCTCTCAAGATGGAGAAAGGAGAGCTGTCAGTGAATAACTTGGGGGTAACTTGCGTTGCTTATTTGAAAAAGTAACTCGGATATTTTGTTGTAAATTTAAAAGTAATAAGTTACTTTACTAGTTACTTAGGAAAAGTAATCTGATTACGTGAACAGCGTTACTTGTAATGAATTACCCCCAACAATGATGATGACGAATGCAAAGACTAATCTTAAGAAAATATAAAAGTTGCTTAACTAAATTACCTGGATGTTAAAAAGTTCTCAAAGCTTGTAAGACGTGTAAACAAATCTGTTGAAGCATGTTTGGTTGTGAGCAGGTTATATAGTAACAGAGTCACCATTTGGCACTCAGTGGAAATAAAGTAAGCTGGTTCTGAATCAAGCTCTGTAGATTCTCTTGCAGAAAGCACACACAGACCTGGGTTTCTGACAGCAGAATGGATCAGATTGAGTGAAGCCACAATCTGCTCATGACCAGATAATGTGTGTATGAGTGTGTGGCAGAGGGCAACAGCGTCCTGGCCATCAATGGCCTCCTCCTGCTCCTGCGGCGCGACTACTGAGGGTAAAATTAGATGGCGAGTGCCACCCACGAACAGACAGAGTGGGAGACAGGCCTGCCATATGCGGGTCATCGGGCTGCACCTCACTCACACACTGTGCTGTCATCCGCCTCAGTTGGTGAGTTTGTGTGTGTGTGTGTGTGTGTGTGTGTGTGTGTGTGTGTGAACACTAAGACACCAGAATAAGCTGTATTGCCCTGAGACTTGATTCCATTTGAGGTGCGGGTGCGACATGGAGGGTGTTTGACGGACGGACTTTTAAGTGAGAATATTGCGGAAGTGAAGCCCCACTGGAGCAGCAGGCGAAATGAAAACCCTCGA
Source organism: Ctenopharyngodon idella (assembly GCF_019924925.1). Classification (NCBI taxonomy): domain Eukaryota; kingdom Metazoa; phylum Chordata; class Actinopteri; order Cypriniformes; family Xenocyprididae; genus Ctenopharyngodon; species Ctenopharyngodon idella. Next base: position 5,062,421 of record NC_067225.1, read on the forward strand.
GCGCCGACCGTCACATTTATCCATTCAGAGCAGCAGGGTGGAGAGAGGATGATGGCTCTAAAGTCCCACAGTTGGCTAACTTTAACACTTTATTAAGAATCACATTTTAAGAATTCAGTAGTTATTGAGTGACCTTTTGACCCTCACATATCATGGATCAATAAATCAGCAGTGGCAAAACATCACCAATTGTTTATGGTTTCTAGCTGCCCCAGTTAATGATTGTTGCTAATGTCTGCTAGCATGCCTTTTTGCTTTAAGAGATTCTGGCCAACCTCATATGGCAAATATATGTTTTTTGTTTTTAGCTTAGAATTATTTTGTTTACAATTATTTTGTGAATGTTAAAAGAAGAGTCTCTTATGCTCACCAAGGCTACATTTATTTGATCAAAAATACAGTTAAAAACAGTAATACTGTGAAATATTACAATTTTTAAAGAACTGTTTTCTTTGAATATATTTTAAAATGTAATTTTTTCCTGCTATGGCAAAGCTGACTTTCAGCAGTCATTACCCCAGTCTTCAGTATCACATGATCCTTCCAAAATGATACTCTAAATTTTGAAATGAGGTAACAAATATTAGAAATATATAGAAATATTGTAGAATGAGGCAACATGTTGCCATATTCAAATAAAGGTTTTAAAATGTACGCTAAGTGTCACTAATTTAACTAGTATATGTTCAGCTAATTGTCAGCCTCTTACATGTCTGCGTCTCGAGAGAATGCAGAATTCAAGCGACAAATGATGTTTTATAAACAAAGTTTGGGAGGAGCACATTCAAATGGTCTATCTAATCAGCTCACGAGGAGGTATATATACACAGACAAGAACCAACTCACCTAGTTACCTTGAAAGTTTTCTGAATCCCTCCGCCACCCCATTTCTCACTCTCGGCTGGGGATACGGTGGAGAACTGGGCTAAATAAATTCCAAGCTCGGAACCCTCGATCCCCTTGAACAGTAATATATATATATATATATATTATTTGATCATTTGTAAGTGTGAAAACAACTGCCACAGGTAATCGGACATTATTTATTTATTAAATATTTATTTTTGGCGTTTTATCATAGATTCGAATCTATAAATCAAAATATTTATTGCATTTATGAAGAAAAGGTTCAGAACCCAAGGCTCTATCGCTATTGCTTCAATAGTGTACAGCACATGTGTCAATTACAAGGCCCGCGGGCCAAATACGGCCCGCCACAACTTTTAATTAGGCCCGCAAACAAATTCTTGTAATCACTTTAATGTGGCCCATGCGCTGTTTAAAGCTGCCGTCCGTAACGTTTGGCACTTTAGCGGTTGATAAACTGCATGTGTCTTGCGGAAGAACACTGTAGCCAGAGCTACTTCTCTCTGTTTATGTCTATGGGCCTGTTTACACCTGGGGCCTGTACCATGAAGCCGGATTCACTGGCTAGCCAGGTAAGTTTCAGATTAGTTTGCGCCAATCCTGAGTTTTAGGTACCATGAAAGTGACTTGGCTTTTAGAGGTGTTAATCACCATAGTAAATTACGCTCCACAGCTAACCTGCTCCGGGGCAGGTTATGTTCTGGACAAGAGATCTCAAACCGAAATTGGACCAATCAGATGTAAGCAAAGTAATACTGACACGCAATAAAGTCATGCCCCCAGTTTCACTTCCTCCAAATTAAAGGTCACTATATAGTAAAAACAAATATATAAAGATGAAGTTGTCTGGCTTTAATGATAATTATTATTTTATAATTTATATAATTATTATATGATCTGTATTATTATTAATCCATTACACACAATGAATATTAATATATACAGATCATATGTAATATAAATAAGCTGTAGAATCAATAGATAACTCTTTAAAAATGACTACATGTGACCTTACATGTTTGAGTCTCTTTGCTATATATTATCAAGCAACTATATAAACTAACTTCACAAGTTTCACTTGCACTGATAGAGCAAGATCATTTCTTTTATTTTTCCTCTTTCATGGACAAGTATTTTCTTTAGTGTAAATGCGTTTAAATTCTTCATTTTCTTCAATCTCTTAACCTTCAGCAAAACAGTTTTGAATCATGCTGGCTCTCTCACGAAAAGTGAATCAGAGTTTCTCTCTGTTGCAAGGCATGTGATTGGCTGTTCACCACTGATGTCACGCATTCATGTGCACGCGCTCCACAAACTCAGGATCAAAGCCTGAGCTGACAGAGAAAGTTGATGATCAGCATCATGGTACCAACAAAGCAGGTTTGTTCAACTACCATCATGGTACAGGCCCCTGGTTACTTCATGCGTTTTCACTGATCGGATAGCTATCCGATCGTGAAAAGACCAGGGGCCTGTACCATGATGGTACTGGAACAAACTCAGGGTTATTGGATTAGTTTCAAGTTGACAAAACCAAACCACTCCAATCCGGCTTTGTTGGTACCATGATGCTGATCATCTTTGATCCTGAGTTTGCGGAGCGTGTGCACATGAATGCGTGACATCAGTGGCAAACAGCCAATCACATGCCTTGCAACAGAAAGAAACTGATTTACTTCTTGCGAGAGAGTCAACGCGATTCAAAACTCTTTTGCTGAAGAAAATGAAGAATTTAAACTCATTTACACTAAAGAAGAAATTTGTCCATGAAAAAGGACAAATAAAAGAAATTATCTTGCTCTATCAGAGCAAGTGGAAATCGTCAAGTGTTTATATAGTTGATTATATATAGCAATAGAGACTCAAACATGTAATGTAACATATGATCTGTATATATTAATATTTATTTAAAATAAATGCTTAATAATAACTGTTAAACTAAAATTGCTTGTGTGAAATGGATTAATAATGATATAGATCATATAATAATTATATAAATCATATATAAATCATAAAATAATTCTATAAATCATTAAAGCAAGACAATTTCATCGTTAAATATTTGTTTTTACTATATAGTGACCTTTAATTTGGAGGAAGAGCAACTGGGGGAGGGACTTGCGTTGGATGTGTCAGTGTCACTTTGCTCACATCTGATTGGTTCAATTTCGGTTTGAGATATCTTACCCAGAACAGGTTAGCTGTGGAGCGTAAGTTACTAAGCCAAGTCACTTTCATGGTACCTAGAACCCAGGATTGGCACAAACTAAAGCCCAGGTCTAAATGCCCTCCAAAACGCATTCGAAACGGATATAAATCCGATCGCTCAAACCACTTCAGGAGGTGGTCTGGGACGCATTCCAGTCAAAACTGAACAGGTCTAAATGCATCTGGTTGTTGAAACCACATATGTAAATTTAGCTCCTCTCAAAAATACTAAAAAATAAACGTGTGAGCGCGTGTTATAGGCTAAATAACATGTTATGGCAGCACTATTGCAGCACGCATCGCCGCATATGAGCAGCTGAGTATCTCTTCAGCAAGACAACGCGCAAACTGCCGCAAATCAAACTGAAAGTGAGTCGCAGGCGCTCAAAACACAATCATCTTCATTAAAAGTAATGAGACTAAATGATCTTACCAGGACTGTGGCCACGCTCTCTCCTATTGCGGTCTTTGATTTTGAAATTAGCCTATGAGCAATAAAATGCAGCTCATATTTGTTGCTTTCGGTGACGTGAACTCTATGAAATCTGCATATAGCGTGGGAATTGAAGATCGGATTTATATCCGTTTTGCGGAGACACATTTATGTGGCCAAGCGCAATCGTTTTTATAAATCAGATAGCTATCCGATCAGAGAAAATGCATGAAGTGACCAGGTGTAAACAGGCCCAGTGAAGAGTCACACAGGTACTGTGCTACTCCGCAGCAGTACAACGCGAACCAGTCTAAAATAGTCCGAATATAAACACTTATTATAGGTGTACCGTAGCGATAAGACAAAAACACTGTTTGGAAAATGGATTCACGATGTACTCGCTCATTATATAATTTTTGTACATTTTGAACACAAACAAGATATAGCAGCTTCACGCTTCAGTGGGGTGGGGTGTCGATTGTTCTTCCGCGTAGAAATCGCGTTCCGGGGAGCAGAAATGGGAACGCAGGGGCACCGCGATGCGACCGCAAAGGGCACTTTCACTTTCGCGATGTGCACGCCACTGCTGGTAAGAGTTTAAAAAAAAAAAATCCTAATTTGCTTAGGTTTGGCATTAGCATGACTCCTTTCAAGTTCAAGTTGTCTTTTAAAAGTAAGAGCAACTAAAATAAGCCAAATAATACAATTTCAAATATTTCTTATCTATGTACCATTTATTTATAATAGCCTACCATTTGTTGAATGTTATCAAACAGTTTTTCCTAAAATCCATGAGCTGTTTTTTAAGTACTGTTTTGTTTAACTGGCAGTTGGCATTATGCCAAGTGCATGTGTCCTTTCAAGTTAAAGTTGTCTTTTCAAAGTAAGAGCTACCAAATTAAGCCAAATAATACAATATCAGATACCATTTGTTGTCTATATACCATGTGGTATTTATATCTATAATTTGTTGACTATTTTGCTTTATCAAAATTATTTTCTGAAATCTTAAAGTACTGTTTTATGCAGTTATGCTGGGCAGAGACCTTATTTCTTGTTTTGATAAAGATAAAAAAGCCTGCTATGACACAAATGTGTTCCAAATGTGTTACAATTTAAAATTAAAACCTCATTGTTTTGATAAATGTGGTTTAATTTTGTGAGGTTATATATATATATATATATATATACACACAGTTATTAATACACTTATATTTCTTCAATAAATGAAAAAAATCCTCTAAATATATATGTCCGGCCCCTGATTTTATTCACAACCCTCGGCATGGCCCTTGCTGAGTTTGGATTTGACACCCCTGTGTACATTGTCTTTGGGCTGACTGCTGAGGCAGATTGGCAGCAACGGCCATTAAGATTGTTTGTGATTTGGTGATATAGGAGTCCTCTTGACTACTCCTAACGTTTCACAGATTTAGGAGCTAGTTTTAGCACTAAAATTCTTTGTGAAATACTCTTAGAGCAAAAATTTAGGACTTCTAAAATTATTTTTAAGAGTTTCTCTTACATCGGCAAGTTAGGGGCTACTTTTTGCCTTAAGATGTTTTGTGAATACGGCCCCAGGAGGAGTGAAAGATGGCACTTGCACCTTACTAAATATGATTTTAAGACATTTGGAAGGTACAAAAAAAAAATCATGTATGTTTGCTTTTCATTGATTCTTCATCTGCTTTTAATTGTGTTCAGCTGGTGGATTTTTTTAACTAATATATCCCAAAGAGTATGTGCCAGTGGTGTGTTGTCTAATGCATTGTTATGTTCCACTGGTACCCCACAGGGTTGTGTTTTATCTTCTATTTTGTTTTCTTTATATACCGATGACTGTCCGAGTGTCTTTGAGCGGAGATACATTATTAAATTTGGAGATTATTAGGTGATTAGGTGTCTCTTCTCACCAAGTCAAGTGGTAGATCATTTTATTCAGTGGTTTGATGCTTCATTTTTAAACATAGGGATAAACATATAGCATATATTTTTAAATCATAAAAGTACAGCAGGTAGAAGTGGTCAAGCAGTATAAATATTTAGAGACTGTATTTGATGATAAACTAAAATTTGAGGCAAACACTGATATTATTAGAGGGAAAGCTCTTCAGCGTATGTATTTTCTGTGGAAACTTCAAACTTTTAATATGGATTATATTTATAAATGTTTTACACCTGTTTTATTGAATCTGTCTCAAGTTTTTCCATTATTTGTTGGTATGGAAATCCTACTGTATGGAAAAAGAGTAAGTTGAGTAGTATAATTACAATGTTAGTCCTTTCCGATGTCACCCACCCATTACTGAATTTCAACTGCTTCCCTCAGGCCGGAGATTTAAACTCCCTTTGTGTAAATCAAATAGATAAAATGATTCATTTATACCTGCTGCAATCATGTTTTTAAATGATTTTTATAAAATGTGTGTTATTTTGTGTGTGTTGTGTTGCTGTATATGTATGTATACTGCTGACTGTATAAAGAACTACATTCAAGGACAAGTAAAGTAAAGTACAGAAATGGAATTTTTTGTTTCAATTTAAAAGTAACTTTTGATCAATTTAATCCTTGCTGGATGAAATACATTTTTATTTGATAACCTAATAAATACAACTAACTAAATTCTTACTCACCCCAATCTTTTAAATAGTAGTACATATTTTAGATTGTTTTTATTTAGATTTTTTAAACAAGATTTTTTTATTTTTTTATTTCATTCATTTATTTAGTTCATTTAGTTTAGTGATTAGAAAATAGTTGCTGTTGACCCTCATATATTGTGGGAATCACCCACTGTATATGGTTTTCAAAAATGTAGTTGCCCCAATTAGTACTTGTTGCTAATGTGAGTCAGTATTTGATGCAATATGAAGTCACAGATGCATATTTGTGTAGCACTTGGTCATGGTCTCAAGGGCAGAGAAAAAGAAAGTGAAGAAGAGACAGAGAGAAAGGCTAAGAAGAGAGCCGAAAGCATGTGCGAGGGCCTTGCTGACTCCGCAATCAATACGGTTGGATCATGCGGCGGCCAAGAAAAATCCATGGCATTTAGCACTGTATTGTCTGGGATTCAAGTACTATGTTTGGACTGTGATTTAATAAATTAATCTGAGCGCCTTGGACCTTTAATTGGTGTGCTGCCGATTACACTGCAGGCCATGACGCTGGAGAGCTTGTTTCAGTGCTACAGTGATTAAAAGAGCCCGGCTGTTCGGACTGACCCAGTGCAAAAGAAGGCCCAGCGCTTCCATCCAACATGGAGAGATTCCAGCATGAAATAAAAGATGCAGAGAGCCAAGGAGCAAACGCGGGGGCCGGAGTCAGCATAGGCCTCAGCTCATGTTTAGCCTGTGCACTGACAGGGGTGGAAACTTGACCATCAATTATTTAGTTGTGGTTCAGACTTGGAACTAAGAGAGGGGAAAGAGGTGAACTCATGTAAAAATGATCATTTCTCAAGCAGAAATGGCTGCTCATCATGTATCCAATATTAATTCAGAGTGTCTTGCTGGTGCATCTTGAAGACAAGCAATTACTACCACATTCCAGTGCCGGTGAAGGCTTTCGTTGTGTGCCAGAGCTCCAGGGTCAGCCCTTGAAGTGCAAAATGGGATCAGTGTTGAGTCAAGGCTGCATGTGGTTTGGGATTTGTAAAAATAACAATAAAATATAGAGTTCTGAAAAGCAAGACCTACCAAAGATCAAAAACAACGTGTTAAACTTTGTTTGGATTAGATTTGCTGTTTATAAAATGCTGAAACAGTTCAATAAAACCTGGATGTGTACATTTAAAAAATAGTAATAATTGGCATTGCAAACCACTGTCTATGGATGAACAGGGTTTCTTTGCAGTAAAAAAAATCTTGCAGTACCAGATGATAACAACACTCTAAAGAGTCAATCATGTCCCTGCGTAGGATCGACTACATCCAGCTATTGCTTAAATGAAAGGCTTCCTTGGACCAAATTGGTTTCTTTGTGCAACCTGCCAGAAAAACCCAATAAATTCACATTGTATTCACAGATACAGAGCCAGTTGTATTATGGCAAACACATCTAAACACTTGTGCAATAATTCAATTCAATTTTATTTCTATTGAGCTTTTCACAATACCTGTCTTTCCAAAGCAGCTTTACAGAGAACGGGACCTAAAACCTCAAGACCCCATTGAGAAGACCACTGAAATAGTGGTAAAAATATCAAGTCCACAGCAGGAAAGAAAAACACATAACAATGGTAAAGATAGGAGGAAGAAACCCTATAAGAAATTAAGACTCAGCATATAGCTCATCATACTTGTTTCTTTGTTGTTACTTGTGCCGTCGAACTGTTGTATAAACGCAACATCACACTCATAGCTGTGCAATATGTCTGTTTATACAACAGTTCTTTCTGGTTCTCGAATCTGATTGGCTGAGATCCGTGCGATATTCCTCCAGTATCAGCACTGGAACAGTTTCACCGTCTGTACCGCTTGTGGTGACTGTCATGGCGGTCGAGCAAATCCACCATATTTTTAAAAATACTACTGCTGTGAAGTCATGAAATGTAGTTTTAAGAGTTTTTTAGGTGAGAATGTAATTATTTAGACCTCAAATATGTGACTTATATATAAACATAGCCCCTATTTTATCATTTGTTTAGACACTTTCGCAGATTGGAGCTCCAGGCCGTCAACGGCCGTGCATCGCTCATGTACTCGCAGAGAACAGAATCATCTCTGCCAGTCCTTCGGGAATTTGCTGCTGGCTATATATAAGCTAGAATAGAAAATGTCTACAACTGACTAGTACATTTTTTTAAATTTTATTATTTGTCAGATGCATCTTACAGTGCATTCGGAGTATCCAGTGTCTCCCCTGGGAATTGAACCATGACCAATCCAGGCTCATTGGAAAAGTGTGCCTGCATGTGGCGACATTTCTGCAAAATTACATTACGTTGCTTCCTGCATGTTTCACACCACTTTCAAATGTCCAGTGAGTGGTGCTAAAAGCTTGTTCAGTTTAATTCAAAACAGATGAGTGTGAATCTGGCAACATTTTATTACATTGGTTGTTATACATATCCCAGCAGATCGGAAATGATATGTCCGGTGACTGAATGCTTTGAAATTAATGTAGCACCTACACTAAGCACTACACTAAACCTACCGATAGTGTTAAAGAGTGAAAATGAAAAAAAAAAGAAAGAAAAAAAAAAGTTCATCAATTACTCACACCCATGTCGATCCAAACCTGTAAGACTTTCGTTCCACTTTGTTGCTTTAAAAAGTTCATAAAGAGATAGTAAAATAAATTCATATGAATCGAGCGGTTTAGTCAAAATTTTCTTAAGAGACTCGATCACTTTATATGATTAACAGATTGAATTTAGACTTTTTTCCTCATATAAACAGTGAACCTCATTGGTTCTCGCACCTCAAGCAAGCATGCTTGAGCTTCCATTTACCATAACTGATGTTTGTGTTGATCAATCCATACAATTTTTTTTTTTTGATTTAAGTATAAAATGTATTTTGATATACTACATATTTTCTACACATGCCCCTGTAGTGCATTAATATACAGTTTTACGCTAAATTTGACAACATAAAACGTTTAAACATTTTTGCATTGTTATTTTTTGTATTATTTGTCATATTAGATGGGTTAAGAAAAGTATTGTCTAGTTTACTGCCACTATAACGATGCCAGTGCGTTCCCCTAAATCTTTAAATATCCTGCTAGCTAGTAAAATCTTTTCTTTATAATGTAAAAGCACTGAGCTGAACCAAATTCACAATCAAATTAGATTTAATGGAGCAGAAATAAAATCTGAATGCAGCAAATTCAGCACAACGTTAGCCACAAAAAAGTAAGACAGCACCGCATCCTGCCACCATTAAAAAGCTTAGCTAACAAAATGTAACAAAGGGTTATGACGTTCACTTCAAAAGCAATTGTTCAGTGTTAATGTAAGACTTTTTTTTCACATTTCCTTCTGAAGCCTCGTTCGACTGGTTGAAAAGTCAAACAGATTCTCAATGACCTCATTGCAGATTTAGACCACAAACTGTGCTGATGCCTGGCTTTGATAAGTCCCATGCTGAGAGATTTTCCCCATCCCCTCAGAGTATCCATCCTGACAGCAGTACATAAAAGTTGAATAAGCGCTTTGATAAAACGAGGAGATGTCACTAAATCTAAGAATCCATCCTTAGGGGGGTACAAAGGGAGTAAAACAGTTAGATTAAATAGTCTTGTGGGAGGAGAATAGAGCATAAACAGCTCTTAAATCTACTGACTAAGGGATATATTTCCCCTTGGATTCATATCTCATGGCCCTAGTTATGGAGGGCCAGTCAGTGTTTTAAACGCTAAATATAGAGTGTCATTTCCGGAGATTAATCCTGTCCGTCAGTGATTTCGGTACATGCTAATACTGCTAAAAGCGCATTTTTTAGTGCTTCCAATTATACACAGGTGTGATTATAACACACAGGCCTCTTCAGACCCAATCACCATGTTAACCCTTGAACCCTGGAGTGTTGTAGTGCTCTCTGGTAAAGGGCCATCCTCTTCATCCAATAATCCACTGAATAACACTTTCCATAGCACTCTTTTCTAGCCAATTAACTGAGTGTTAAGCCTGCAGTGTGTTAACGTACCTTCTAGAGGAGCACTAATATTGATTCACGATGGTTGTTGGATGTTTCCTCCCATTGTATCTTAAATGATGGTCATGTTCCGCTCTCCCTTTCCATCGACACCTATAGCAGAACATTCCAGCTCGCCACAGCCTCTGTCACCAAATCGCAAATTATTAACCAATAAGAATCACTTTAGCCATTGATTGGCTGTAGGAGAGGTTAATGCTGGAGTGACCTTCTAGAATCTCTTCTACTGACTTATTAAACAAGCAAACAGCCGGTCATTAATAGAAAGGTGGCAGTGTTAAAAAAAAGAGTGGTAAATGGTAAATGTGAGTCCTCGGATCTGAAAGCTGTTCATTTGATCATACCTGGGGCTAAACTTTTATGTTTAGCGTTGTCTATATATCCTTGCATTTAGCTGATTTTGTTACACAAAATGTCAACTATTGTAACTGCCACAGAATTTGCCTATTATAATGCCAATAAATAAAAACAACTTATTCCATTAAAAGTAGTTTTATCAAAATCATGTCTTCTCATATCCCATAAGGCCATGCAACTGAATCCTTTCCTAACCCAGTGACTCATGCAGATTCTATTCCTGAAGTCATTCTTTGAAAAGGTTTTAACCAGCCTGATGCTATTTTTCCCCTCAGAATATATGTAATTATCCCTCATCTTCGACATGAGAATATGTGATGTGAATAGATGTGGAGTGTGCCGTCTTTCTCAGTGTTACAGGCACACAAAAGAAAAGCCCTTACTTCACAAACATCAAAGAATAAGAAAGCTAAAAGCTGCAATCAGTATTTGAGTGAGGGATATTGTGCTCCGTGCTGAAGAAAATGGTTGGGGAGGAAGTCAACGGAAAAGTCACTCTGACAGCCTGGAGATTAATGATGTGTTTACGACAGAGACACTCAGAAAAGAACTCGTCTCTTAAGTGTCAATAAGAGGATCATAGTGTTTAAAAGTCATGTGGTGATGTTCATCATGACTCGGATCATATGTTCTGCAGGCAGATATTTTCAGGCAAGTAATGGCGAATTTCAAAACACTGCTTCAAAGCTTTACGAATCTTTTGTTTCAAATCAGTGGTTTGGATCACGTATCAAACTGCCAAAGTCACGTGAACTATTGAAATTGCAAAACTCTTACGATGTAACGAAGCCTCGTTTACTGAAATCACGTAACTTTGGCACTCCGAACCACTGATTCGAAACAAAAGATTCGTAAAGCTTCGAAGCAGTGTTTTGAAATTCACCATTACTAGATATTGCTGAAAAGTCGTTATTTTGTTTTTTTGGCACACAAAAAGTATACTTGTTGCTTTATAAGGCTTATAAAGGCTTTATAAGGTTGAACCACTGTACTCACATTAACTGTTTTAAATATCTTTTTAGTACCTTTTTGGACATCTGAAAGTGTTAATGATCTTGCTGGCTACTCAGGCCTCACTGAGCCATCGGATTTCATCAAAAATATCTTAATTTGTGTTCCGAAGATGAACAAAGGTCTTACGGGTGTGGAACGACATGAAGGTGAGTAATAAGTGACATACTTTTCATTTTTGGGTGAACTAACCCTTTAACGTTAATACGCGTTTCCTGAAACGCTCTTAGTTAAGTATACCTTCTGTAAGTCATTTGTTTGTAAGGTTGGTCTGGACCACTCTTAGCTATACCTTATCACTGTTAACAGTCTATACGAATATAATTCTGAAGTTGTAATACACCCAGTGTTCAATTAGGATAAATGGCAAAGAATAAAATGCAAAGATTCACTGCTAAATTCAAATGTGCTTTGGCTTGTCATATATCACAACTATTCAGTGTTTTCAACCACATCCGGTTTATTTTAGGTTTCAGACATTTAAATACACATTCGAATGAAGTACTAGGCTATGTAAAAAAGACATTTATAGTTTGTTAAAATCAAATTCCATACACTAATGTCTATGGAAGCTATAATAATAACCCTTTCAATGATATAATTTGACAAAGTGTTTTATTCATATCAAATACACATTGTATATGAAACAATAAAGTTTACTCTATTCTTCTCCCATTTCACCGGCTACATACTTTTATGTATTTTGGGGAAAATTTGGAAAATAAATCCGACAGCTCTAAATTGCGGTGCCAACTCATCGCGTGACAAAACACATTCACTTCCACATATTTTACAATCAGAATATATCATAAAATTATGAAGTTATATTAAGTTATAGTTAACAAGTGAAAAAAAAAATATTGTTCAAAATGAAAACACAAAGTCATAAAATGAACTTGCAATTATTCTCCTAGAACACCTATGTGAACTCGAGGAAACTTGACTTCATAAATCCACTAAAAATCATCTTAAGGGCCAAAGGGTAAAAAATTATTTAATAAAAAGTTAGCAATAAAAAGTAGCATAATTTGTTTGTAGATTTCACTTGGTTTGATAGATAGATATTTCTAAGGCCTTTGATCTGTCTGCAGTGCTGCTCTACTTTGAGCTGTATGAGCTTCATCCTCATCTCATTTGCTCTCTCTCTCTATCTCTCTCTCTCAGACACACACACACACACACAAAGTTAAGGTGATCTATACGCAGCCTTCTTCATCACTCTAGGTTGATGATTAATTTGGCTATTACACTCAGAATCATTATTAGGTTTACTGGTACGCAGAAACCATAAAACACTAAGAGGAGAAGTGAAATAAGTCTGCTAAAATAAATATCACCTTCTCAGCTAAGGACAGAGAAGTATTGTAGGAGGGATACAAAAGCTAGTGAGTATAGAGCAAGTTAATTTATATCACCATAAAGCTCCACTCTACTGCAATTCAGCTGCTATTACAATAAACACAAAGGCAGCCTGGTGTAATAGATGTAACATTTTTTCATGTTGCATCAGGGAGAAGAGTAATGAAGAGATGTCTGAGCACCACCTTTATTTCTCCATGAGAAAGCAGTCAGAGCGGCTTCTAACTAACAAATCCCCTTTGTACTTTAAAGAACCTTTTACTATGCAAAACACACTGTCAGTTCCCATAAGAAAAAGAAAATCACAAACAAGATCTCTGGAATGTCTCAATTGTCTCTCCTGACTTTGAGTTTTCTCCTGAGATAAAGTAACCTCATGTTTCACTATGCTATACATGCTAAATTTATAGCTCTAAATTCTTACTGTATGTCAACATTAGTCTCTTAAAAGAAAACAACGTTTATATTGAAATTAAACTGAACCAGAGACAAAGTAAAAATGTAAAAAGTGGAGACATTGTAAAATGCAGTTTTGCTCATGAATATCATACTAAAAAACAAAAATAGCCATTTAAACCAGAGGTTTTGCTAGTGTGTCAGCCTGGCTAAGTTGGTGAAGATCTGGTTTAGTTCATTGCTTCCCAGCTGAAAACTAAATAAAATAAATAATAAAATACACTGTGCACTAAACAAGTTTATGCATTAACATTAACAATGGTTAATATGTATTGCTCATTGTTAGTTTATGTTACTTAATGCATTAACTAGGGTTAAAGCTGCAGTCTGTAAGTTTTGCCTCTTTGTCGCCATCTCTGTTTGAAACCTGCAATTGCAGTTATTTGCAGAATTATCATCTTTACGTAGGTTTTGCATCAGCATGGCTTCTCAGTGCGGATGAATCTAATGTTTGCTGTCAGTCACCACACCGGTGGGGAACCTGTACTTTGGAATCACAGATTCTATGTCTTGGAAGTTTGACCAAAATAAGAATTTTCACTGGAAAATGTCATCTGAACAAGTAAGTAACATGTCTGCCACTTTTGTTCTGACCAACAGAGAAAAAAAGCATTAGAATAAATCACGCTGCCAATAGTGATTAAATCTAAGGATCGCTTAACTCAAATCATGTCAAACCGTTATTGTTATACTTTGCTCTCAAATTGTTAATGTTAACAATATCAGCATTGCGTGACTGTGTATTTAGTGTGTATTAGCGTTACCTGTAGATTTCAATTTCTGTAGCCACTCTGCAGTCTGAAGTCTTTTGCTTACTACGGGTGAACCTCCAGTTGTCACTTGTCATTAGGACCTTTCTGGATTACAATCCACCATCAAGATTATAAATTTAATTGTTCCAGCTGCTGTGAGAAAAGGCTATAAATGATCTGCCGCCTGCAGCATCCTCCACATGCGATATAGCCTACTAACTGTGACTCCTTCTTTATGTAAACAGACGTGAAGTAATGAAGCAAAGATGAACGGCTGCATGCTTGAATTTCCCGTGGAAACCCACCAGTACCACCCGAATTAGAAAACATAATTACAAGCTTACCGTTGTGAATCGGGCTAAGGTAAGGAGATAGTTTTGAACACTGGCTGGTTATGTATTTGCTCAAAAATTGATATTGGATCATTTTTAACCAAAAAAAGTTACGGCCTGCAGCTTTAACAAATAAGATCTTATTGTAAAGTGTTACTGGAGTGTTTGTAAGCTTTAACCATGCACTTTTCTGCCAAAATAGAAGCTCAATAGTTTAACATTTAAGTTAAATAAAACTTTAAGAAATAAAGATGAAGAAATTAAGACACCAATATTGTAATTTTACAGTTGTAAGGTAAAATAAAATATAATTTTTCATAAATACTATTTTTTTTTATATTAAAGTATTTTCTCTTGTATTGTAGCTTATTTTTCCCTAATAACTATTATTATTATTATTATTATGGTCAGGAGACCACATTAATTCAAGATTAGCCTGGCGAGGCAATGAGTCTAGATAGATTGCCTAAAGCTAAACCCAGCATACCAATCTTAGGCCATTTTTAGATATATTTTACAGAAGGGTATCACTTGTGGATTAATATTGTTGGCTCTGTGACAAAATGCTTATGTTCTTCTATTGCAAGTCACTTTGGATTAAAGCATCTGTTAAATGCATAAATGTATATGTAAATTCAGTCCATTCTCAGGGTTGATGGTTGGCAGATGTTTCTGCTTGTTCTTTAAGTCGTTGTTTTATGCAGCCATCAATAATTTTCCACTTTGAACTGCAGCCAAGCAAAATGAAACTCTTAAAATACCTTGATAATCCCACAATTATAATGGCTGCTGAACAAATCTGAGAACTGCATTAATTCTCCTGAGCTTTGAAACAGCTGAACACTAAATTTGATGGGTTGTGAAATTATAGATATAAAGAAAGAGTTCAAAAGATGTAAATTTAAAGTCTATTTTATAATGTCAAAAAAGGAGGTTTTCAGCTGATGCCACACAGTAAAATAGTTTGGCAATGTTCATGGAAAGATGCATGAGACAAAGGGTCACTAATCCGTTCAGACCTTTGATCCTGTCTCCACTGATGTTGCCTTGGCAACACTGGCCAAAAAAGTTAGCTCGCATTTCAGTAACTTTGAGCTTTGGTCATCACACTATAGGGTAACAGATGTCATAGCAGCAGCTGTAGCGATCAGGGAGGTGAGGTTGAGCGGTGCACTGCAAACTTTTCCATGCCAATCAAAAAGACAAGATCTATGTGCAACCACAACCAGCGGAGTCGTCTGTTTCAGTTGTTCTTCTTCACTAACAAGCAGGTGCATGCATCCCATTGGAGGTACAGCAATTTACTTATGGAAGTCAGGCAGGCAACTGTCAGCAAAACAATTTCCAAAATACACTTTTCATCTGTCTGTGGAAAAGACACCACACTGTGCTCAGAGGAACAGGTGAAAGGAATGCCTGGGGCTGTGCTGTGTTCATGTCCATTTAGATCCAATCTGCTCATCCCTCTCTAAAAAAAGAGACAAAAATGAGAGGTAAAGACACACGAGTGATTTGCCCATAATTGCCTGTGGTAAGTCAATAATCTTTACCTTATACGCAAGGGCCAATATGTGCTAGCTTTCTGATTATAGTTACTAAATTCCCAGATTACCTGTAACGTAATAAGTCTTTCAGAGTCAGACTTTTAGTTATCGGCATTAAGTTTCACTTTGCAAGTTATTGTGCAGCTTAACCTTCCGATTACCCACAAACAACATGTAATTCGGCAAACAGGCTTAACAGTTTGTTTCGTTTTTACATGTTTGGAGGAGGTTAAATCCAATAATAGACTGGTGAACAATAGCTGCAGTAGTCTCAGTGAACGGTTATACAGAAAACAGAGGAAATTAGCAGAAAATCTGGGTGTAGTAATCAAAATTTTTGTCTGTCCAAAATTAATAAGTATTGATTATTTCAAGAGGAATATATAATAGTTCTGCTTGTGCATTTCTAGTTTATTTGCTATCAAGAGCCTCAAGCAAAACTATATTTCATACAGCATTTCACAACCCTTGCAACTATGTAAGTGCGCATTGACTGGATAGCAGTGCATTGTAATTATTATGTACAAAGAACTGATAAATAAACAAGAGTGAAAATACATACTTTCTAAATCATAAATGTCACAAAAATATCTATTGAACATTATTCAAGGAACACAGAGAGACGTACATTTCAACATAAAAATGCTCACAATGAATACTAAACTGGGCAGAATACTGTATTAAATTGGCACCCACATGATTTAGCAACATTAGTGATGTGATGCAATGCAACAAAGCTGAACAAACTGATTCCTTTTGAAAAAAGAACATCATCTTATTTTACAGTTAATGCATCTCAATTGTGTTCAGATTTTCAAATGTTATGGCCGCTTACTCATTCCACCAATGACAATTTCAGGAACGCCGGCTAGGAACCAACAATACAGTAACCTCCAAACCTATAATCTTTGTAAATGGAGCATCAGGGAAATATTGCAACCTAGGCTTATTGGAAAAACATGACTGTGGCAACATTTCTGCAAAACATTACGTTGCTTCTTGCATGTTTTGTGGCACTTTCAAAGTTAAATGTCCAGTGAGTGGTGTTAAAAGCATGCTCATTTTCCTCAAAAACATATGAAAGTGAATGCTGCAACATTTTAAGGTGGTTTTTCTACATATCACGACAGTTCGGAAATGAAATGTCCAGTGAGTGACGGTAAATGCTCTATTGTGTTTGAAATAACATACCACCTACATTAAAATCTGTATACTGATAGTCTTAACAAGCAAACATGAGCAAACACTCAAATCATTTGAGGAAACGTACTACCTCAAAACATTTGAGTAAACAATTTTTTTTTAAGTTAGTAGAACTTAAAAATGTTGTGACCAGTGGGGCGGGGCTTAGAGCCTTGGATAAAATAAAATATGAATAAAATTGTTTCTTTAAGCAAAAATCAGTATTTAGTGTGACCTCCTGGACTTCTTCCATTTTCTCAAAAAAGAATCTCTGAGAAACTTCTCATCTAAATTTTCAAAGTTTTCTTGACCTTCTAGTCCTTTTTCATTTCATTTAGGTTTAAGAGAGTCAGGTTCCTGCTATTACTCAAGTGTAAGTCAATAAATACTTGCCACTTTAGCCTATAAAAGCTATTTTCCCTGTTTTTTAATACTGCATACAAATTTACTTTATTTTCTGTTTATATTGTAATAAAGAAACTGATAAATAATTATATATGGTCATTATATCATTGCTAAAACAACATATAATGGTGGCCTAAGACTTTTGCACAGTACTGTATATCAAACATAAAGTATAGATAGTCTCAAAAGTTTTGCGGCCTATCCTTAACCTAACCACAGGCTCTACTCTTCATCACAATGGTAACCCTATAAAACTAACATAACAAACCCCCCTGTAAATCCCAACATAACACAACATAAAACACTAACTTATGTCTCCCTATGTTAATCTTGTGCAAAAACACACAAAATAACACTTGATTTCAACATTTATTTATACAGTCTGAAATTAGAAATTTCATTAGAAATCTGCTGCAACTCAACTCAATCATATTAAGTTTAGCTTACTACAATGAAATTCTGAGTTCATGCAACCATGTACAATGAACTTTCATTATTATTTGAGTGAAACAAACTCATTTTATTTAATTAATTTTACTGTTTGGTTTTACAGTGTAGTTTTCATTTTAGCTAGAAACTGCAGTGAATTGTATGTATAGGTACGTCTTTGGAGTTTTGCAAAAATATATGTAGAAATCTATGCTTGTGGCCATTTTGAAATTTCAACAATGTTTGGCAAATTCAATGTTCAATTTATTCATTGTTTCTGATGTCTTGGTGTACTGACAAAAAGCTGTACGTGATGTTTAGAAGCTGCAACATAATTGGAGCTTGCTCTTTTGGCACTTTCTATCTATAAGCAAGCCGTCTGAGGCTGAGACTAGTATGTAATCACAATTCAGCAGCGCAATGCTCTGTTTCAACAAGTGATCATCCATCATGACAGCCAGGAGCACCAAGCACTGAAAGACACTTTCATAATCCATTATGTGGATATATGATTATGTTGAAGGAAATTGCCATTAAAATGTTCAGACAGTGATGAACTGGGCTGCCACTCTGTGTACCGTTCAAAAACAGCCACTTTTAAAGTCACAAACATCATTTGGGCAGGAGAAAAAGAGAACATTTATGCCCAATCAAGAGTGAAATCACTTTAAAAGCACCATATATTTATAAGGCCTGGACAGCTGAAACGTTAGCTCTAATTTCCAAAAAGTTCAATAAAAACCATAAGCAGGCCATTTGTTACGGAGCCACCTGTCATAAGAGAAGCCCCCGAGAGCCGTACATGGAGAACCAGGACGAAAAGAGAGCGGTGACGAATGAAGTGATTTCTCTCGACATCACATCAAGATCAAGGTCTGGGAGGGAGAAGAAGTAATCAGCCCTGCCTTTCACCACCACCAGCAGAGCCGAGCCCAGACAGCCCGTGATCAAAGCTGTCTAACTTTCCTCAGAGCGTGGAGGCCAAACTCGCAAGCAGATCTTTTACTTGACAAGTGTCTTGATAAATATCTTGAATGCCAGTTTGCCACGTAAGAGATTGAGTTATTGGTTGGACCAATAGGTCAAACCCGGTTATGAGCTGAACCATGTTGCTCCATTTGTCTTGTTAACTAGAGCCTGACACTGTTTTTTTCCCCTGTCTCCTTTGCTCTTGGCCTCTGTTTCATACACGCGCATCAAAGAAAACCATCAGACATGAGCTACATCAGACGGAGGGAACATCACAGCTCTTTAAAGGGCTCATAATGACTTTTTAATGATTGGATTTGAAAGAGAATGCCATGTGTTTGTAGTATGAACCCATTGCGATGCAGGAAAAAAAGAGAAACCAACAAACAAGGAAAACTTTTAACAACCAATGAAGCTGTATGCACCACAATAAAAGCAAAGAAAAGTTGGAATGGTGCATGTTGATCCAGAGTTTGAGTCATCTGAAGTCCTCGCAGGGGTTGGTGTCATCTCTTCACAGGTGTTGAGGCATCTGAAGTCTTCATAAGAGGCTGGATCTAAACTGGAGCTGATGTACTCTCTAGTCAACTGGGATGGGCATCTCAAGATAAAACCGGAAAGCAAATTGAAAATAATTAGTGTAGCTGCTGTTCATAACATTAAGCAAAGATAGTCATGTGCATTTGATCTGACATATCTGGAGTAGAAGGATATGAGATGCATTATGTGAATGCTTGGCAAAAGAAATGCATCTTTAATCTAGATTTAAACTGGGAGAGTGAGTCTGAGCTCTGAACATTAACAGGAAGGCTATTCCAGAGCCAAATGTGAAAACGTTCTCCTTCCTTTAGTGGGCTTAGATATCCTAGGTACAACCAGAAGCTCAGAGTTTTGTGATCTTAAAGAGGGTGATGGATTGTAGGGCGATAGAAGATCAGTTAAAAACACAGGAGCTAAACAATTTTTGGGCCTTATAGGTCAGTAGCAATACTTTATAATTGATATGGAACTTAAAGAACTTTCAAATGCCCAGAAAGGTACTGAAGACATATTTAAAACAATTCATGTGACTACAGTGGTTCAACCTTAATGTTATGAAGCGACGAGAATATTTTTTGTGCGCCAAAAAACAAAATAACGACTTTATTCAACAATATCTAGTGAAGAGCGATTTCAAAACACTGCTTCATGAAGCTTCGAAGCTTTGCAAATCTTTTGGTTCGGAGCGTGTATCAAACTGAAAAAAGTCACGTGATTTCAGTAAATGAGGCTTCGTTACGTCATAAGTGTTTTGAAACGTTTCGAAATTTCAATGGTTCACGTGACTTTGGCTACAGTTTAATACACGCTGTAGTCACATGAACTGTTTTAAATACATCTTTAGTAGCTTTCTGGGCATTTGAAAGTGATAATTATCTTGCTGTCAATGGAGGCCTCACTGAGCCATCGGATTTTATCAAAAATATCTTAATTTGTGTTCTGAAGATGAATGAAGGTCTTACGGGTGTGGAACAACATGAGGGTGAGTAATTTATGACAGAATTTTCATTTTTGGGTGAACTAACTCTTTAATAGGTAAACAGTGTAGAGATGATAAAATTGGTGATATATGATCATATTTTCTTGACCTAGCAAGAACTCTAGCAGCTGCATTTTGGACTAATTGTAGCTTGTTTATTGAGGATGCAGGACAACTAGCTAGTAATGCATTACAGTAATCTAGTCTAGAGGTCATGAATGTATGAACTAACTTGTCTGTATCAGAAACAGATAACATATTTTGTAGCTTAGCAATGTTTCTGAGGTGGAAGAAGGCTGTTTTTGTAACATATGAAATATGATTTTTGAAGGACAAGTTGCTGTCTAATATGACACCCATGTCTGACTGTAGTGAATGAAGTAACAGCACATCCTTCTAAATGCAAACTGTATTTTAAGAGATTCTGTGTACAGGTTTTTAGTCCTATAAGTAATACCTCAGTCTTTTCTGAATTTAATAGAAGAAAATTACTGGTCATCCAATATTTTATATCTTTAATACACTCTGTCAACTTGGATAATTTAGAGATTTCATCTGGTCGTGATGAAATATATAACAGAGTATCATCGGCATGGCACTGGAAACTAATTCCATGTTTTCTTATAATATTACCAAGTGGCAAGAAAAGCCCAAGGCCAAACACAGAGAGAGAGACACAGAGAGACACAGAGAGAGAGAGAGAGAGAGAGAGAGAGAGAGAGAGAGACTTAATGAACATCATTACTCCCCTGACTGAACTTTGTCCACAAGAAGGAGAAAACACAAATGCAGTTTCTCATAGACGACCAACCCCTAGGACATTCATTACAGACACTGAATATCTTTGCTTGGGGTAAATGGCTAAATATTATTAGTGATCTTCAGAATATTAAATACATATGAAATATACATTGTTCGTCATCCTGATATTATGCCACTTATGGATTGTTCTGAGTGCCTTTTTCTGCAGTTACTATTATTCATTTAATTTCCTGACTGATTACATTAAAGTAATTTTTAGAAAATTCAAAGTTACTATATTCATCAGCGTAAATACTGTTGGTTTCTATTGTGTTATTTTGGCTCTTGAGGGTCTGAAAACTCCAATCTAACCCTGCTGCAGCTTTTAAAGGAACAGAATCACATTGATGTAAGCTGTATTTGAGCCTCTGGCATCTTGTAAAATCACTTACTGAAGACACAGGCCTCTGCTCTGACATACATGCTCATAATTTGAGGCTATTTTTACTCTTTCTTGAGCAAATCTTTTATTTTATTTTATTTTTTTTTTTAATGCTAAAAGAGAAGAAGGATTAACCATCCTGGTGTAACACAATAAGCAACACAATAATGAAAGACCACTTTCACGTGGCTGTGGCCCAGCTACACTGCTGTGCATAAATCATGTCACGATATATCATATATTTGAGCATGTGTCTGAATGACAGTGAGGATGAGAGAGAAAAAGACGAAAAGAGGAGACACGTGGGATCTCTCTTAAAGATAAAAAAAGCAGAAAAGGCCTTTGATTTAGAACAAACCTGTCTAATGAAATGATAAGCACTCATTTGACAGCCCACAGTCACAGCCTCATCAGTTTGTATTTAAAATTGAGCTTTGAACCATGTGCAATCCGAATAATGCTATGTATTAAATGTAGAAGATTGTGAAATATAATAGCCTACTTCAGCCACTTGTGAAATTCAAGAGAGATGACAAAATGTTTCAATCACAACATTTTCACTGAGAAACTAATTAGCAGCACTTAGCGTAATGAAAGTAATATAAAAAGTGGCAGGTAAGATATTTGCAAAGGAGCAACTCCCTCTGACATTTTATTTCTCTTCATAGATCCACAGGGATTTTCCTGTACAGCTAGCATACTAGCATAGTAGTTTGATGGCTAAATATCGTTAACAGTGGCTCAGTTCCAAAACCTAGAGAGCTGTCTTTTGAGACACATACTTTTTAACCAGAATCATAACTAAAACAAAACCTCATTGCTAACTATTTAGAATTCACTACATAGGCAGCAGCTCTGACTCACAATCAATTTTAAAAGAGTTTAGTGTTAGCATGTTGCTATACTCTCCTTAAAGGATTAGTTTACTCTCAAATGAAAATTACCCCAAGCTTTACATACCCTCAAGGCACCCTAGGTGTATATTAGGGATGCACCGATACCAAGCTCATGTACTTGTACTCGTAAAAATACCCCGATACCAAAGACCGATTCCTCACGTGATGTAACTGACAGAATTTTCCGTGCACAGAGACACCGGCGGCAGCAGCAGAAACATCGTCAGCCTCAGGGGTGTGGAAATACTTTAAAATTAATGATGACAACCGACACATTGCGAACTGCATGCAAATCGCGTTGAATGACAGACCAGAAGCGTTCTCTCTCGCGCGCGCTCCCTCTCCTTCTTGCGCGCGATCCCCGTTCTCTCAGACAGCGCGCGATCAGTTCTCCTTGCGCCTGAATGGTCAAATGCACAAATAGATGTCAAAACGTCCATCGTGTGGTGTATCTCATGTAAATACAGTCGGTTATGGCTTTAGTGGACGCAAACAGGTGGGTGAAAACAAGATATGTGTCAGGATATTACATGGATTCGGTCTTAAAGGGAGAGTAGCCTAATTAAATATTTGTCTGTCATTAAAGTTAATAAAACAACAAAATATGTTAAATGAATGTGTGTGTGTGTGTATATATATATATATATATATATATATATATATATATATATATATATATATATATATATATAATGAAATAAAATTTCGCATATCATGGTCATATTGCCCTCTCGTCCTGTATTCCACCATGAGAAATCTGGTCACTAGGTTGTGTTTACATTGGTTCACAGTGTTATGTTATAAACATTTGTTCTGTAATATTTGTTTAGCACTTTTTGAAAGGCAGGTTAAAAATAAATTATTTTTTTTAATTATGACTTTAATAATTATGCCCTTTGAAGGTTATTGGACATTGTGAAATTTGTGTTTTAAGTTTGTGACAAGAACATAAAAATTATTACTTTTTTTCATTGGAGTAATAATAAAGAAGCTGTCCTGCATTCATTAGTCTCACTGTGTTGTACTTGAAAAACTGCCACATTACAAAAAAAAAATATATATATAATAATAATAATAATAATTTAATAAATGTATAGGCATCAGTATCTGTATCGGCGAGTACCAGAAAAAAAAGTATCTGTACTCGTACTCGGTCCTTAAAAAATGGTATCGGTGCATCCCTAGTGTATATGACTTTCTTCTTTCTGATGAACACAATCTAAGAAATATTCATAAATATCCTGACACATCCAAGCTTTATAATAGCAGTGAACAGGATCAATACTCCATACTGCTCCGGCGGGTTAATAAAGGCCTTCTGAAGCGAAGCGATGTGTTTGTGTAAAAAAAAATGTCCATATTTAACAAGTTATGAAGTAAAACATCTAGCTTCCGCCAGACCATACCTTCCGTTTACTCCTTAAGCAAGTGTAAAACTCTCACAGTTCAAAAAGCTTACGCTACGTCCTACATCTTCCCTATTCAACTTACGGAAAAAGCTTAACTGACGCAATGCCAGTTCCGTTTTTTTCATAATTTGAATATGGAAGGCGGTCTGGCGGAAGCTAGATATTTACTTCATAACTTGTTAAATATGGATTTTTTTTTTTTTTTTACACAAACACATCACTTCACTTCAGAAGGCCTTTATTAACCCCCCAGAGCTGTGTGGAATATGTTTAAAAAGAAAATAAAACAACTTAATTAGTCGAGCAATGATGCCTTAAAATAGTAGGCAGTACTAAGTGGGCAGCTCACTAGGTTTTGTAACTGCCAGCGTGTGACATTTGTTGGAGACTCTTGTCTTATAACAAAGCAGTCTCATACTCCCAAATTAGCCCTTGATATGTTCTCTAAAAACCTCTTGAGTTAACAAATGAGGCTTTAACTGAATTATGCATGTTAGGAGAGCAAGAGAAGCTGAGAAACAAGGATAGTGAGAGAGATCTGAAATCAGAGTGTCAAGTGATGTCTTCCATCACGGATGCTCGTGTTTGAAGGGCAGGTGTGATTCGATGGCTCCCATTTCATTGCCTCAGGCTGGCCATTGGCACTCCATTCTACAGCCTGTGAAATTTCTTGTTACGACCTGCACATGGCGCTTACATCACACAACACTCTGCAGGAGAACACATGCTACAGACCCAATACATCAGTCTCTCTCAGTTATTTGCTCATACTGAGAGGTTTTAAGGCTGGGTTTGCTCTAAATGTCTGAGTCATATGGCAGGTGGGGAACAGGATGTGCTGTTCCTCAGAGCAATCGGAACAGCATTATTATAACAATAAAAGATCACAAGGGTCATTTTCTGTAGAACATATGAATTCTGTTTTTAAAATTCTTATTAATTTACACAGTTCAAAGCCTTTAAAAGGAATATGTTGTTTGGGTAATTAATAGCTTTATAAGATAATTATGGTAACACTTTATTTTAGGGTCTTTTAACTAGTTGCTTATTAGCATGCATATTATTAGAATATTGGCTATTAGTACTTAGTAAGCACATATTAATGCCTTATTCTGCATGACCTTATTCTACATTCTTAATCCTTTCCAATACCTAAACTTAAACACCTTTTATTAATGAGCAGTAAATTAGGAGTTTATTGAGGGAAAAGTCATAGTTAATAGTTTATATGTGTTAATGTTCCCATAATTTTTCATTTTAATTAGTAAGATTATGAAAAATAACAGTAAATTCTACAAGCAATAGTAATGAAGATACTTGCAAACAACAATATCTGAAGAATTTAAAATAAATATTTGTAATATTCTGATTCATTTACATACAGTAGTTTAAAGCATTAAAAATCTAATGTGTTGTTTATTATTCTTGTGATTAATAAGTAAGAAAAGAGTGCACAGTACAAACACATATAAGGCTTTTTTTTTTATTTAATTAAAAATATATATTACATTTTTTAACTATTATTATTATAAATCCTACCGTCACATACACTCCAAAGAAGATGATAATGATGATAATAAAAATAAAACCAGGTTTATTAAAGAACTCCAACTAGAAAGCCACATGTGAGACAGCGTGTAAACACAAACAATACTGGACAAATGAAGAGTGCACAAGGAGGAACTTAAATACACAATGGTGGTGAACTAAATGACGAACAGCTGTGATGATTGAGTTAGTGACCATGGAAACAGAAGAGTGGCGGGAAACTAAACAACAGGAAACGTGACTGAAGATAAACAAACTAAAGGTAGGAACACTTTTTTATATTTTATTTAATTTTTAATTGAAAAGGAAGAAATGAAACATACAAATAGTAAATCTTACAGCAGTACTAAAGAAGATGCTATGCTTGCTTTAGAAAGTACCACTAATGAGACTATGACTTGATATCTGAATAATATATAATTAATATTAGTATTCATTTACACAATTCAAACCATTTTTAAAAAATGTGTTTATTTTTCTTGTAATTTAAAAAAAGATGAAAAGAGTGTACACTACAAACGCATACAGATGACTCTCTAAGACGTGTTTCTCCCCGCGTCTGGAGGCTTTCAGTAAGATCTAAATAAATGGTTCTGAGGGTTGCTCACCACTCCATAGCCAGATAAAGGTCATTTGGCTCGTTAACTCTTTTTTCAGCCTTTGTGTCTTTGAGGTCTGATTTCAAAACAATGTACAAAGCCGTGTGAAGTGAGGCTGAACTTACACTTTTCTGACTTTAATCGGTTCAGCTTCTCTCTTCTGCTCATTTAGTTTAACAGGATCCTCTGCTAGTCTCCTGTACCGGAGGCATTTAGAGGGTATGATAACATTACAACATTAACATACACAGACACTGCATGGGCTTTGTTCCATCTTTGTGTTGTACAATATGGTCAAAATGTGCATTGTGCACAATATGCATTACAGAGGGAATCAAAAGTCTGAGAATTAAAGGGGACCTATTATGCAAAATTCACTTTTGCATGGTGTTTGGCTATAAATGTGTGTTGGTAGTGTGTGTACACAACCACCCTATAATGATAAAAATCCAACCACTCCTTTTTTTTTAATCCCCATAAATCATAAGCAGTGTCTCAGAACAAGCCGTTTCCAGATCCCTGGCAGTGTGACGTCACATTAGCCACAGGCCCTGCCCACGAATGTTGACAGACACTGCCGTTTTAACATAGAACCGCCCTGAGCGAGTTCACAGCGAGTTGTACTACAGTCCGCCATTGCTGCACTGATGAGAATGTCTCCCAAGCATTTTAGGTTTTCTGTAGCTGGATGGATTAATCCACATAACTCTTGCCATTTACTCCCAAAATCTGAGCCGCTGAAGACGAGGTGGATTAATTTTGTTTTCAAAGAAAATGCTCCCTCAACTCGACAGAAATTCGTTTATGTCTGCGCGAATCATTTCACACCACACTGCTTTGTGAACGAATGTCAATACAAAGGGACAATACAAAACAGAGGTTGTACTAAAAATGGATTACTCGAGGATCGACCAGTAAACTGTTCATGATCCAGCGTACAGTCTCCAGAGTGATACTGGATACAGCAGTAATGAAGGTGAGAGCACTTTATTACACTTCATTGGAGTTGATTTATGCATATAAAGTTTACCAGTTTATTAAGCACCACCCGAAAGGCATAAGGTCTTTATATATTTGCTTACTGTTAGTTGTAACAAGTGTTTCTGTGTAATTCGCTATGTATGTTGATGATAATGCAAGGGAGAGAGAGAGAGAGTTTATGGATAATATTTTAATGCACACTTGCACTGTGTTTTATTAAGCTCATACAGTGATTTTCTAGAGTGAAAACGGACGCTTTATCTTTTGAGTGAAGTACAATAAACATCATAAAACTCATCAGTAAAGTCGAACGGGGTCCGGTACTACAGGCTTGTACTAATATAGTGGATAAAAACAAGAAGACAATATAAGTTATAAACGTAATTGAACTAAACTATACCTGTTCTATCTCCATGCAGCATATATTCGCAGTTTCTGACATTATAGTTTGTCATGACTGACTCCTGACACCAGAGAATCAGGTCTTGAAGCTCCACCCTCTTAGGCCAAGCGCAGCAGCTCATTTGCATTTAAAAGGGCCCACACTGAAATGGCGCATTTTTGCTCAACCCCAAAAAGTGGCCATTTTAACATGCTATAAATGTGCTCAGATTGGTTAGCTGGCCCAGTGTATTGTGATTTGCTGAAGTGTCCGGAAACACCACGCCCCTTACCATTAGTTGCTGCATGTGCTTCAGTGGAAATGTAAATAATGGCATCTATATTGCCGTATCAAATTGAGCCAGAATCAGACCCAGATAACAGTAATGATGAAGAGGGTCAAGCAGAACCTCTGCAAGCACGGTTTTTAAAGGACGTTTCTGAATGGTAAGTATTTCCGTTTGTATTTGTGTCAAAGTGTTTAGATATGCTGTCACTTGTAAATGATACTGCTGTTTATGTTAGCTTTCAATATATGGTTTTATCCTGATTAAAGCTTTAGCCGAATACATGACTAAGTAGTAGTATTTTTGTAACGGTATCATTTAATTTATAGCATGAACAACTGTTTGTCTATGAACATATAAGTTTGTTGGTGTTTGTTGGCGTTTGTTGGAGAAGTATGCAATAGAATTTAACTAACTGGCTAGCGTCCTTGATGCAACCAAACAATAGCAACAGAACTATACATTTAAAAGACATGTACAAACAATAAAACATACTTACAGTTTGGGGCCCACAAAAGCAGCTTCTGCTTTTAAAGTGGGGACTGCTTCATCTTTCAGTAATAGCCTTTGTGCAAATCCAGCATTAACTCGTGTAGATTCTGGAAGCTGTCTTCTGCGCCGCATCCAATGTAGACAATATCACTGATTATAATGTGTTCTATTATCTTTTGATGCGGCGTGTCTGGTGTAGACAACTCTTCCGCTCTTCTGCATAATGCCGCGCGACATGGCCTCGCCTACTTTGTTGCGTGTTCCCGTGGACAGGGTTTATGATGTCACCAACCCGGGAAGAAGCTCGTTGTAGACCAAACCGGTCGTAATTGTAGGCATTAAACTGCCATAACTTTAAAAGACAATATGTCCGTTTGCATTGAACTTTCAGCGCTGTAACTTTGCAGATACTGTTTATGCTCAAGCAGCAACATTACACACTAACTAAAGTTAACAAAGTGAAATCGCAATGAACCACCCCTTTAATCAGAACAATTGGTTTCAACACTGAAAATATTAAGAAATGGTTCACCAACTCGGCATATGAGAATGATTTCTGAAGCATCATGTGACACAGAAGGCTGGAGGATATGGCTGGTGGAAATTCAGCTTTATACCATCACAGGAATTCAATTTATATTTTAAAATATATTCAAATAGTAAACAGTGATTTTGGATTGTATTTTTTTAACAATATTATTGCTTTTACTAAATTTGTGATCAAAAAATGCAGACTTGGTGAGCATTAGACTGTTGAATGAAAAATGTATTGAATTATAAAAGAATGCATAATAGAACCATTTGCACTAGTAGTTTTAAACTTTTGAACCCCGAAATATACAGTACATGCTGTATATGTTCACACACACACACACACACACACACACTCACACACACATACACACACACACAATGCAGAAGAGGCTATACTTGGTTGTGATACATTATTATGTGAATGTGTTCATATGCTGGGCTTCTACTGGTATAAATTAAGTGGAATTGAAGTTGTTATTGGGACAGGTTGTATTGATCAGCTGTAAGTGAACACAATGGCCTGGTCTCAGCGGGGTCGTGAGCTGTTTACTGTGTCAGGGGCGGAAATGGTGCTGACCTTCAAGATCACAGACTGCAGCTGAATGGGGGACAGAATATCCTCCATTCTAAAATAAATGCAACAGCAAGTGTAAATTAACTATAGCTTAAAGTTAAAATGTGTCATTTCTGTGCCACTAGCGGTGCCATTAAATCCCAAAGTGCAGCCTGGGCTTGCTCAAGGGCTCAAGGATGATGGCTCAGGGCTCAGTCCTTGTGGGGTTTGAACCAGCAACCTTCTGGTTACTAGCCCTGAGCCTTAACCACTTCTTCACCACACCACTATATTATTATGATGTTTTACATCATTCCCCTAGTGCAATAGTTTGCACCTAACCTTTGGCCCAAGAGGGTGAAATTCACAAAGACTTCATTGTAACAAAAGTCCATAAAAATATGGCACAGTGTACTGTGTAAATGTGAAGAAACTTTTCATATTGATCTTTCTCAGGTGTTTTACCCGTATTTTGAAGAACGTATTATATTGTGTTGTGTTTTAGGGTTGAAGGAAATTTTTGTAAGAATTTTTACAAGAAATTAACAGTAATGTCCTGGCAGAAAAATCATCAGTACATTTTCACTGTAAAAAAAGAATTGTTGATTTAACTTAAAAAAAAATAAGTTACCTGGTTGCCTTAAAATTTTGAGTTTGTTGAAATTAAAAATTTGAGTTAATGCAATGAAGGCGATTGATTTAATCAACAGAAACTCAAAATATTATGTTATCTGAACCACATTAATTACCTAAGTTAATTTGACAAAAGAAAAAATGTTGTGTTAACAAATCATGAAAATATTTTTTTACAGTGTACTGATTTCACTTCCAAATTCTTATATCAAATATATAGCATAAAAGTTTTGCCTATTTAGCCTCATTAATATCTTTTTGGGTTTTCATGACAATTAAGCACCCCTCCTCAAATGTTCAATACTGTAGCATGTCCAGATGTTTATTTTTTATTATTATTTTATTATTTTCCATTCTTAATTGTGATTCTCTAATGAAATATACTAATGCATTTTATTTTATTGAGCATAAAACAGTACAACAAATAGTACAATTATGTATATATTCTTTCTTTCTTTCTTGGGGAGATTAATTTTTGGTAATTTTTCCCAGAAACGGTAAAAACTGTAAACGGTACATTTTGAATGTGTTCAACTGCTAAAAGTTCATTTGTAGATTTACTTTTAGGGCATGTGAGCAAAATATAATTGGGGTGAAATTATATTTTGGGCATGTTCCCGAAAGGTTTGGTGGGATTCACCTGATGTCTGGCACAAAGAGCAGAACCAATTGAGTCAGATCAGTCTGTTCAAAATCTGCTTGTTCAAGATAGTTTGCTCATTACTGATCCACCCTCTGTAAGACATGAATAGGCCAACAGTAAACAGAGCATGAATCATGGTTTTCTTTCAGTCAATCACCATGGATACCAGACCCAAGCACCTGTAGTTCACCCAGGCAGATGTTGGGGGCTGGACCGGGAGGAATGGCGTCAAGCCATCAAGAACATGCAGATCAGAGACCATGCACCGCTATTGAAGAGCTGATCTGCTCCCTGCGTTCTTTGGACTCAGTGAGACTCAGCGCCCTTCAACTTCTCTTTTCACCTACGACCCTCCATTTGCTGCCTCCTTCATGTTTTTTGCATGCAAATGTCAGATGTTTCTCTTGCCTTTAAATCAAAGAGAAGAAGGAGGGGTGGGCAGTGGTGAATGATGACAGTGAGCCTGGATGCTGGGGTCACATTTTCCTAGAAAAGTGGAATGATGGGTAATTGCACATGCAGTAATAATTCCTTTAAGCACCTGCCCTCTTCTGACTCTCTCTCTCTCTCGCTCTCTCTCTCAGGCTCTCAGTAACGGCACTTTCCATGTTGGAAATGCATTATAAATAGGGCTGGAAATAGGGGCTGACTGCAATTTTAGCAACAGTGGGGCACGCTTTGCCCTTCAGAATCAAAAGAGCAGTGTGCTTTATCGACATGTACTTCTAGCCATATTTAACACAGTTTTCACAATCGAGAAATGCATAAGTATTCTCTTCATTTCCTTTTACATGTTTTAGCTTAGCAATTATTTTACTGTTTAATTATTATTATTTAGGATGTCAAATAGTTTTTCATGCTAGATTTTGAAGAGTGAAACACTTCAAGGTGAAACTGCAAGGCAATCTCATTGAAGAAAATTATTATAATAGACTGGGTAAATGGACCATAGTAGTTCATTGGTCAGTGCTCAGTGGAGCAAGTTTTGGAAGTGAAAAATGCATTTAAATCTACAAATGAAATCCCTACATTTTTGTTCTGTGTTAATGAAATACAAATACTATAGTGATCACCATAGCAATGTTTTGGAGTGGCTGTAAAAAAGCAGTTTACATTTACCAGCAGTTTAAATGGTTTGATGTTAGTTGTTTTTGACAGGGAAAGAATACATATTAACATTAGGCACAATATACAGTATCTGTATATATCAGTTACTGACTGATATCTGTGATTTTTTAAAGCCTGACATGAAATAATAGCCCTAAAATTCCTTCTCTCTCTATCTCTGTACACATATGCGAATGGTACAAGCGAGTGGAGCGTGTGGTGAGTGAGCGATGTGCCTGTTGTGGGTTCTTTTTCAAACTTTTTTCTATGTTGTAGGAGTTTATTGATTTTTGTCTAAATTTTTGTGTGTTGTGGTCGGATAGTACAAGGTTTTTTAGAGTTGAGGGTGTTGAACTCCTGTTTTTTTAAACACCATGGTGGCCCATACAGGTGGTGGTTTAGATTCCCTCATGTATCAGCATAGAGTTAAAGTATTGTCAGCGGAGAGTGTTGATTAATGCAGTTTAACTGTTGGCAATGTGGTTGGACATATGGCTGCCTCAAGAATGAACAATGCAATTGTAAAGTTCTTAGGTGCGGTGAAAAAGGCAAATGCAGTGGTTGAAAAAGTCATTGAATTGTGGAGTTCGTTTACCCCCGTACTTCCCCTTTCTACACCAGCTAAAAAAGGTTAAATTGTCTAATGTTCCACCTTTTATCAAAGATTTAATGTTAGCGAGAGAGCTTTGTATGCTTTGGTAAACATGTTTCACAGGTTAAAAAGATCGCAATCGCCAGTAAATCTGAGTTACTGAAACATCATTTCTTTAGGTTTACGTACATGATTTTAAATAACGTGAACTTGATCTGAGTGTAAAATTCAGAATAGATGATTTTGATTATACAGTCTTTGTGTTGACTGACTCTGTGTTTTGGATGCGGAAATGTAACTGATATTGTCTGTGTTGTGTGTTTTTGGTGGAATAAATATATGGACATCAACTGATGGTTCATTTGCTCTGATAAAAAATACAATATACATATATCTTTTACAATATGTGATATCGCCCTTTTACGTTTCTGTAAAGTAAATGTTATGTTCAATGCAATTAGCATGTGCTTCAAGTTCAATGATGATACAGAAAACTAATCAAAACCTTAATTAAATTAAAAACATGAAAATAATAAAACATACATGGAAAATAATGTTATAAATATGATTTAAAAGAAAAGTACAATGATTTTTAAAGCAAAGTTGAAATTAGATTAATCAGAGCTTAATAGAAACCTACTCTCACATATGCAGAAAGGGAAGAAGAGGAGCAAAGACAGGAAATTAAGATTAACACTGCTGTCAGAAAATTAAAGGGGAAGATGCACACATAAAGACAGGCACATCAGGTATACATTTGAACATTTTTGTGTAATTCTACATATGAAACATCTATGATACTTTCCTAATGTGAATGAGAACAGTGAGAATAATGTGTACTTGCAGCCAATTTCAATGAGTCAGATATTTGATGTTGATTCTGCTTCTAAAAATACAAACAATGATGCTGGTGGCTTATTGATGGAAGTAGATCAAAGCATATTTAAAACACCCTTGAAAAGGAAGAAGAGTAAGGAATGCATTGTAACCAAGGCCCTGTTTCCCCCTGGTATTAAAATGCGTTTTGGTTGATCGCAAGTGGACGACGCTAAATACAGGTGTAAATGGGGTGTAAATCGTTTTGAGCTTGTCCACTTTTGACCACTTCCAAAGGTAGTCGAAAAACGCATTCGACCTTTCGTAGTGGAAACACTCTTGTGATCGAATGTGTTCGAACAGCCACTAAAGACCTTACCTAATGCGTAAACATTACTTGAAGCGTGCTAGCTAGGTGGGATTTAAACTTTGTCAGCTGAAGACCCAAGTTTGGTTTGAAGATAAAAAAGGTATCATGCAAAATGATCTCTCAATTGTAAAAAACTGTAATGCCAGGTGGAAACAGGGCCCAAAGCAAGGAGACAACAGGCCAGTGAAAATGATCAAGGTGCATTTTGATTGTGACATTACCAGTAATCTCAGAAGCACAGTTTGATGGTTTCGGTCAGCTTGCACACCTTTCTCCTGTGGCCACATATGATACCCAACAGCCTGAAAAGAAGCACGCATATTTACTTATGCA
Source organism: Ctenopharyngodon idella (assembly GCF_019924925.1). Classification (NCBI taxonomy): domain Eukaryota; kingdom Metazoa; phylum Chordata; class Actinopteri; order Cypriniformes; family Xenocyprididae; genus Ctenopharyngodon; species Ctenopharyngodon idella. The sequence continues at coordinate 5,096,261 of NC_067225.1, forward strand.
TCCTCTCTACCTCTTGACAGACGGAGCCTGACACGGCATTGGTGCGCCATCGCTGATAAGGTCCTACTCTCTCAATCAGCTGTTGGGAGATCGAATTTGAGTTTTAAATTATTACTGACTGCAGCATCTGCCGATGCAAATGTGACGGCCGCAGTGATTATCTTCTGGTTTTTGAGATCGTCAGTGGTGTGGGAGAGTGAGGGAGGGGTGCGAACAGACCCCCCCAGATGCTCGTTGGCTGACAAGCGAGGGGATTTGCACACAGCACTGATCCTCAGCTACGGGGGGCTTAGTGTCAGAGCCGTGCTTACAAGGACAGGAGAAAGAGAGGCGAGAGATATCCGTGCTAGAATAGGGCAGTATCCTCACAGATCTTCTTTGCTAAAATTACTGATTTTTTTTATTATAGCACTTAATCCATTGAGGATATTTCTGTCAGTTCATTAAGTTCCAGATAAATCAGTTCTGGTCATTGGATGACATCCATGAGGAAATGGAAAATAAAAGTTACCACCATAAATATTAAAAATTGTTGTCTCCAAAACCTGCATTTCCTATTCATTGGAATCCAGTTCTGTAGAATATTATCTGTGATTTTCCATGTAATGAACGTGAATGGAGACATCTCCAAAATGTCAAAAAGCACACCACAAGTATAAACATAATTAACTTTTTTTTCTCACACAGTGCCATCATTGTCATGTTTTAGTCCAGATGATGATGAGCAGAGGCGAATAAAATCAATCATTTTATCATTTTATTAAACAAAGTAAAACAAAGTAAACTCAAGTAATCTAACAGCGAGAAACAACACACTAACAATACCAGACAAAGAACTGAATGAAATGAGTAACTTAAATACACAGGGTGAATGTGTGCCTAATGTGTGTAGTGCTGTAATAGTTCGACTGAGGGAGGGAGGGAGGGAGGGTGGGGGGAGGGTGGGGGCTCTGGAGGTGGATGAGGAGCTGCCATAGAGCTTGAAACAGGCAGGGATGCTGGCCAGAGAAACCAGGGTGGAGTAGACGGTAGGAGACGCCAAGCAGGAGCTGGTGATGAAAGGGCTCATAGAGGAGCGGACGGTGGAAGGATGCATGGAGGAGCAGACAGCCAACAAGAGTCCAGAGAGACCCAGGAGGCAGCCAGGAGGAAGGTGACCCACGGCAGAACTGATGGAGGGAGGAGCCTGACCGACTGAGGTGATGCAGGGATATGGTGAGGCCCAGGCAAAGTCTGATGGAACGAGAGACCCAGTGACACTGATGGACTAGGAGACCTAGGTGGAGTCCCACCGAGGTGGAGCCAGGGGGCGGGAGAACTGAGGTGACGCCGGTGTGAGTGAGGACCGCAGTAGAGGGATGGAGGAGCCCGACGCAGCTGTCGGGGGGAGGGAAATAGCCCGGAAGTCAGTGGCAATGATGGGGTGACGACTGATCAAAGAGGATCAAGGTGAAGCTGGTGGGATATGAGAGACCAGTGGAGCCGAAGGGACGATGGTCTCAGGTGGAGCCGAGGGGGCGAGGAGCCAGGGCATAGCCAACTGGTCGACGGTCTGAGGTGGAACTAAGGGCTCGGAGGGATGAGGCGGAATCCCCACAACATGGCGGAGCTGGTGACTGGAAGCCCCAAGGTGGATTTGGGTTACATGGCAGAGTTTAACTGAGGAGCCGAAGAGCTGAAGAGAGCCAGTGGAGGCAGGATCATAGGAATGGCTGGCTTTTGTGGAGCAGGCAGGAGAGGAAGTTTGGGTGCAGAGACAGACTTTGTGATGGACAGGGATGGTGGTGACGAATATATCACTGTGCAGGACAGGATCAGCGGAGACGAAGACCATTCTGTGCTGGATGGGACCAGCGGTGATGAAGACAACACTGTGCTGGATGGGACCAGTGACGATGAAGAACAGACTTTGCTGGATGGGACTTCCAGAGGCAGAAGAGGTTTGTAGGTGGGAATCAGGGGGAAAGCTGTTCCTCCACTTCCCAGTCCATCAGTCACCTTTTATCCTCCAGCTCCACTTGTATTCCCACAGGCACAGATGTAATGGCCGGCTCAAACACCTGGTCAAACGGGACCTCTGACTTCTCCTCTGGAACGAACGATACTGCTAGCTGCGGCTCTGTTTCAGGCATTGGTTCAGGCACGGTCTCCGTGGCGGGCATAAGCTGGGTCTCTCAGCCTGCAGTGGGCTCTGGTTCATTATCTGTGGTGGGTGTGGGCTCTGGGTTAGTGATGACTGACGTTAGGAGGGGCTGGACACTGGGAATAGAATCCTCTTCTACTTCGTTTACTGCAAAGAGGATCGTAGTTGACAGTCCAGCCAGAATTTCCTCATGGCATGAGTAGACGAATCTGGTCATCTCATCCACTCCAGAATCCCTCCATGAGCGTCAGGTCGCTGCAGGTGGCGAGATGGCAGAAGCTGACGAACTCTTCCACATATTCCTCCAGGTCTCTGCTGCTTTGAAAAATAAAAATAAGCCCCCCTGAGGGACTGTGAAAATTCCCCATTGGGGCAATATTTATGGAGGCAATCTCCATCTTTACTTTAGGTCTGGTATTCTGTCACGTGATGAGCAGAGGTGAAGAATATCAATTATAATAATCCTTAAACAAAGTAAAAAAGAAGAAAACAAAGTAAACTCAGGTAACCAAACATAAACTAACCAGTATGTAGAACACAACACACAAACAATACCAGACAAAGAACTGAATGAAATGAGGAGCTTAAATACATAAGTTTAATTAATTCAATGACGAACAGGTGACAAATAAATTAATCAAAAACCATGGTAACAAATGAAGAGTGGGAAAATGGAACAAAGGAAAACAAGTAACTGAGAGAAACAAACTAAATGTCCATGAAAACAAAAACAAACCAGGCAGTCCGTGACAATCATATGGTTTCGGAAGACTTGGAATACAAAGTCCAAGTCATCTGAACTACTTTCATAGTGCTTTTTGATCATATTGAGCCTAATCATTAACTTCCATTACATGGAAAAGAGCTGCATAACATTTTTTTTCTTTTTTCTTTTTTTGTTCTGCAGAAGGAAGGAAATTAAATGGGTTTAGAAAATCATGAGGGTGAGTAAATGATGACAGAATTTAAAATTTTTGGTTGACCTATTCTTTTAATTTGGTTACTCTGTACTGTGAAAACACAAGCTTATTAAATTGTACATTAGATATTCACTTAAGTTTCTCTTTACAACAAAGCAAGCCAGGGGAAATCAATTAAAAACCAACAATGGCATGAAAATGAGGAATGGTGTTTATAGACAAGTACCCCAATGATTTGATTCTGGGGGAAAATTTTCTCCCATCAGCCAAGCAGAAATGTAAGAATGCATAGATTGTGGATCCATAAATTGCCCTTCTTAAGTGAATCATGCATCAAACAAATGTTGTGTGAAGACTGGAGGCTTACTAATGTGTCTATATTGTCTGGTATATTGTGTATATATAGTTCAAATTGTTATAACACAGAACATATAATAATAATAATAATAATAATACAAAAAACAGTACAAAAAACTATTATTATTAATATTAATATATGCACTATATTGCATACACTACTTAATTATTATGTGCTGACAATATTTGTCCTATGTTTCTTTGGTGGCACTGAATTCACAATTTCATAAGAGAGATGCACGCACAAACACACACATGCACTTAAACACAGAAGGGAGAACCTCTAACTGTAATTAGAGGGAAAAGACCTCATGAAAGCAGAAATAAAGATGGCCCAAGGTAAATTTCCTGTCTTTGATTGAGCCATGGACAGATATTATCAAGGCACCATAAGTAAAGCCAAATCCTTCTGAAAGCAATTGCTTTTCAAATACTATTGCAGGAAATGCATCAGCTACTTATCAAATAACAACTTTACATTTAAATTTATCATACATAAAATGATCCTTAAATAAAAGGAATCCATCATTACACCAGTATAAATCTAGAACTTCATCTTTTTGTGTGTCAATTAAGGGGTTAGTTCACCCAAAAATGAAAATTATGTAATTTATTACTCACCCTCATGTCGTTCCACACCCGTAAGACCTTCATTCATCTTCAGAACACAAATTAAGATATTTTTCATAAAATCCAATGGCTCAGTGAGGCCTCCATTGCAAGATAATCAACACTTTCAGATGCCCAGAAAGGTACTAAAACATATTTAAAACAGTTCATGTGAGTACAGTGGTTCAACCTTAATATTATAAAGCGATGAGAATACTTTTTGTTCGCCAAAACAACAAAATAATGACTTTTCAACAATATCTAGTGATGGCCGATTTCAAAGCACTGCTTCAAAGCTTTACGAATCTTTTGTTTCGAATCAGTGATTCGGATCACGTATAAAACTGCCAAAGTTACGTAAACTATTACGATGATGTAACGAAGCCTCGTTTACTGAAATCACGTGACTTTGGCGCTCCAAACCACTGATTCAAAACAAAAGATTCGTAAAGCTTTGAAGCAGTGTTTTGAAATCGGCCATCACTAGATAATGTTGAAAAGTCGTTATTTAGTTTTCTTTGGCACACAAAAAGTATTCTCGTCGCTTGCTAACCTGTTTTCCTGATATGTACTCATGATTTTAACTCATTGCAAAAACACTGCCTTCTTCACTTGTTTGCTTAACCTTCTATTCCTCTGCTACAGAAACAAACGCTCCTCTTTCCTGGCATGTGCGTCGTTCCCTTTAAGACTTCAGACTTCCATTAAATACTGGAATTAAGTTAAAGGCAAAAGAACGTAATTAATTAGTCTCTAAAGACTATAAACAAAGAAATTCAAGCTAATAATAAAGCCTCTATTGGCTACTTCTCCCTAGAACCAGGACAAAGGACTAATTAGAGTCCACCGCATGCAGTACTGCAGAGGCTCTGGCCTCACTAGTGTTTTCCCTTCAGATGTCAACCTGCTCAACTCTGAACTTATCTGTTAACCCTTCTACAGTAGCTCCCAAAGAAGGTGTATTTCCTGCTATATTTTAATTCACCGACTCTTCTCTATTTTTACACTGTCTTATTTGCACTGTAAGGTTGCACTTTCATTGCTCAGGAGACCAGAGTTCTCACATATGCTTTGTTTAAATATCAACTCGGTGTTAGTTGTTTTTTCATAAAATTAATGTTTTAATTTAGCCTTTTCGCGATTCTTGAACCCAGTGGCACCTTCTAAAAAGTATTAATTAAAACAAACTGATATGGGATCACTTATTTAACACTCATTTATCTTTTTGCCAAAATAATGAAAAAAATAGATGTCAAGAATAGAGAATTATTGAAAATATTTAAATCAGGAATGTCAGAATGACTGGTTCATGCATAAAAATGTCCATCAAAACCAATACATGTTGAACGATGTTCACTAACCCGGCAAAGTTTTTCAATTGAATTGGCATTTATTCTCTTTAGCATGCAGTGTGAAGCATTTCGATTCAATTTCAGCGAGTGAAGAACACATGTTGGATATTCCAATGACATGGATTTGAAAACAGATAGATCGTAAGGTAATAATTATTTATTTCTTGCCCGGCAAGCAGTGAAGTGATTGATGCTCAAGAGTGTGTTATGTCAGTGCTTTTACGAGCGTAATAACGTAATAACCAAACATGGTTTTTTGGGTAATTATAAAACATGCAGGAGAAATTTGGAATGTTTTTTCCGTAGTTCAATATACTTATTTTATGGAAGTTTATTTCATGGCGTATATAAATTACATGTTACTCAGAGACATGTTTGGCTTGTCTAAAATGTTACATTCCGCTGTCGCAAATTCATTGACTTTTGAAAACCAAGTTCATTTTTTACCAGGAAAAGAGTGGTTTTGATGCACAAAGTTGCTTTGTTGTCTCTTATAAATTAAACCCATGAAAAGGCAGATCCTGTTGTAAATAATAGGGAAAAAACACTATGTTCCATTATTAACCCTTAGCAGATTTTATATATAATTTTAAATAATATATTGCTATTTGCAGTTGGATGCTAACTGCATTCATTGTTTGTTTTTACTAGGCACAATAACAATAAAGTGGAATCTAATCTTGTTTTTCTCCAAACTGTAGCAAGCAAAAATACTTGAATCTAATGAGATCTCCATTTTGCGAAGAATTGAAAGAGAAAGGGAGATCCATTACTGACTGTCTTCAAAAGCTCATCTACTGCCTCCCATCACTTCAAAGTCAGGTTGTCTTGTGGTGCGTCCATTTCAGTGGCTCCTGATGTTTTCTTTTCACAAAACAGATCAAAGCCAGTCCAAGTTGAAGAATTGTCATCTCTTCGAGACTGCCACTGTCTAGAAGGTTTGGAAGAGGGAATGAGAGAGAGAGAGATTGCAAAAGGAAAACAAAAAAAGGGCTGAGCATCGATTGTCAGGTCTTGTTTCCTCTTCCTCACATCCAAAACGTGAGACATCGTGAGAGCATGCTCCCCTAGAGCCATTCTTGCAAGATGCCTTTAACCGCATCTGTCTTTCACATCTCTCGCGAGCAAAGCCGGGTCTTTTTTTATTTGGATATATATTCATCACCCCATCAAAGTGAGACAAAAGAGTCTATTTCTACCCTGTGCCGCTTTCACAGTTTGCTTTTTAAGCATCACGGTTGTCAAAGACAAAGAGAGCGAGAGGGAGAGGGAGAGAGAGGCTGTGATTTCAACTAAAGACACTACGGCACAAGAACTTTTGTGGTCCCCACTGGCCTGCATACAGGAAAAGACATTTTAAAGAACCAGAGTAAAAAAGGAAAGTTCAAGGCAACTCACAAAGTGAGCAGAAGGAGACAGAGGCAGAGATGGAGATGCAGAGAGCAAGCGAGGGACCTGGTGTTTCGAAATTTTGGACACTCAGTAATCATTAATGAACAAGGTTAACAGCACCAGACGTCTGTGTTACAAGGGAATTGAGGCGTTTAATTTAAGCCAACAGGTTCCATCTGACACCTGAGAGTCCAAGGACGTTCACATTTCCGTGCCAAAACATGTCAGGGTTGGAAAGGAGTGAGCGAAAACTCAGAGACACTCTACTGATAAGAGTCCCAGATCAGTGTTAGTGCTAACCAAAGTAACAACCTCTGAAGAACTAAGGCAGGCATGTCCTAACCAGAGAAGGTCAGCTGAGTCTGGACTTCAGCCATTGGACATCTGGCAGTGATGCCAGGGTACAGTTTAAATCTGTAGTGCATTGGATGGTGCGGTGCTAGAACATTTCTCAATCCCTTAGTGGTTTGAGCACCAAACACTTGTGCAGAAAAGGCATCTATGTATTTGTTGCAACGACAAGATGCATTTCTGTATCAGTATTCAGATAGAATCGGGTGTCAAGTCAATTTTATTTATATGCACTACCTCTCTAAAGTTCGGGATTTTTAATATTTTTGAAAGTAGCCTCTTATTCTCACCAATGCTACATTTATTTGATACAAAAATACAGTAAAAGAGTAATATTGTGAAATAATATTACAATTTAAAATAACTTTCTATTTGAATACATTTTCAAATGTAATTTATTGCAAAGCTGAATTTTCAGCATCATTACTCCAGTCTTTAGTGTCACATGATCCTTCAAAAATCATTCTAATATGCTGATTTGATGCACAATAGACACTTTTTTATTATTGAAAACAGTTGTGCTGCTTAATGTTTTTATGTAAACCATTAAACTTTTTTTTTTTTTTTTTTTTAGGATCCTTGATGAATCGAAAGTTCAAAAGAACAGCATTCATTTGAAATGTCTTTACTGTCACTTTTAAATTGAATGTGTCCTTGCTGAATGAACTACTTTCTTGAACCAGAAGCGTGTGTCAAAATGGAATGAAAAGCCCCTTATTATATGTAATTCTCTTCCATTTACAGTTTACAAATAACAAATATGCTTTTCTAGTTTTTATAAAATTCTTTTAATTACAACCTTTATGTAAAGTAAAGAAATGTTTTAAATAAATGCTGTGCGATTAGTAGGGATTTTGCTCAATTTCAATGGCTCGATTCTTTTTTTACTAAAAGAGTCATTTAAATTCGCTCACTAACCCTTTCTGCAGGTTACATCGTTACATCAGTAGGTGACAACAAGTGACTTAATGCTAATTCCCACTGCAGCACCCAATGTGGCAATGCAGAATAACCCAGGAAACAATTCACTGACCTCAAGAACCTTTGCCCTGCGTTCCATTCGGAAGGGCTCATCCCTATGCCCTAATCCCTTCAAAGGGTTTACCCTCCGGAGTGAGAGCCTCGAAGGGATGATTTTTTTTTTGGAACGTACTTCTCCGTCATCTTAACGAGACAATCAAGGAGGTGCCTTTGTCACACATTTTGTACGCTGGTTGACCCCCCAAAACAAGCTCTGAACGATGAGTAGATTGTGCAAGCTGTGCCTTTTTACGTTAATTTATTTATTTATTTATTTTTGGTTTATCACACCATATTGTATATTGTGTCTATGTATTTGAAACATTTGAACGGACAGATAAAGGGAGCTGTAAAGTATTTTTGTTGAAGTACAATGTCGTTTGACCATAATAATGTACCAAATCTAACTTGTATAAATATTACAGTAGTATAGAAAAATACTATCCATACATTTTTAGGTAAAATCGAACTCTGAGCCTCCTGTACCCATTCTGACACCAAACAACTTCCCTGTGCAAGGGATCATGGGGGCCCAAAGTGTCCATCAGTTGTACCCTTCGAAATCCTTCATTCCGAAGGACCCTTTGAAGTGACCAGTTTTGAGCACTTCGGTTTGGAATGACCTATCAATATGGCCGCCCATGATTGTTTTCACTCCGAAGTGCCCTTCGGAGGGTGATATATCCTGTTTGGAACGCACCGATAGTCTCCCTCAAAGAATATCCATAAAACCAAATATAGCGAAAACTCTTGATTTGAAGAGGGTTCTTTGCTGAACTTATAAGGTGCTGCCAAGAACCATCAAAGAACCATTATTTTTAAGAGTGCACTCATTGTCACTCATTGTGACCCTCTAGGCAGATTGTTTGACAAATAGCTTTTACTCAACCACACAAATTGGAAATGAATTTGATTTATCTTCATAAAGTGAATGAAATGCACTGTCTCTTAACAACCATAATTTACAGAGTTCCTCGGTGCCGGATTTACCTCATATTGTTACATAGGCAAAAGAAAATGTCGGTCAGAAACCTTGTATGACCAAAATTACTATAGGGAAGTGGAAAAACGCTGTATTTTTTAAATAATTAAACACTGTGTTGTCAAAGTTGATATTGTGGCTTTATGATCATATACTGTACTTGCATGTGTAATTATATTATTAACATTTTACTAAAATCAAGCTCAAATGAAGTTACGTTGTAAAAGTAATTTGAATTAAGATTTTGACCAATATCGTGTTTTTTTTGTGTGTGTTTTTTTCTCCATCATTAGAACATACGGATCTGAGGCAGCAAGTGCATCACATAATGTTTTCAACAACTTTTTTGTCATTTTGCCAAAACCTCATGTTACAAAAAGATGTAGTGCTACCAGGCTATTTAAGGCTTGACGACAAATGGTAGACTAAGTCATTGTTCCGCGCTCCTCAAATTCATAAAACATTAATCTTTATAGGCCTATAGTGTTTCTTGAGTAAAGAAAATGCTGTACTTATTCAAACAACCAGTCCTTTATTTACCTTTGCATTACAAACAAGCAGAGACGGTCCAAATTGTATGCAGCACTTCGTTCATGATAGAGGCTGGGTGGAGTTATGAGGTTTTACCAACAGTTTGAATAGCCAAATGGAGTAACAAGGTTTCGTCACAAGCTCTTGGGAACAACAGCAACTCAGCCACAAAGTGGTAGGCCACGTAAAATCACAGAGCAGGGTCAGCGCATGCTGAGGCGCACAGTGCGCAGAAGTCGCCAACTTTCTGCAGAGTCAATAGTTACAGACCTCCAAACTTCGTGTGGCCTTCAGATTAGCTCAAGAACAGTGCGTAGAGAGCTTCATGGAATGGGTTTCCATGGCTGAGCAGCTGCATCCAAGCCTTACATCACCAAGTGCAATGCAAAGCGTCGGATGCAGTGGTGTAAAGCACGCCGCTACTGGATTCTAGAGCAGTGGAGACGTGTTCTCTGGAGTGACGAATCATGCTTCTCTGTCTGGCAATCCGATGGACGAGTCTGGGTTTGGCGGTTGCCAGAAGAACGGTACTTGCCTGACTGCATTGTGCCAAGTGTAAAGTTTGGTGGAGGGGGGATTATGGTGTGGGGTTGTTTTTCAGGGGTTGGGCTTGGCCCCTTAGTTCCAGTGAAAGGAACTCTTAATGCTTCAGCATACCAAGACATTTTGGACAATTTCATGCTTGCAACTTTGTGGGATGGAATTTGGAGGCCAAGTCAACACCTCAAACTCGTTGTTGTGCTCCTCAAACTATTCCTGAACCTTTTACTTTGTGGCAGGGCACATTATCCTGCTGAAAGAGGCCACAGCCACCAGGGAATACCGTTTCCATGAAAGGGTGTACATGGTCTGCAACAAAGCTTAGGTAGGTGGTATGTGTCAAAGTAACATCCACATGGATGGCAGGACCCAAGGTTTCCCAGCAGAACATTGCCCAAAGCATCACACTGCCTCCACCGGCTTCTTTCCATAGTGCATCCTGGTGCCATGTGTTCCCCAGGTAAGTGACGCACACGCACCCGGCCATCCATGTGATGTAAAAGAAAACGTGATTCATCAGACCAGGCCACCTTCTTCCATTGCTCAGTAGTCCAGTTCTGATGCTCACGTGCCCACTGTTGGCGCTTTCGGCAGTGGACAGGGGTCAGCATGGGCACCCTGACTGGTCTATACGCAACAAACTGCGATGCACTGTGTATTCTGACACCTTTCTATTAGAACCAGCATTAACTTCTTGAGCAATTTGAGCTACAGTAGCTCGTCTGTTGGATCAGACCACACGGGCCAGCCTTCGTTCCCCACATGTATCAATGAGCCTTGCCCGCCAATGACCCTGTTGCCGGTTCACCACTGTTCCTTCCTTGGACCACTTTTGATAGATACTGACCACTGCAGACCGGGAGCACCCCACAAGAGCTGCAGTTTTGGAGATGCTCTGACCCAGTTGTCTAGAAATCACAATTTGATCCTTGACAAACTCGCTCCTATCCTTACGCTTGCCCATTTTTCCTGCTTCTAACACATCAACTTCACTTGCTGCCTAATATATATATATATATATATTTCCTTTTTTATATATTTCCTTCCTCGTGGTAATTGTAATTGTAATCTGGCCCTGGAGTTCCTCCCATAATTATTCTGTGCACTGAAATCTGTCTGATAGATCCCTCTCTTTGTTTGGGAATGAAAACAAACTGCTAAAATCAAATGAAACATTCCTTACAGGTTAGCTTTTCTCATCTCTCAGCATTGTTATTTTTATGGAGAAGCATGTACAGCAAGTAAGGTGCTGGTTCTCTGATCGGTTTAGTATCAGGAGTGAACTGCACTAGGCACATACCTGTAATGAGTTTGAAATATTCACATGTTTGCTGCATGGAGACGCAGTTTGTCGTCACTCAGGGCCTAATGGGCAGATATGTTTAGATATGCCAAACATATTTATTCCTCTTGCAGGCAGGGAGTCTCTGAGGAAAGTCTACACAGACTGTATTTACACATAGGCGTGGAAATGAAACACTGACCTTGAGATGGAAATTCATAGGCAGTGAGGAGATAACAGGTGAACGTTTGAGAGAGAGAGAGACAGAGAGAGATCGGATGGAGCATTAAACATTATTCTGACACCTACATCTCAAAAGTGTCTTTTTCAGCCTAGTTTATACTCATGTTCACATGAGGTTGAGGGTGCACAGGCAAAAAAGTGGCATGCACCTCTGAATTGTTGTAAATTTGCATGCACAGTGCACTGAGCGCTTCAATCTGATTGGACTGGAAGCATCTGAAAGAAAAGATGCTCAGATGAGCCTGCACTTTTGAAGCAGAGCAGAATTAGTGAAAATAATGTTAAAAACATTTGTTTTCACCTATACTGTGAAATTACCTGCTGTAGCTCGGCAGCTGTTCGTGTTCAGAAAGTATGTAACTATTTGTCCAACACCATTTGTACACTGAATAAAACAAGTTGGGTGGAAAAAAATCCATCCTTAAACTGCTAATTTTTTATACTGTGTAAAATTAAACCCATTAACATGTTTAAATGTTATTTGAGGACATTCAATTTTTTAAATGTAAGTCATCCTAAACAATGCTGAAAAATAAAATATCTTATACCAGCCAAAGCTAATTTGCTGGTCTAGGCTGGTCTCCCAGGCAGGTCAGACTGGTCTGGTGTGCTGGTTTAGAGGGAGTTTTGGCACTTTTCAGCTGGTGAAGCAGCTAAACCAGCTTCACCAGGCTGGGTGACAAGTTAGACCATTGTAAACCAGATAAGACCAGTAAACAGACCTAGGCTGGTTTAAGCGTTAATTAATTGTAAACAAAATTAGTCTAAATAGAGTTTTAATCTACCCCTTACTTATGACAAATGACCAGTAAAAATGATTTATTAATACTAAACCTGGGAAAGTATATAATAGTTCACAAACAAACAATAAATAAAAATGATGTCATTGTTTACTCACCCTCATGTCATTCCAAACCTATATCAATTTCTTTCTTCTATGAAACACAAAAGACAATATTTTGAAAAATGCTTGAATAGCTTGCAGTGAAAGTCTTTGAGGTCCAAATTCATTTTGATCACCAACATTCTTCGAAATTTTCCACAGATGAAGGAAATGCAGCAATGAGAAAAGAAGAATAAGGGCATGTAGATAATGACAGAAATGTTTCGGTCTTTGGAGGGTTGCACGCAGGTATATTGTTTACGTTGTGCGATGCGATTGATTATTCTGACGTATTTGGGGCAGATAGTCATATCAGCAGATATGCTGTGTCTTGAAGAAGAATTTTAACCAGAAGTTGAACAGACCAAAGTTAACTTTTGGGGTGCTGGATTTTGACCTTCTGCACCCTGTCTCTGTGAAAAAATTCAGGGCATAGCTTGAAAAGCTGAATAATGCATTTGAGCGCTCATAAGGCGCAGTCCATTAGCACCTGTAATTGAACAACACGATCTCCAATTATGCATTTTTATTGACTAAGCGGAATACGGCGGGACTTCAGCAGGATGTGATTGATCCATGGCAGACACCTTTAAAATGCTAATCTCTAAACTTTGATGTCGAGAGTTGCCAGGTAAACCTTAGCACAGATGTCATAAATTAGATTCAGGAATCCTTTGAAGGTTCCCCAAACATCTTTTTTATTCCAAGCCAAAGCAGGTTTAAAGTAAGTCTCTCTCTTTCATGTCCAGACCTCTTGGCATAAGTCCCTGGCCTTTGCATTTATTATAGATGACAGATAAAAATAATTCATTAATTAATATAAGGTTAAGAAGAAGAGCAGGATTAGCTTCACTGCATTTACAGACTCGTGATCTGAGTGACTGGCTTTCTAACGGGAAGTTTTTAAACATTTGCATTGTTTCATTTAACACTGCCGGAGCATCCTGCTGGGACTGAGTTTGGACCTCAAACTGATGAAACCTCTAGATCACACTGTGAATTGTTCTTTTTCTGCTGCTGTTGTGTGGTCTCTAGAGGTGGGATCATACAAAAACAGTTGTTTATCTCTGCTAGGCCCCAAGTGGACTCTAAAGTCTCTTCCACTCTCATTACCGACAACTGAGGTGTGTGTGCACTTGGATGAGTGAAATGCAGAGCACAAATTCCAAGTATGTGACACCATGCTTGGCTACGTCCCATCATGTCACGTCACTTTTAATTAATTTACTTCATAATGCATGCTCCTGATCTTACTAATAATTAATCGACTCCAAAGAAATAAAAAAATAGCTAAATATAGACATATGTTTAAGTACCTTCAGAAGAAAACTGCAGGTTAAAACTCACAGGATGAACTTTCACTGACTTGCCAAATTACAGCCTAGAATGTGAAATAAGTGTTAAAACATCAGTCAAGTTGTCATTGCCTTACAAATTAACAAACATCTGTTTAACAACTTTAGTTTAGAACTATTTAAGGTGCTGTACACAGAGTACAAGAACACAAGCCAAGAAGTATAAAGTTAAAAAATAACTTAATTAAAGTGAATGCGGTGCAGTTTTGATCATAAATTACATTTATTACCTTCATTTGATTTGCCGTTATCAGTCCCTGATAGCAGTTATATGAAGTGACTTGGAGATGCACTTCAAAAGAAAATCTCCAAGTTCCAGCCTTGTGGCCATGTGAGACAGATGGCCCGCAGTATTCCTCTGTGTTCACCTGTTATAATCACACAAAACATTTTTAAAAAGATTGAGTCGCCACTTGACCTCAGATACAGAGTTTATTGGATTTCACTGGAGTCAATTAGGAATTAAAGATAGTTTGGATGTGACTGTTTATATAGAGGAGATGCTAATTGGAACACTAATCTTGAAGTTTGCACATGAAAAAAAGTATCAAAATGAAATAATTTGTTCCACCTCTACCTGAAACATATTTCTCTTCTGACATGTATATATTTTTTCATACATGTCATCAAAGCAAAAAAGATTATACATGCGGTAGCTCTGCTGACATTGTGGTGGCTTTCTCCAATTCTAAACATGGCAACTGGGCACTGTGTATATGCTGAAGTTTTGTTTGGAATACATGTAATGTGCATGTAAAAGAATATGTGAATCTGATTGCAACGTTTAGCGTTCATACAAACAGAATTCAGAGTCTGAAATCGGATTTTATTAAAGGGTTAGTTCACCCAAAAATGAAAATAATGTAATTTATTACTCACCCTCATGTCATTCTACACCTGTAAGACCTTCGTTCATCTTCGGAACACAAATTGATTGGCCGATTTCAAAACACTGCTTCATAAAGCTTCTGAGCTTTATGATTCTTTTGTTTTGAATTAGTGATTCGGATCTCCTATCAAACGGCTAAACTGCTGAAATTATGTGACTTTGGCGCTCCGAATCACTGATTCGATTCGTAAAGCACTGAAGCAGTGTTTTGAAATCAGCCCACATAGATATTGTTGAAAAGTCGCTATTTTGTTTTTTTTTGGCACACAAAAAGTATTCTTGTCGCTTTATAATATTAAGATAGAACCACTGAACTCACATGAACTGTTTCAAATATGTTTTTAGTACCTTTATGGATCTTGAGAGGTGCAGTAACATTGCTGGCAATAGAGGCCTCACTGAGCCATCGGATTTCATCAACAATATCTTAATTTGTGTTCCGAAGATAAACGAAGGCCTTACGGGTGTAGAACGACATAAGGGTGAGTAATAAATGACATTATTTTCATTTTTGATGAAAATACCTGCTGTTTAGCTAGTTAGCATGGTCCAGTTAGTCGCTGCTAGTAGATGTTGTAACTATAGATATGCATACGTAGATACCACATTCGACAGCTCCAGACACATCAGCGTACCCGCCATCTTGGAATGTCACCGCGTCGTCACTCACAGTTAGAGTCAATGATGCCGCAACAATGCACAGGTTCTTGTGAAACCACCGAGTTTTAAATTCCAGAAGAATTGGGATAACATTTCACAGGTGAGAATGTGTTGGTTTGTTTTTTTATATGCATTAACTCAAAATTACAGGATTTTACTATGGTAACTTTTTAATGTTGTGTTAGCTGATGACTTTATCTTGTATTGTGTTAGTTTAGCAAAATCATCTGCTGATGTCTATTACAGATATAGATATTCATACACGCATCTACGGTTGCAGATGCTCAGTCAACTTCGCTTTGACCGTTCCAATATGGCGGACGACTTATGTATAGCAGCCCATAGAAACAGCCACTAATGAGGCATCTATGGCTGTAACTACACCATCTGGCTGCAAAGATCATCTTTCTCTCTTCCACCATATTTTTTTTTTCTCACTGAATATGCTGTTTTACTCAGAAATATGTCAGATTACAGAATTTAAAATGGTTTGCAAATGTCGTTTCCTGTTGTCTTAAAGCTAACGTTACATTCATTTGACTCAAAGTCACAAAGTACTTGGTGGCTCATGACTGAACGGCACTGTAAAACTTTCTTTTGCTCTAAACCCCAGGAACAAAGCATCAAGTCTATCCACATAAAGCACAATGTTTAAACATTTCCCACTGGGGCCTGAAATAGTATAGGCACATTTCCCAGGCTTCAATTCACTGCTGTCTTACTGATTTTAAAAGTCACTGAACATTTTCCCAAACTGTCTTCCTATAAGTAAATGCATTCTCACTGTAATATAGTCTTGTAATTGCTTACTTTGTTTTCCGCCTCCGTCTCATGTCATGTGCTGATGTATGCAGCGTTGGCCTCCTGTGAGCATTGACGGCAGTGCGTCCAGTAGGGGGCCCGCATTAAAGTCAGCCCTGTTGCATTTCAATGATAAAGTGAGCTAAACAGTAATACCTCCTACACTCCTTCTCACAGCCAGACTCTGTCGAATAACCGACAAAGCTATTACGCCTGACAAATGCAGAGGGCAGGTTCACAAACCCCTGTTGCTAACCAAAATAACCCTGTCTGCATTGAGCGTATATTGCTATCTCCGCTTCCTCCCGCTAATTTAAAAATCATCACTTCGGAAACACATCTCTGAAACCCCCTGACAACAGCATAAGGGCTTAAATGTGTTTGCTCTTCAGTGAATTGTTTAACATGCTGTTTGCATGGAAACCTAAGCAATAAAGGGCTTCTGGCTATAGGTTATACATGACTGTATGAAGGCAGCTGCAGAGCATTGGTTGCCTCATGTGGAAGACCCCATTCATGCCTACAAAAACAGCTTGAGAAAAATTAATGAAGTAAAAGATTATCTCTCCAAGGTGATAAAAGCCAGCTCAGCAGTGAACGCATGCTTGTGTTGCTGAGGCTGCTGGATTTGGCACTCGCGAGACTCTTATCACAGAATACAGCTGACCGAGTCATCACGTGAAGTTTTACATGCTACAGATAAAACGTCCTCTCATGCTGTCAACAGAGAACACACATAGAGATTTTTACATGTGAAGAATGCATACACACCGGGATGAATGCTTCTGTAGTCCAGTTTGACGCACTGATGGCTTAACATGATTCACACAAGTAGGATACACTGATCTACCAAATGATAATGCTACCGGTAGCTTTGCAGGTGTTTTATTGTCAATACAAGTGTTTCTTGGCAGCCAGGTTTGCAGGTGTGTGATTATAAACAGAGAGGATAATTTACTACAGCAAGCCTACTTTTTGCACACCTGTCTCTGCAAACGTTTCCTAAAAAATGTATCATACAACGTAGGAAATTTGAATCCTTGATACATACATGTTGTTTGCTTACAAGCAGGCCTAAATATTTATCATTAACTCTGTGGGCCTATTTCTATCTCTATTTTAGAACATATAGGCTATTTGTTCAAAAGTTTGGTGTAGGTAAGATTATGGCTGGAATTCCAGTTGGAATAGACACGCTTTCCCAGTCTTATCCAATAGTCTCACTGTACAGGGTTGATTGGAACATCAGTGATTGACATTCTCCATGCATAGCCCTGTCCTTTCTTCCACCCCAGTGGGTGTGGGGGGACCAGGCGACTCACTCGCGGTGCTGGAAGGGGCAGCAGTTGGGGGGTCTTCCATAGGGATCCCAATTCGTCAGTCGTTCTGACGTAACGTAGAATGTGACTGACTGATAGGGAATGTCTAGGTTACATTACGTCCCTTCGCCACAACTCCTGTACCTCCTCTTGCTCAGCCGGGTTCCATCTTGGCTCATCAGCGGAAAACTTAATGTGAGTATCTGCATGCTGCCTTATATACCCGGAAGTGGGGGAGCGGCTTGCATTGCAAATCTCACTCGCCAATGTGCATTGGCTTGTTCTACACTCAAAGGTGATTGGGCTCACAGACAAGATCCCAATTCGTCAGTCGTTCTGATGTAACGTTGAAAGTGACTGACTGATAGGGAACGTCTAGGTTACTAATGTAACCCCTGTTCCCTGAAGGAGGGAACGGAAATGTTACGTCCCGTCGCCACAACTTCCGTACCTCCTCTGACTTGGCCGGGTTCCATCTCGGCTCCTCAGTGAAAAACTTAATGTGAGTATCTGCATGGTGCCTTATATACCTGGAAGCGGGGGAGTAGCTTGCATTGCAAATCTCACTCGCCAATGTGCATTGACTTATTCTGTTACCACTCGAAGGTGATTGGGCTCACAGGCAAGATCCCAATTCGTCAGTCGTTCTGATGTAACGTTGAAGGTGACTGACTGATAGGGAACGTCTAGGTTACTAATGTAACAGGGAACAGAAATGTTACGTCCCGTCACCACAACTCCTGTACCTCCTCTGGCACAGCCGGATTCCATCTTGGCTCCTCAACGGAAAACTTAATGTGAGTATCTGCACGGTGCCTCATATATCCCGGAAGCGCGGGAGCAGCTTCAGTTGCAAATCTCACTCGCCAATGTGCATTGGCTTATTCTGTTACCACTCGAAGGTGATTGGGCTCATAGGCGAGATCCCAATTCATCAGTCGTTCTGATGTAACATTGAAGGTGACTGACTGATAGGGAACGTCTAGGTTACTAATGTAACAGGGAACGGAAATGTTACGTCCCATCGCCACAACTACTGTACCTCCTCTGGCATGGCCAGGTTCCATCTCGGCTCCTCAACAGAAAACTTAATGTGTGTATCTGCACAGTGCCTTATATACCCTGAAGTGGGGAAGCAGCTTGCGCTGCAAATCTTACTCGCTAATGTGCATTGGCTTGTTATGTTACCACTCGAAGGTGATGTAATGTTGAACTTGACTGACTGATAGGGAATAGTTGTGTGCTTAACATCTTTGTGGAAACTGGTAGTTTTTTTTTCAGGATTCTTTGATGGACATAAGGTTCAAAAGAACACCATTTATTTGAAATAGAAATTTTGTAACATTATAAATGTCTTTACTGTCACTTTTGATCATTTAAATGTCATTTAAATGTGTGAATGAAAGCTGAATAAAAGTATTAAACAAATTTTTTTTTTTAAAACCTACATGGTTGCTGCTCTTCTTGTTAACAAGGTTATAGCCTCCTAGCATTAGCATTCAAGAGTCAAACACAACCTTTTTTTTTTGAACAGCATAAACAAAAAAGGAAAGTTTGTATTGTGACTTGTGGACATGCTGCAGTATGATTAATAAACTTGTCAAGCATGAAATAACAAATTATCAATCTTCTTCTGTGGATTTATTGGTGGGTTGCATACCAGCTTTTAGGTACCACAAACTGCTGTGCTGGAGTGTGAATTGATTTCAGTCTAGGTATTCAGGATATTCTATTCCTAAGTCCACTATTCTTAATGAATTTATATTTTTACCACATCCTTTTTTTGCATTTAACATGTTCCTGGTTGTAAATTCTGCGCATCCTGTGTTCCGTGGTTCTTTTTGGAGCTCATTCCTTTCCTGTTCATAGGACAGAATAACAACACATGATCAGCTGTTTCTATTTCTTGGCATAGTTAATTATCAATGTTAAATGAGAGTAGAACTCATGGCTCCTCTAAAGATAATGTCACTTCCTCTTAAATATCATTGAAATCATTTAAAATTATATTTCAACATTATTTTGAAGTAAAAAAAAAAAGAAAAAAAAAAGAGAGACATCAAAACTAAAAGACACAGAGATATCTTTATAATTAGCATTCAATTTAGTTCATTAAGCTTATAAAATATGTAACAGCCAATTTTTGTTTTACGGTTCATCAAATGTTGTGGTCACAGAGGGCACTCTTTCCATTGGATGCT
This sequence comes from Ctenopharyngodon idella, assembly GCF_019924925.1. Taxonomy (NCBI): domain Eukaryota; kingdom Metazoa; phylum Chordata; class Actinopteri; order Cypriniformes; family Xenocyprididae; genus Ctenopharyngodon; species Ctenopharyngodon idella. Next base: position 5,116,091 of record NC_067225.1, read on the forward strand.
TATGAATTCCTGCATGAGTTTCCAATTTGGAAGTCTAACTTTCTATGTGCTGTTTATTTGCACTTTTCCAGGTACGAATAAATTGCTGAGAACAGAAACAGCACTGCAGCAGACAAAAAGTCTATTTCACACTTGAGTGCTCCATAAAATAAATAAACCTGTATTGACTAAAATATAAGAATAGGATTAGATAAATATTAACTTAATTGTTGGTTTGATTACTATAACACAAACAGCATTAATTCATATTTTATTAGTGGATGGGCTCATCTAATTTGTATCTACGTTAAGCCTACATTTATCTCATTAAATGAACGCAGTGTAATAATCCTTTCCGGTCTAGTACAGAAAGCATCACAGAATTCCCTTGGTCGCTGAAAGTGTCATTAATTCCCTTTCAAATGCTAAAAAGCCTTCATTTGTTGTCACTGTCTTCTAAAAGCAAGCCCTATTATGATTGCACATAAAGCAGTCATACTTTCAGGTTTGTATCACAGTTTCAGTACAAATATAGGTTTCATGGAAGACAAAAATAATGAGAACCACAGGTCAAGCACCTGCCTGACAGATACTCTATGATTAGAAAACGTATGAAAAGTTACGCTATTCCAAAATAATCACAATGTAAAACTAATATTAATATGTTTATCATATATAAAATAATGTGAAGAAGATGGAACATTCTGGGTTAAATACAAATTAAAGTCAAAACAAACTTTAAAACTAAATTTTCAATGCATTCTATAAAATATACTATTGTTCTCATATACTGAGGGTGCATATCAACTTTGCTGTTTGCTCCTCCAAAATATTGAAGCTGGCATATTTTTTTTTAATATTGCATTCTGTTCTCACCTCCATCCTGTTCTCAACATATTTTGTTTGTGCAGGACAAGCAGTATTTGCAGGTCAGGTAATCATATTTCAGAGCGAATGAAGTGGGCCGAACAGGCAGCAGTTAGAAAATCAATTTCATGTCACTCTCAGCGCCCTATGATTCCGTAAGGTACTGTATGTTATGTGTAATTGTCTCACCATAGCAGGCCCTTCACCTTCTGTTGTTCCTCCAGCAGTCACTGAGCAACACGGAAGCTGATCTTTAGAGATCCTGGCATATATGTGCAAGCCGGATCGCAAAGGTGATGAATTGCTTAAATAAGCTGTTTTTGCAGTTCCTTGTCAAAAACACAGTATAAATTTTTCTTTATTTAAAGCACTATTTGAATGAGGTTAGCTTTCTAAACAATGTTTACAATTATTAAAATAAGCCTGTCATTTCCTTAAGTGACATGTGAAGGGCAAGTATGGTACTCGGAATTTGTCCTCTGCATTTAACCTAGGTGTATATGACTTTCTTCTTTCTGATAAACACTCACAGAGATATTTTAATAAATATCCTGACGCATCCGAGCTTTATAATGGCAGGACCCACGGGTATGAGCTGAAGAAAGTGCTTCCATCCACATCAATCCATCATAAAGGTGTACTCCACATGGCTCCGGGGGGTTAATAAAGGCCTTCTGAAGGAAAGTGATGCGTTTGTGTAAAAAAATATCCATATTTAACAAGTTATAAAGTAAAATATCTAGATTCTGCTAGAGCGCCTTCCAAATTCAATGTACGAAGAAATCAGTTCAAAAAGCTTACACTACGTCCTACGCCTTCCCTATTCAACTTATGGAAAAAGTGTGACGCGATGCCAGTTTACACTTTCTTCATAACTTGAATACGGAAGGCGGTCTGGCGGAAGCTAGATATTTTACTTCATAACTTGTTAAATATGGATTTTTTTTTTTTTTTTTTTACACAAACGCATCGCTTCGCTTCAGAAGGCCTTAATTAACCCCCCTGGAGCCGTGTGGAGTACACGATGATGGATGGATGTAGATGGAAGAACTTTCTTCAGCTCATACTCGTGGATCCTGTTCACTGCCATTCTTTATGAGTAAGTCATTTGAATCAATGGCTGCGTTTAACTCCACTTTTAAACATACGCTCGCAAACTTTCCTAAGCACTGTATCCCCGCCACCATTTTGGAGTGCGTTCAACTTCGTCAAGTGGGTGGGGGAAGTTTATTTCGACAGACCCTTGACCCCTCGATTTTAGCCTACTCAATATGTACACTTCAGGCAGATCCATAGACCACAATGCAACACGATTATGACGTCACAGCAGATTGTGCTTAATTTACCCCCACCCCACACAACTCTAGTGTATGATGTTGGAGTTATTTTCACATTTAACTGCATAATACTTGTAGCTACCTTACGTTGACTGTTATAGTTTATTGTATTGTTATCACTTTCTTTTGTGTAACTTTTTATATTTTCTCCAACAGCCCAAGCATACATACAGAACGGTATGTAAACCAAATTCATAAGGAAAAAAAAAACAAAACAAAAACAACTGTAAATAATAAATCAGCTCCATTGCAGATTCAAAGTGATAAAGGGCTTAGGGTGTTCCATTTAAACACACTGTAAGGGTTCCGCCAGTAGTGAGCATTTGTGCAACATAAGATGTACATCCGAGTAAACGAGATGGAGGGAAGTTAGCGAAAGAGGGGCATAAAAAATTGGACTTAAACGCAGCTAATCGCTCAACTGATTTGTTCAAAAACACTGATTTATTCAGGAACAAAACAAGTGAGTGAGTCATTTGAATCATTCACTCAATCAGTTCTTTTAAACACTAATTCATTAAGAAACAAGCCTGACCACCTTTATGATTGAGTTATTAGAATCATTCACTCAACCGATTAGTTAAAAATATGCTGATTTATTCAGAGGTTCTCAATTTCTCAGAGCTAAAAAATAAGGACAGGATTAAAACACAAAATAAAAATCGGTAGAGGTGCTAATTTAGAGAACATTCCTGTGGGTCGTATTTGATGGTAGTCACAAATGCCCCATACAGTCATATGGGTTGGAGGACTTGTTGAAAAATACACCTGTGAGACATGAAAACTAGTCCTATCTGAATAGCGCTTAAGAAAAAACACACTGAAAATTACATTTAATGATTGTTTTATAGCAAAATGTAATAATGACCTAATTTAGAACAAATTTTTCAAAGATAAGACACCAATTTCAGCTTAGTTTTTTTCATATTGTTGAAGAGCGTTCAGTCTTGTAGGTGTCTTAGTGTCAGTCCATCATGCAACTTAGCAGTATAGAAAGTGTCAACCATATTTCAGAGATGTGCACAAGGTAATGACCGCCACTGTGAAACTGAGAAAGCAAAGAAAAAGCTATCCAGGACTCAGCTGGCTGGCTGTCACCTGAGTACACCAGGTGCAAGAAGATTCTGGACTAGTGAGTGCAGGAAAATTCCCCTGATGGTTTTCCTTCATTTAGCATATGATTCATCTTGGGTTGTGTAGCTAACATATGTTGACCCAGATGAACAACCATGAATGGAGTTACACATATACGTTCTACCAGATACACAAAGATATAGTTTCTTTTGAGAAACATATTCTGACAGTTTAATAAAAATGACTTTTACGAATAGCATTATTTACAGTTTGACTTGGCCGACACACTTACACAGAACTTTTTTTTTCTTTATACAGAATTCGAATGCCCATCATTCACAAAGTCCTACATACACCCTCCCCTTGTGTGTTTGTTTATTTTGAAATTAAAATAGATTATATTAACTTTCTTGTGGCAACTTCAATGTGTGTTTCTGGTCCTATTGTACACGATTAATGTTATTCAAAAAATCTTAGATCTTTAATTAAAAAAAATAGCATATACATTTTACATTTTTTTCTTTAAATATCCTGTTTCACTCGAAAATATATCCTTTTATGGAAATAAAATGAGTTACATAAGTTCACATTGGCTTTAATTAATCGGTCCTATCATCCATCCTTCCATCCATCCATGACAGTAAAGATTTCTATTTCAAATAAATGCTGTTCTTTTGAAATTTCTATTTGTCAAAGAATCCTGAGAAAAAAAAAAGTATCATAGTTCCCACAAAAATATTAAGAAGCACAATTGTTTTCTATATATAAATATATATATATATTTCTTGAGCAGCAAATCAACATTTTATAATGATTTCTAAAGGATCATATGACACTGAAGACTTCAAAAACATTAAAAAATCTTACCGACTTCAAACTTTTGAACGGTAATATATGGGTCAATGACGTGACGGGTAATTTTTTTGTTTTGGTCCGAAGGCCTTAATAATAATAAAAAACAAAGTTATGACATCCAAAGTATGTAAGGTAGTACAACTAGATCTCTTTTATTGAATCCAAAATGACTTGATTATTAATATTTTTCATATATAAAGGTATTTTAAAGATTTTGAAGTGTCAAAAGATCATTCGGTTTAACCGTCCAAATGCCAATACAGCCATTTCATTTGTGATTAAAATATCTTAAAATGAAATAAATGTATATATATTTTTTTTATTCTGGCAGGATTTTATAACATCATATATCAACATAGTGCAAAATGGTATTAAAATTATGTGTAGAAGTTGGTTTGTTATGAGAAAGAATGTCCAGAAAAATTTATTTCATTGATGTAATTCGGAGTAACCAATATAAAGGGACCATTTTGGATTAAGTCATGCAGTCAATATCATGTGACAGGATGTGACATCATTGAGACACCAGGGCTGTGTTCAGCCCCGACAAAACATTGCAAAACGTTTTTTAAACGGAAACATTGGTGCGTTGAACACCCCGTTCTGATGACGCAAGAGTTGCAACTATGGCAGCTGAGAAGGCCATACTATATGTTCTTTTTGAAAAATTTTCTGAGCCTGATGAAGTAGGTACAAATACGTGTTTAATACTGCAAAATACACTCGATGTTACAGTCACTGCCCTTGCCATCCAGAATGCTGATGCTGATTGGGCTGACATTTTTGACACACCCAAACAAGAGAAAACGTATCTCAAACCTGTTGCACACCGTTTCCAGGAAACATGTCGTTCAACCCGTAAACCGTAGCAAAACGTTGCGCACCGCTTTGAGCTTGAACGTGCCCCTGCAAAGGACCACATGGTCGTGAAGCAAAGTAACTAACTCTCTTTTAACTATTTGAAAAATTAATGTTTGCCCTTTCTCATACGCATGTCCCGAAACATCAGGTCATTCGGTTCAACCGCTATAAAACATGGAAAATGTTGTAATATTTTAAAAACTTGTACTAAATATAAAAGGTTTGATTGTCCTTTTGCTAGCTAGCTAGCAAGCTAACTAGCTAGTTAGCTAGATATCAGCATGTTAGCATTGTTTGAAAATATCATCATTCGGTATAACAAAAAGTGTCATTCGGTAAAATTTTTGTTGAACTGAATGACTTTTTTGGTGACAAATTTTATCCATCTTGTAAAAAATGACAAAAGCTGTGTTAATTGATTATAAAAACCACATAATCTCATAGTTAACACTGAATAAAACTTCAAAATTAATTAAATCTCCATTGTTTTTTTTACACTTTTAAAAACCGTATTCGTCAATGACCCATATATGTAATACAGTATATGCTCTGATATCTCACTCAATATCCCAGAACATTCTGTTCTCCACAGCCTCTTCCACAGAACTGCAGACAACTGGCATCTATTCCCAGAATCCTCTGCACCGTGTCCCCCACTAATAGACAAGGAAGAGTTGCTGATCGAGCTCTGCAGGAGATCAGTTCATCTTGCCAGCAATGCTCTGAGCCCTGTCACTACCGAGATCACCCACGGAAATAAAAGCCATGTCCAAGACAACAGCTGGGTGCGGCCGTGAAAGCAATGACACGGATACACCACCACTCTAGGCGCCAAACCCCTTGCAGACATTACACATCCTTGCCAGCCTGAGCAAATGCCAGCACCATGATGCATGTGTCCGATGCCATGAAAGAATGACCCTGGTACCTTATTATAACTATTACAATGGGTGGGTGGGCAGCTTAGGATTCCAAATGAGGTGGGCAGAGACAGACATGCGAGCTGCTGGTAGTGCATATATACTCAATACCAGTTTTTCATCATTTTTCGAGGTTCTGCTGCCTGCCAGACACAAGGACAAATGCTAAGGTCTGAAATCTAGGCTGGCAGAGGCGCTTAGAACCAAAGGCACCCGCCGAAAACGTTTAGTCGTCTCCGACTCCGCTTCTCGCACAGGGTTTTTCAGCGATGCCACATGTCGGTGTCTACTAACGAGATTCAGACATTTTTGGCAGGCTGACTATCAGGGGTGAAACAGGGCTCTGTGAGCTGTCACAGTTCAGACGAAGGATTGTACGAGAAGAACCCATTAGCTCTAAGACAGTACTGCTGCTGAGAAAGGAACAGTTGAGCTGGCAAACGCAGTCACAAAGATATAAAACACTGCCCTCAAATACAGAGTTAATATACAGATCAAGAGGCTATAATATACAGATAGTCAACAGAGCGGGTCAGTATCTTCCCCTGTGCCAGACATTCTGCAACTTTGTAATGATGGATAATTTTAAAATGAAAAAATAAACTTACTTCGCAGAAGTGTTGGGAAAGAAACTGTAGCTTCCTGTAGCTTCCTAAGTTGTAAACTAGTTTAAAATAGGTAAATAGTCAAGCTAACAATGTTGCTAAAAAGATGTATTGAAACTATTTGAGAGGCACATTTATTTATTAAGCAGTTCTCTGAAATGCTTGATTCTGATTGGTTGATCACAGTATTCAGCAATCAAATATTCCTTAATAATGATTGTTGTCCAGCGAAACGCTGTATAACTCACACACTGGGTTCCTGAAAACTTTGTTAGGGTTAATTTTGTCTGCCTACCTATACATTATAATTTAAATACTTTTATTTTTATGAAGCAGCATCTAGTAACTGTTTTCAACATTGATAACAATAAGAAATGTTTCTTGAGCAGCAAATCAGCACATGAGAATGATTTTTGAAGGATCATGTGACACTGAAGACTTGACTGTTTGCCCGTTTACCTGTTTACCTAATGATGCTGAAAATTCAGATTTGCATCAAGAATATATTACATTTTAAAATATATTAAAACAGAAAAGTTACTTTAAATTGCAATAATAATTCACAATATTACTGTTTTAACTGTATGATCCAATATATGCAGCCGTGGTGAGCATAAGAGACTTCTTATATATAAAATATAATATATATATAATATAAAATCTGACTTTTTCCGTGTTTAAGTGCTATAATCGGGTCCCCGGTGCATCTACCAACCCAGAAAACTTGAAAAAGGACAACCTAGTAACTTTGTTTTGGCAAGCATTTCTCTGAAAGCATGTGAAAAAACTAGCTGCTCAGATTTCGCTCCCCTTGTGACGTAAGAAGGGGATCTTGACGGGAATAAAATTACCGTCCCTTAATCTGCACGTTTCCACCGATGGCACCATCATTTTGTTTTCGCAAGTGAAAACGGCTGCACAGACGAGCACAGAACACTATTTAGAGTTTCGTTAGCTTGGATAGCCTGCAAGTTGACCCTGGCAAGCTCAATTGCTAAAAAAAAGGAGCGTTTCTGTCTGAGCGATATTTTGGAAAAAATATTAGTCCATTCACAGCATTTGATAGCAATCATAAATGTTAGCCTGTTGTGTATGGCTCTGTTTGGCAAACAGGTACGCTGGGCGTCCATTCGGGTTTTGCACAAAAGATTAACATGACAGCACATGATAATCGATGAGTTGAATCAACTCCACAGCAACTACATAAATTTATCCACTAACCATTTAAAAACGTCCAGCTGCATTCTAAAAGATGTAACTTCTTCTTGAGTCTCTCCATCAGTGTCCGATTCCAGTTTGAACAATGTAAGGCTGAACACCGTTACTGACAATCATCATTTTGGCTGTGTGAGATTCTCCAGCTTTGTTATTGTTGCAACTGAAGCACGAGCTGTTCCACCCTCTTTTTGGAAAGCAGGCAGGGAGCAGCAACCCATTTGCATTTAAAGGGACACACAAAAACAGCATGTTTTTGCTCACACCCAAATAGGGGCAAATTTGACAAGCTATAATAAATGATCTGTGGGGTATTTTGAGCTGAAACTTCACATACACATCCTGGGGATACCATAGATTTATATTATATCTTGTGAAAAGGGGCATAATAGGTCCCCTTTAAAAGAATCGACTAATTAAAATGAATCAAATTTCCAATGTTACTTATGAGGGAGAGGAGATATCATGTTTTTGATTATTTGACTATGTGTTTGATTATTACTGGAAATTCACCACTAATAAAGGCTGTGTGAGGTTATAAAATGGCATAGCTGGTTCCGACAACGTACAACAGACGTGTTTAATTATGGCTATTGTGCTGCAAAAGGTTAAAGAGGCTGGTAGTCATTTTCTCTCATTGTCAAAGCACCATTTTGTCCTCACTTGCATCCTGGCTCCTGTTTTCCGAGCATGCCCTCTTTCCTGTTTGCCTTTGTGCAGGTACCAGCACCTCCATTCTCTCCCTCATCCCAAAAGCCGAGAGACGATTTATTTCTCTTCTTGTCCTTATCAACATTTACACCATTATTCCATGACGCAAAAAAAAAAAAACTCAAACAATTGCACACCACCATGCTAATTTGCATCTAATTTCATTCCACGTCGGCAATTATGATGACGCATAATTTTCTTTTCATAATTGAATTTTGATGAAAAAAAAGAAAAAGGAGAAAAAAATAGGGGTACTATTATTGTAAGTGCCAAATTTTCTTTGGCAGGGTTGGAAGTGATTATAGTGGAACGAGAACGCTTGGACTGATGCCTTCCTGCATCACAATGTCTGCGGCAGAGCCAAGAGAAGTGTCTCATACCTGCCACGGAAAACACCTGCTGTCTGAGCAAACGCCATACACGGGCTCTTTATCAGCACCGCACAGATACCAGGAGGTCACCTGTCTCATTACAGTATGGATTACACCAGTCTAGTCTCACTAGTTGGACAGGGCTGAGTTAATTGACAATGTCAGTGATAAAAGTTCGGATTATACACAGATGGTCCAGGCGAGTGCTTCAGTCTTCAATTATCCTATAATGCATATGGGCTTTTAATGCTTTTGTTCAGTGATTTCATGACATGACATCAGGGCTTAATTTGTGCCAGAACAAGCCAGATCTGAAATCAGCATCTCAGCAATTGGATTCGTCACCTAATTTAGTGGAGATGATAAATGTACATATGTTTAATGAAAAATCAAGTATGATAATACTGTATATCCCTGTCATACCCCTATAAAAAAGTATCAGATAATAGTGGCAGTTCTGTAGTTTTGTCAGTCATGTAGTATGTCACGTCACATCACACAGGCAAGCTTGGGCCTTTAATTAAGGACAATTTCATCTCAAAATTAAAATTCTGTCATCATTTAATCTACCGTTATTGCTGTTTCAAACCTTTATCACTGTCTTACGCCTGTGGAACACATACATAAAGCTATTTTGATCTATGAAAAAAAGCACTTGAATGTCATATTACATTTAATGTTCTATTTTTGTGTGTGTGTGTTATAATTATGTGTGAAAAATGCATTTTGAAGTCTTTAACTATAAATTTACAGGCAAATGTGCTGTGGACATGAAATTTCAAGCAATGAAATGATGTCAATCACAGTGATCTACACAATGCTACAAAAAAACAACCTCTAACCCTAACCTTTACCTGGTTAAAAAAAAAAAAAAAAAAAAAAACTTACCGGATTAATCCCAAGTTATTTTAAGTAAATTTTGTTTGTTTTTTGTTCAGCTATTCATATTGAGTTTTATTATGATTTAAAGCTGACAGTACAGTATCTATATTGTACATCCGCCCATTAGGGGGCGATCTCGTATCGATTTGCTCATGATAATCGCTGCAGGTGCTTCAGTGACGAGTAAATAGTAGATGACAGAAGGAACTAGGTGTTTACAGGTGTGAAGCATACAATATATTGCTCGATAAAATATTTCTAGATGTTTCATTAATTCTCTTGTTGTCCATAAGTACAAATACAAACGGCAAATCTAGTGTGTAGATAATTCCTCATATTGATAATGACATCTTGTTGTTTGTTTCATATTTATTTGTAGTTTGATGATTAAAGGTTATTTGAATGCAAATGTTATTTGAATGGTTGTATTTTAAACATTTTGTTGAATAAGATGGCAGACCTAACCTTTCCAATTTGTACATAATTTGACAAAATTGCAACTTGATTGAACATTATACAAACATAAAAATAGAGAGATAAGTGATATTTACCTTAATTTTTCCTTGTATTCTTTACAGATCACGTCTCATTTCATATCAGTGCTATTCATTAAAAATGCTGTCTGCTTACAGTAAACAAGTACACTTATACATTTCAAATTGAAGAAACACCCTCTTATGCTTTTGTGATTCAGAACGAGACAAATACAGTAGAAACAGTAAAATATTTTATGTCCATTGTATTGCAAGATGATTAAGTCCTTTATCCTTCTAATGCAAATTTGCACATCTGTTTACAGGTGAGGATATGTTGTATGACCTTTCAATAAAATATAGTACAAGTTGCTTTATGGAATGACAAGCAGATCAATGAGACGCTCCACTGACTATAAGTCTCATTTACTAATAATTGTGTGAATTATTATTTCATATTGGTATGCACAGGAGAAAATTGTCCCGCCTAATTCACAACACATGCGTACACACATGCATTTGTGTTTAACCTCATTCTAATGTTAATGAATTAGAGTATTCTAAATGAGCAACCACGTGCCCGAATAAAGTCATTTGCATAAACATGGCTAAACCATCTTCATATGAGGGCTTTCGTCACTCTCAGAAAACATATGACAATCACTAAAGATGCAACCGAGCGCACACGCAGCAAGATACTCCTGCAATGCAGCTTTTCTTACTCTTTCACGGTATCATGATGAAATATATTTAAGATGAAGTATCTATGTATACATTTTCAAAATATATTGAATAATGTGTCAAATAATGTTCTTATTCTTTCCTTCCTGTGACAGAAGATACAGTAGCTTACTATGAATTAAATAGAAATTAAATTAAATACAGTTTATTGTGTAAACAAAATAACAATAATGACCAGGAAAAAAATAATAATTATAAACCATCCCGAAATACACCGTGACTCTTATTCTGAAATGTCTTCAGTCTGCACTGTAGCAGGCTGCTCATGAGGGTGATAAAATATGCATTCTTACAACCGTCTAAAACATACTACCATATAAACATCGTGTAGTAAACATGGTCATAATTCATCAGCATTAGCTTTTAAGCAATCGCTTGGCATGAATGTGCGCTATTAATTAATTACGAAACAGTCTGAAGTGCTGCTGCGCGAGCCTTTAGAGCGCGCAACAGCGCCGCGTTTTCCCGCGGTTAGATCAGCACATTACACTTCAAATGTGCGCATCTTCCACACAGGACAGCAGTCCTGACTGGATATCTTCCCAAATCGTCCCTCTCTTTCATTTTCGTCTCGTTTTTATTCGTTGACGAAAATTACAGTAGATTTTAGTCATAGTTTTAGTAATTCAAAACGCATTTTTATTTAGTCATCGTATCGTTTTCGTCCGTGAAAAAATGTCGTTGACGAAAATTATACGTCAACGAAATTAACACTGTTCGAAACAAAAGGTTCGTAAACCTTTCTAGGCATTTGAAAGTGTTAATTATCTTGTTGTCAATGGAGGCCTCAATGAGCCATCGGATTTTATCAAGTATATCTTAATTTGTGTTCCGAAGATGAACGAATGTCTTGGGTGTGGAACGATATGAGGGTGAGTAACTAATGACAGAATTTTCATTTTTGGGTGAACTATCCCTAACCCTTTAACATGATTATAACGCCATCGAGATGTTATTTTGCATATGTGTGGTTTCAGTTGTTTTTGGTGAATCATTAAGTTTTTAGTGAATCATGAATTTTTAGTGAAAATGTTTGTTCATAGATTTCACACACAAATTTGTGCATATGCACTCTTGGTGAACCCTCTGTTTTTCTGTCCTTTTGTAATCTTTCCTGACAGAGTCCTTTGGAAAAGGGATTGGCTATTGGAAGAGTATTCTGATCTTCTCTACACGTCAGATTTTTTTCCACCGTAACAAAGTTGTCTGCACTGCAAGTGGCTGACTTCACACTACTTGGGCTCCTATCAATGCTGCTGATTTTAATGACAGCGATGTACCAAACAGGTATGTTGACGTAGCATTACTGTAATAATACCAGTGACCACACCCTCCAAACCTGTAGGATCTGTTACGAGATGTCCTATAAATGAATAGTTCAACCAAAATTCTGTCATTATTTACTCGTTGTTATTCCAAATGATACATTACTAATGTGTCATTCCCAATTTACTTCTTTTTAAATCAAAGATTTATTTATTTATTTTTTTTTTAAGAATTGAGTGTTCTGAAAGACTTCAGAAGGATTATTATTTAGAAGCATACAATATGGACAACTTTTATGATTAATCATATGTAGGTGAACTATTCCTTTAAATTCGTCATGAAACTGAAGTTGCAATAGTCTTTTCTCCACTATTGTGATGTGTATCTCTGTGAAAGGGCTTCTCAAACAAGAACAGATGTAGGACGGGACTTGATTTTGTCCATGGGGAATTGATTCGATGGTTGGATGGTTGTGGTTTGCTATTGGTTGTCCCTTCCTTGCGGCAGTAAACATGTCATCAAAAAAGAGTTGTCACTGCAAGAGAGTGGGGACGTATTTTGATTAAAGATTACGAGGGCACATGTCCATGGATAATTAATTTATATATAATAAATACTCCAATATTCCCCTAAAAAACACTGCATTTTCTGTTAGTGTTATACAGTTGAAGTCATAAGTTTACATACCCAAATACATTTAAACACAATTCTTTCTCAACTCCTTTCACAAATCCTAGTAAATGTTACTTCTTGTACCAAAGTAAGGATCACAATTTTATTGTATATATCAGAATAATACTGGTCAAACTGATTTATTCCAGCTAAAGGTTTTCACCACATTCACAAGGTAGGTCATAAGTTTGCATGCTTATTTAGTACTTTGTAGCATTGCCTATAAATTGTTTAACTTGAGTCAAACGTTTTAGGTAGCCCTCCACAAGCTTCTCACAGTAGGTTCTTGAAATCTTTGCCCATTCCTCTTGACAGAATTGATGCAACTGAGTTAAGTTTGTAGGCCTCCTTGCTCATACATGCTTTTTCAGTTCTGCCCACAAATGTTCAATTGGATTCAGGTCAGGGCTTTGTGATGGCCATTCTAAAACCTTGACTTTGTTATCCTTAAGCCATTTTGTCACAATTTTTGAAGTATGCTTTGGGTCATTGTCCATTTGAAAGTCCCATTTGCGCCGAAGCTTTAACTTCTTGGCTTATGTCTTCAGATGTTGTTTCAATATATCCACATAAATTTCCTTGTCATGATGCCATCTATTCTGTGAAGTGCTCCAGTCCCGAGCCTTTAGAGCGCGCAACAGCGCCGTGTTTTCCCGCGGTTAGATCAGCACATTACACTTCAAATGTGTGCATCTTCCACACAGGACAGCAGTCCTGACTGGATATCTTCCCAAATCGTCCCTCTCTTTCATTTTCGTCTCGTTTTTATTCGTTGACGAAAATTACAGTAGATTTTAGTCATAGTTTTAGTAATTCAAAACGCATTTTTATTTAGTCATCGTCTCGTTTTCGTCCGTGAAAAAAATGTTGTTGACGAAAATTATGACGAAAATTAATATAAATTTCCTTGTCATGATGCCATCTATTCTGTGAAGTGCTCCAGTCCCTCCTGCAGCAAAGCACCCCCATAACATGATGCTCCCACCCCCTGTGCTTCACGGTTGGGATGGTGTTCTTTGGGTGGCAATTCAATTGAAACAGTTCAACAGTTCAATTTTTGTTTCATCAGACCAGAGCACATTCCTCCAGAAACTAAAATCTTTGTCCCCATGTATAGTAGCAAACTGTAATCTTCCTTTTTTATGGCGGGTTTGGAGCAATGACTTCTTCCTTGCTGAACAGCCTTTCAGGTCATGAGTTTTACCGTTGATAAAGATACTTTTTTCCTCCAGCATCTACTTCTGATGTCTTGGCTGATTTCTTTTGACTTTCCCATGATGTCAAGTAAAGAGTTTGAAGATTGGCCTTAAAATATATTCACAGGCACACCTCCAATTAATTCAAATGATGCCAGTTAGCCTATCAAATGCTTCTGCAGCTATTACATCATTTCCTGGAATTTTTCATACTGTTTAAAGGCACAGTAAGCTTGGTGTATGTAAACTTCTGACCCACGACAATTGTGATATAATGAATAGGTCAAATGATCCATCTGTAAACATTGTTTTTGGAAAAATGATGTGTGATGCACAAAGTTCATGTCCTAAACAACTTGCTAAACCTACATTATGTTAATATGAAATCTCTAGGGTGGTTTAAAAATGAGTTTTAATGACTTACACTTAAGTGTATGTAAATATCACTTAAACTCGCCTGTACTAAAAATGTTCATGGGGTTGTTTGTGTGATTGTACATGCAATCCTTGGAGTTCATTGAGAGAACTATATCTTCAGGCTTTCATAAGAATAGATCTTATTCTACAAATTGGAAGACGGAAATCCTTGAGATAGTATTTAAGGTACAAAAAGTCTGAAAACATCTTTGACCTGTCCAGTGTCACATTAAGCTCTAAACTTAGTTTTGTCAGTTTTTGTAAAGCATAATCTTGTCTTCTGGGAAGAAAAGCATTTAGGATTGCAAAATCAAACACAATCCAAAAAAAAAAAAAAATAAATTAAAATAAGTAGCAATAAATTAGTAGCAGTTGTAATAAGTGTGTTTCTGCCTCTTTGTCAGGATGTTTTTTGAGAAGATAGCTTTTTTAGGCTATGATCGATTAGTTGTCAGAATTGTCACATTTTGATATGAATCTTTTCAGCAATTATTTTTGTGTGGTGGACATGAAACGGACTAAATCGGAAAGATTTCAGGCTGATGTTTTTCAGAGTAAAATAACTAGACAAACTGTAAAACTGTGGACAGAAACTAAAGTGTTAACCTTCACACACAAAATGAAAAATCTAAATGGGCATTAAAGTGGTAATGAATTGAGAAATCAAATTGTCCTTGATCTTTTGACATATAAGAGGTCATTGTACTGTGAAAATTTAAATCCTTTCCTTTTTGAGTTTCAGAACTCAAAACTTACTCGTTATTCCAAAAACAGCTTTTATTTATTTATTTATTTTTTTGGATTTTATCATATTCTTACGTCATAGTGCATGAAACATTCGCACATATTGTTACGTCATAGTGTGCCCACCGATTCACACGTCGTGTAGTAGTAAGTACGAGACAGACACAAGAGTGCTCCAACAAAACTATAAAGATGCCTCTGAGAATTACAAGACATTTTGAAATGCCAAGTTGTGGAAAACACAGTCTTTGCATTGCCTTCCTTGTGATCCTAACATTAAGAAACCGTGGATGCTTTATTTTTAATGAAGTTCCAGATTGAGTCAGTAAGACACTGTTCGTTTGTTCGCTTCAATTTACTTTGGATTAGTTTTAAAAAAGACAGTTCGACGCAGGCTTTTCAGAGAGACTGAAAATAAAAGGTGATTCAGTGCTAACTACATTGGATCCGACAGTCACAAAACACAAGTGTGAATAACAGTGTTTTTACCATGTGTCACTATTGCTTTGTCTGATACAGATCGTTTGATATGTACTAAGTATTTATACTGTAGCGCTGCAGTCAAAACTGAATAGTGTTGTGATTTGCAGTATTTTCCTTTGCTTCGGCATTTATGGAGTTAACGCGTTGGATTATTGGATATGGAAGAAAGCACAGAGAATGCTGCTTTTGTTATTGTTTTGATCAAAACCATTTGCTGTAATCCTGATTTTTGATGTAAAAATCTTGTTAACATTATAAGTGGACCTCAGAGAAAATTATTTAAAAAAAAAATGCATTTCATTAAATAGCAAATTGATCCAAGAAGCATAAATAAATTAATGTTAAATCTATTATTTGACTCTAGTGCAAATAACTTTCACTTTATGAACAACACACTGATTCTCTTTGATGTACTAGAACACTTGCAGCAGTTTCTTATTTTAACAGCAAAGAAGAACTTCAAAGAATATCTTCATATGTAGCAAAAGAGCAAATGTTTAAATGCACATTTACACTTCAAATTTTTATTTATTAAACTTGTAATGTTTGTAGGTAAGTGTTTTACAGTGTAAAACACGAGGAAAGCTGTGAAATGAAAACTGACTTCAAGTCTCAAGGGTTAGTAGCGAATTACACCATTGATTTCAAACCTGCCAGATATGTGTTTGTGTAAAACAGTATAGGCGATTTCCGCAATGCAGAAAATGTGGGAGGAATTGTGGGGTGTGTATCATATCGCAATATGAATTAGCGTCTGTGAATAATAAACCATAAAAATACTGCTATTCCTGTAGCTCAAAACAATAGAGCATGGCGCTAGCAACACCAAGGTCATGGGTTCAAATCCCAGGGAAAGCAAGAACTGATAATATGTAAATGTGTACCTTAAATGCAATATAAGCATTTAAATGCTAATGAAAATGAAGTCTGCATGTCTTTGTGTGAATTAGTGCACTCAAGCACGCGTTACGACACAATATGACGACATGATCTTCATCTCCAGAGCTGCAATGTTGCGAGTTTACTTCACAAGCATTTCAGCATTTCACTTGATAAAAACTGATACACGCAGAAACGTAAAGGTCTTCACTACAACCCGCCAAAATAAAAGTTTTCTTTAACCTAGAGAAATTATGACAGAAATATATTACTATTGTGCAGTAGAATGTACTTCGCAAAAAAAATAACAACAACAATATTCTTATTCTTATTCTTAATAATAATAATAATAATATAATTTATTAAAACAACATATTAAGGAATATTAAAATCTGTCCATGTTTTAATTTAAGCAGTAAACCTCTGTTGTGCAGCACTTTGTTTGATCAAAATGAAAGGAATTGTTCAAATTTCATTTGATTTACATTTTAAAAGGTTGTTTTATGCATAAATGATATTAATAATAATACATTTACAAATGTATAAAACACAGAATCCATAAATTCAAACAGTTTTAATATCTGGAAAAAATAACTACGTAGCACCACTATTATTTACAAAAATTTTAATACATTATTAAATTATTAAAGTTGTATGAATAGCCACTTTTTCTAACCCTTTTCGCTAAAAACAGCGTGCTTGGCCAGCTACAGAGAAACTTGTAGCCAGGCAACAGACAAGTGACCAATCTTGAGTGGCGACGTCACTACATGCATTCTACCAGCATGGTTCAGCACAGTTAGCCAAACGTGCTGAGAATTCCGGCCCGAGAGCGGTTTGTAATCGTGCCGTGCCGAACTAAGCTTAAGTGGAAGTATAACTTACCTTTCTTAGACTGTTGACTATTTTTCTGTTTTTCATCACTGCAAGCATTTCAAATAAATGTTTTTTTTTTTCTTTTTTCTAAAATGATGCTTTTAAAACCCTTTTTAAATCTCATTGTTCTCACGCCTAATGCTTCATGCAGGGTGTTAAAATCTGTGACAGTAAAAGTGCATAATAAACAGCATAATGATAAGAGCAGAAAATGATAGAAACTAATTATGAGCTCTGTTCTGACAGAACTGTAAAGGCTTTTTAACAGCTCTATTGTGAAAGATTTAATGAAGAACAAAAACAGAGCCACAAATAAGTGTTTTATTATTATCCAGAACATCATTTTGAATATTCTAAATGCTGAATATGCTGTCTTTTCTCAACCTTTTAATTTCCACATCCACATTTAAACTAGTCTCATAGAGTAAGACTTTTGCAGGATAACACCACTTAGACAGCAAGAGAATGTCTGAACGAAATGTTAAGTGACCAACCACAGTTTTTATGCAACATTTAGATGTGGGTTATCTAAAATAGATATATTGCAATAGTAAGCAGAAGCACTCATAATATCAACCCTATACCTTTTAAACAAGATTTTTTTTTTTTTTTTTTTTGGCAGAATGATTTAAAGCATGCATCTGTTCTTCTCTAAGCTGTGTGTTAATTCAAGCAATCTGATTGGAGCTTCAATTAGAGGTGTGGTGCCTCAGTTTATCGTTTCTTAAATATATACAGTACTTAAATTTATTAGACCACCTGTCATAATAAAGAGAAAACACTTAAAAATGTTTTAGGAATCTGTCAAAAACTTGTTTAAAACTACAATTTTTATTGTCATTTATTAGGCAAATAAACTGAAACAAATAAAAAGTCTTTATTCACACATAATAACCATATATATATTGTATTTTTATTTTGTATGGCCTCCTTTGGCCTTGATAACAGCTTGATTTCTTGCTGGAATTGATTTTACTTTTCCACAGTCTCTGTTGTTATTAACTTCCAAATAGTATGTAGTTGTTCCCAAAGACTTGATTTTCATTAAACTTTTGTGTGATCTATCTTTGAATCCATTAAATACCAACAATAATTATATTTTAGCATCAGAAGCACTACTGTGACTAAAGAGCTTACACATACTGGTGTGGATTAACCATAAAAACATAAAGAAGAAACATAAAAAATGATTTTGGTAATCACCAATACTGTTATTTTATATATATATATATAAATATATAGTGCTACAGTGTTTGTGAAGTCAGTGCTATAATGTGTGAAGATGAAAGTAACCTGGTAGATCCGCATTGAATAACTGTGTAGGTCTGATGAATTATTAAAAAGTTATGTCATGGGACGCTGCGCATATGAAATAACAGTGAGGTTTATAAAATGAGTTGCTGTGTTTAAATAAGAGGGATAGAGGGAAAAGTCACGCAATATTGCGCACATTGCCTCAGTTCCCCTTTGAGATCGTTCCGTCGGTAAGACTTGTATGCAATTTCACATTTTCTCATCACTCTGTGGCATAAAACCAATCGCCCATAGGTAATTTACTATCCTAGTCAGGAACACAAAGAGGGAAACTGTCACATCAAAACATTAACACAGACAAGCTCGGGGGTTAGTGCGCAGATTTGGATTAAGCGGGTATATTTTGATCTTATGTGTCAAATAAAAGGTTAAAATACCTCCAGAAGTGAAAGAGAGGGATTACCGTTATAAACATAATACAGGCCCCCAAACCTCAACCGTTGGCCTTTGCAGCAGCTTTCAAGGGTGTCTGGTTCACCATAGCCAGAAACCAGCAAATGAACAGCAACAATTTGGTGGAATAATTCAGATTCTAAAGTGAGTTCGTTGATGACTCAGGGACAGAATATTCCTTTCAAAAACACCAAACATTCCTGGATCACAAAGCAAACTCCAGGCACAATGATGCCGAAACATAGTGCAAGACCAGATCTATTCTGAGAACATTGTCAGAGTGCATCGCCAATGGTAATAGCATCAGTTCACGCAGAGAAAAGCTCTTTAAAGGGTCATGAAACCCTAAACAAAATTTTATGAGATTTTAATAGAGTTATGTGTGTTGAACATCATAGAAGTCAATGTTACTATATGTTAGTTTTGATTGTAGGAGAAAACTAGTTGATTTTTAACCTTTTTGTGCTATTTTCAACTTCCGGGTTTAAAATCGTCTTTGGGTCAACATCACAGGATGTGATGTTTTCTTGTACTATAGTACAGTGATGACTCATCAGTGTCTCATAATTATTCATGAGACTGCGTGTCCCTGTGTGTCCTATGAGAAGATGCCTTGCTTAATTATTCATGACAGCACGCGTTGATGTGAGATTGCAAACTGAGAGATTGCATACATTAAGTGAGAGATGCATTAATGGATCAAAAAAGTGTTTGTTTTTGCTTTCTAAGAGTTTTTGCGTCACATAAGTTCTCTTCAATAGATCTTGAGTCTTCAACACAAACACGATTCATCCACACTGTGAGTGTAACCGGGCTTTACGCCCTTTTAACCGATCTAATGGCTTATAAAAGCACTGCCAAATAAGCCTCAAAAGTTATGAAAGATGCAACAGCGTGTTTATATATTTACATTCGATGCAGAGAATAAATGCGAATGGCTGTGCAGTTATTTGTGCATTAAATTATAGCTGTCACAGGATATGTGTGTATTTGTGTAGTTTACAGTTAGCTTACAAAACCATGTGTATATTGTGTTGCGTGTAATGGTACAGTGGCAATGTGCATTTGTGGGAAGTTTTTATGCTTTTAACTCAATGAAAGTGAAAAAAAACTGTCTGATTCAGAAGCTGTTGCTGTGTCAAGTTCTGTTTATTTCTAAAGCACATTTAAAAACGCCGACAGGCTGACCAAAGTGCTGTGCATTAAAAGCAAAAAATGGTACACAATGAAATAAAAAAACATACATTTAGAATCAGATAAAAAGACAAGGAAAAAAGATGCGTATTTGAGAAGATTTGAACCTAGAGAAAGTGGAAGCAGATCTGATGTGATTAGGTAAATTATTTAGCTACTTCAAAAGCTCTATTACCTCTGGTCTTTAGGGGGGTTCTAGGGATTTGTAGGAGGAGTTTACCCTCCAATCTTAGACCTCTAGTGGGAGTGTAGGGGTGGAGTAGGTTTGTCAGGTATGTAGGTGCAAGATTATTTAAAGATTTGTATACAAGTAGCAGAATTTTGAACTCGATTCTAAAGTGAATCGGCAGCCAATGAAGGGATTTCAGGAGGGTCGTTGGACTCCTCTCTTCACACTCCACTCCACAGCTCGCCACACCTACTTTTGTAGCAACTGTGGTGAGAACTGACTGCTGCTGTAATAGGTAGTTTCATGACCCTTTAATTACGGGGAAACTTCTTTACAAATATTACTGTATTGTTCCAAATATAAGACAATGTTTTTTGTTTTTTTTCCCCCTTGGAAATACATCTGAAAAAATGGGGTCGTCTTATATTCAGGGTCTAGACTTTTACATGTCAATAATACACCCGGAACAATAGAGAGTGCCAAATATGTGTAAAACGACTGTGCCCCCCAGGACTGAAGCGACCCGCCCTTGTAAACTAATAGGAGTTTACAGTGCCGGGGAACTCATGATGGTGAATAACCATCTAGAACAGAGAGGTTTAAAAGTCGGGCAAGAGAACCAGCAACTGAGGTGAGGTTATGATGCAAACTTTAAGCACATGGTGATAAACGCAGTGGAGTCATCAAACAACTCCTTAAAGGGGGGGTGTAATGCTATTTCATGCATTCTGACTTATTTACATTGTTAAAGAGTTGCATTCTCATGCAAAACATGGCCAAAGTTTCAAAACACGAGTTGGACGTATGACGGAGTATTTCTGTACCAAATACACTACTTCCGGTTTCGGACCGGGTTTCAGTTTTTTCGAGTATGGCCTGTATGACGTCAAAAGAGAGCGGAATTCCTTGTATAGGCACTTCTCCCTGATAAGCGTGCACACACACATCACCCAGAGCAAGAGCAAGAGCATGCCCATCAACACGCTTCTTTCGGGATACGGAAGACGAGAGATTTTTCAACAATGGCTGTGTCCCAATTCAGGGGCTGCACCCTTTGAAGGCCTGCATACACCATTGAACATATTTAAACATATTTAAATCAGTTCATGTGAGTACAGTAGTTCAATATTAATATTATAAAGCGACGAGAATATTTTTGGTGCGCCAAAAAAAAACAAAATGAGGACTTATATCGTGATAACGACTTATAACGCTCCGAAGCTTAATGAAGCAGTGTTTTTAAATCGGCCATCACTATATAAGTCGTTATTTTGTTTTTTTGGCGCACCAAAAATATTCTCGTCACTTTATAATATTAATATTGAACCACTGTACTCACATGAACTGATTTAAATATGTTTTTAGTACATTAATGGATCTTGAGAGAGGAAATGTCATTGCTGGCTATGCAGGCCTCACTGAGCCATCGGATTTCAACAAAAATATCTTAATTTGTGTTCCGAAGATGAATGAAGGTCTTATGGGTGTGGAATGGCATGAGGGTGAGTAATAAATGACATTATTTTCATTTTTGGGTGAGCTAACCCTTTAAATAAATCATAAGTTAATTAAAAATACTGTAGATAAAAGTAATAACCTGAGAGATGCTTCCACAAGCGTAATAGGACTGTGATTGAATGCTTTTGGTTTGTGCGACTTTAACAAGCCTTCATAGCGCTAGTCATTTGCACGCAGCTGCAGGTGGTCAGACTGGGTTCTGAAGACCGAAAACATGACTGATTTTTAACAAGCTCCCTTTGACTTAGAACGATCCAGGTGCTAAACAGAATCAATAATAAGATGGCCTGCTGTTCATGATCTTGTCCATCAAGGAGGTCTTAGAAGTCATACAGTGAAAACTAGTTGAGTTTTACTGCTGCTGGATATATATTTGCTGAATATGATTCTTGGAAAATAATTTAGACTGTCAAGGTACACTGCCATTCAAAAGTTTGGGGTCAATAAGTTTTTTTTTTTATACTTTTTTCAGCAAGGACACATTGAAATGATCAAAAGTGACAGTTAAGCCATTTATAATGTCACAAAAAACTATTAAATCAAAATCATTAATAATCAGAATGCATTCTTTATGAATTAAAGTACAAAATGTACTTATGTGTGTCGCATTTTGCGTATGGAGTTTAAAGTGAATTACACCTATTTTGTATGTCTCTGCCTCCGTTTTCACTTGTCCGGAAGCACATCTGTGTGTTCTTTTACACCGTGGTGGTGTCACTGGCATGAGTAATGGGATTACTGCTCCACACTGGGCCACAGGCCTGGCAGGAAGCACATGCCACGTTTAGTCACACAGTCAGATGTTCCCTCACACACGCACAGGCAAATACTCACACCGAAGGTCACACTTACTGGCCCCGTTCCACAATCTAAGCTACCCACACTGTCCATCGCCTGGCAGCAGTCTTCTAAGACAGCATCCTGAGATGGAACATCACAAGTGAATAATTTGGAACCACTCTATTCTGTAGGCAACCATTAAGCATGGCAGACAAATAGTGTTCAGTAGAGGAGACTCAACTGATATTCACTGTAAAAAATTATATGATCAGTAAGTCATAGCAGCATATGTTTTTACATTACTTTAACTCATCACAATAATTTAATAATTTCAACTTCATTTATTAAGTTAAATGAGATTCAACTAAATTGTCAATTTGTGAAGTCAGTTTAATATATTTAAGTCAAAATGACTTGATTATACTTAATGTAATTGGTTATGCTTAATCTAAGACTGCAAATGAACAAGTTAAGTTGAAGTAGGTGGAAATTTGTTTATGCAGAACTTGAAGTTAACATACAAAAGTTCTCAATTTTATTTGATGTCCCTCTTTGAAAGCATGAAAACTGTAGCATTTTGTAGCATCTAAAAAAAAAAAAAAAAAAAAAACAATTTTCAACTGGCTTTGTATTGTTACACTGTCTGTAGTATATGTAAATAAATTTGTTTACTCATTTTCCATTTTACCTGGACCCAGAAATTCCCATTTATTTGTCAGAAAAAGTCTGCCGGATGATGCGTTTTGCTTTCGACAGCTCCAGGGCTTTCGTGAAAACTACAGATTATACTTTCCATCGCGGTGTTCTCTCCATATTTACAGTTATTCGCAGCCTTTAGCCGCTGCCTACAACTCACTGGATCCTTCACTGTAAACCAAAAATGACCTGCTCTTGCTAAACATTTACTCTTTGAATTCTTGCACCAAGGAACAATACAAGTCAACACCATTATAACTAAAAGTTTGCTAAGAAGCATTTCCTACTAAAGCAAGGTGGTATTTGACTCTGGTCAAGCATATACATTGCAGACTAGTGGGCATGGTCTTGGATGGCAACATGCATATTATGGTGCAGTGCATTATGGGTGTTGAAGTTTTACCTATTTGGCAAAAGAGAAGACAACTTCTCTCTAGTCAGGTAGCACTAATTTCTTTTCCCCCCTCCTTTCTTCTGCATAGGCAGCCAAGGTTTATTGAAAGCCTATTTTGCCAGAGGTGAACTACTCCTGAGTAACTGATGACAGAATTTTCATTTTTGGGTAAACTATCCCTTTAAATAATTAAAAAATAAAACCCACTTACATCATTTGCCTGTATTCATCTAGCTGATACTTCAAACAAGGACTATATATATAGGCATACACGCACACACACACACACACACACACACACACACACACACAAACATGCTCACTACGAACAAGGCATCAGCGTCAGATAACACATTCCTATATAAGGTAGCCAGCCAGAGTGTTATTACAGAAATGTGCGACCATAGATAGGACAACATCACCTGTCTTGATGTCTCTGCTTCTGAGCATTTTAACTAGTACAAACACAACATCACTCACTGCCCCCTCCATACCTGTAACTTAAGACACATCCAAGGGTTTCTGAAAGCAGCCAAATAGCCTGGCATTATTCACTGCCATGATATCAAGTGCACACTCATCTGGGTCAAATGTAATTACACCCAAAGTGAATTTGGGGAGCTTAGTTGAGGACGAGAGAGAGGGAGTAAAGAACACCTGATCTTGTTAAATGCTGCTTCTTCAGCGGCAGTGCATGTGTGAGGAGGTAAACAGACGCTCAGGACTTCAGGCAAACACATGTTTCTTTTCTCGTCTGCCCACCGCCCTCTCCCTCAGGTACGCAAGCCGTTAATTGTGTTTTTCACTCTCCTCGGCCTGCAATCTGTACTGTTGTCGTCACAGCGCTATGGCCAGGTGTGTCATTAAGACCTCAACAACTTTATAAATAGCAGCTAGTTTATACCAGATGAAAAAAAAAAAAAAAAAGTAGGAAAGATGCTTCCCCATTAAAAAGTTTATATTGTATGCAACTACAAAAAAGTACTTTTTTTCAAGTACTTCACTTTTACATCTCACAACACTACCATTCAATAGGTCAGTAAGGTTACTGCAAAGAAGCAATATACTGATCCAAAATGACAGTAAAAAAGACTTTTACTGTATGTGACTTTTACAGTTACAAAAAATTCAGTAACACTTTATTTTGATGGTCCCTTTCGAACATTCTGTTGACAATAGGTAACTGTGCAACTACATGCCAACTAACTCTCATTAGATAGGGTTAGGGTTAAAGGCTGGTCAATCGCACTGACAGTTGAAACAATATACCCCTCCCCCACCCACCCTCTGACACAGCAACCCAGCTGATGTGTTACAATATAGTAATTTTTAATCAATAATTGAGTTTAATATAAATAAAGGTATAGTTTATAGTTTAAAATTAGGGCTGTTGATTTAATGCATTAATTAGATTATAATTACAGTCAAAAATAACGCGTTAAAATTATTAATGCATTTAATGCACTTGCCCTGCCCCAGACCTCCGTAGGCCATCTGACATTTCATACAGTTGATTGATGACGAATATGATGCAGGGCAACAACTCACTACGCGATGTAGCTTGTAGAATGCAGTTAGAATGTCCCTAAAATCCAAGATATGTGGGCAAAAATGCCCCATTTGAGTTTTTGACTGATTTACATCATAGCTTAATATAGTTAAATTATATCACTCAGTTTTGCTAATGAAAATATAAAGAAAAAGCAGAACTGTTCGTCTCCAAGCAACACACAATGGAATTTCATTTCTGAATCTGTGTTTTTGAATGAATCGAGTGAACCAATGATTCAATGGTCCATTCATAAAGAGTTGTTTGAACGAATCGAATGAATGAATGACTCAATGACATGAACATACAGGGCCAGATTTACTAAACGGGGTAAAGCGTGAGAGCGCAATTCCACAAAGGCGCCGTTGGGAGTGGCAATTTTTGCGCGTGATCTACTGCTGACGCGCAAACTAAAGAACACAGATGCAGTCAAATCATTTATGAGTGGAAAATATTTTCTCCCTTCTATCACACACTCTCTGTTCTCTGCGGTGTCTCCTCCTCGCAGCAACAATTGCAGCAATGTCGCAAAATGGGTTAAGTCATGCTTTTTTAAGGCGTTAAATAATGGCACAAATACCAGTAACTAGCGCAAACATTACTAAATCGCGTTGCGTGATTCGTTTAAATACTGCCCTCCCATAAAATTTGTGTCTGAAAGGGAAACTCCTACAAATGCATATGCAATAAGGTCAGTCGCAAAAACAATTCAGTCCACGCCTTTTCAGTGCTAATTCTGGACTGCGTGTCAAAGAGGGTTTGTGTTGGCGCAAGCTGTTAGTAAATCTGGCCCCATGACATTTACCGCCACCTACTGGCAGTTTTAGTTTCTTAGAGTATAATTTCATTAAAAAATAATTCCTTATTTCCATATTTAAAAAACAAACAACACTGAACATACTTTAATAATTAATAATACTTTAATAATGGCAGTGAACGGGACCAACGATTATGAAGCTCAAGAAAATGCATCTATCCATCATAAACGTACTCCACACAGCTCCAGGGGGTTAATAAAGGCCTTCTGAAGTGAAGCGATGTGTTTGTGTAAGAAAAATATCCATATTTAACAAGTTATAAAGTAAAATATCTAGCTTCCACCAGACCGCCTTCCGTATTCAACTTAGATGCACTTTCTTCAGCTTCATACTCATTGGTCCCATTCACTGCCATTATAAAGCTTGGATGCATCAGAATATTTATTAATATAACTCCAATTGTGTTCATCAGTTCACTAAAAGCCACAAAATATTGATTCTGATTGCTTCTTACACTGTTCAGGAGATCAAGGACAAAAACTGTAGTGTTTTAAATGTGGTATTTAAGGACAGGTTACCATGGTAAATTTCTGTAAAGATATTCACAGGTTATTGTGGTTGTTATTGTGGAGTCGGTCTCAAACCTTGATAATACTGTGGCAATATACGCTTGTGAAATTGTTCTCCCATCCTGTTAGTGTCAGATTAACCTTGATGTTTTTAACCATGGACATTTCCTCGATGTTCCAGAAACACGGTTCTTTGTATTGCGTCTCTCCTGAGACTGGAAAGTGACGAATTAGACAGATGTTATTTGCTTCAGTCCTCGCTATCACAGAATTGGTTTCTCCTGTGTTATTGAGGAGGTTTGATCGAGTCTGACTTTGTTCTCTGCGATAGAATGTGAGACAACAGTGATTGATTTCCTTCACCATCACAACCACACGTCCCTCTGATCAATATGACTCAGTTGTTTGATTACTGACCTTCATAAAGAGCAAATCAGTACATCAAGCCAATTCAAACAGAATAAACCACAAAAAAGGGCTGCAACAAAAAAGTGAATTTCCACTGTGCGGTCATGAGTTTTAAAGAACGGAGGAGAATTTTAGAAAGTGAGAGCAACAGAATGTCAAAGCAAGAAGCAAAGAAAAGAAATTGAGGCACTTTACACAAAGAGGGTAAAAAATGATTTTCTTTTTCTTTTTCAACAAATGATGGGTGAAAGGACATGCTTCAGAAAACGTTAATCATCAACTCCAGGAGTTCTAACTAAATATTTTTTGAGCTGTTTAATTGTCTATTTATTTTAACAGGTTTGCAACCTTGTTACTAAAACTTTTCAGGTTGCAGATTTAGTCTAAATCTAGTCTACTACCTGAATATCAATTAGATAATTCTATATTTTATTTCATTCTAAGGGGGATGGGGGGCTTTGGATAGAGACAACTACTTTCTGTCCTAGATTATTTTCGTTAGATAACATAACATTTTACATTAAGGTTTTATATTAACGTTAGTTAATCAGCAAATAACAATACATAATACTTACATAGCATGTAATAATCTGTTTTAATTATTTTCTACATTTACTAATACATTTTAACATTAAATGGATACATAAATGTAAATGCATATTGAACAAAATGAATCAACATCTTGCTCTAGATTAATGAATTATGTGTAAAAATTACATGTAAACTTTAAAGTCTTACCGATAATATTTTATCAAACTTATCTAATAGCTCTGCTTTATTTGACCAAAAATACAGTAAAAACTGTAATATTATGAAATATTACAATTGAAAAGAACTGCTTTCAGTTTTATTATTTTTTAAAATGAAACTTATTTTATTCCTTCTGAATTTTCATCATTGTTACTCCAGTCTTCACTGTCACATGATCCTTCAGAAATCATTCTAAAATGCTGATTTGCTGCTTAAGAAAATTATTATTATTATTATTAATGTTGAACACATTTGTGCTGCTTAATAGTGTTGTGGAAATTGTGATACAAATTTTCCAGGATTCTTTGATGAGGATTCTATGCAGCTCATGCAGAAGAGTTTAGAAATACCTACTTTTTTTATTATATAATGCTTTATATAGGAAATAGTGAATTAATTAACACTTTGACAAATAAATCAGAGTTAAAAATTAAATTCACAAAAGTGTGCATCAATGTGGCAGTTTAAAAATGTGAGAAACGACGGTGTTTACATGTGCATATAAAAGACGCTTACCTGTGAAGTTGAGTAAAGAGGGAGGGAAGGAGAAACATTTGCACGTGTGGTACAGCACCGCGCATGGTAATAATTCTGCTGAGTTTCCTGCTGTGTCCCAGTAATTGGATGATACGCTGAAGTATGTAATGAGAGACTTGCTGCATAAATATGAAAACACTTCATACAGCTGTGAAAAATTCAAGCTAAGTGACGCCAATTCACAGATAAATAGTGTTGAGACCCTGAGATCTAATGTAGCTGATATCACTTCTCCCCTCACAGGTGGCAATTAACAAGGTAAGACAATCTTAATCATGACAGGGTTTTTCTGCTTTATTTTTTCCTGTAATGCAGGTTCTGTGGGGTCTTTTTTTCCCCCCAGATGTGTATAAAGGTGAAGCGTACCTGTGAAGTGTCTCTTTCCTCAGTGTGTTGGGAACGTTCGCAGCTGTGTCTTACCAGGTGACTGGCGGGTCTTCTAGGAGCATGAAGTATCTAGGACTACTTGAGTGCCTTCAACTCATATTACACGGCTGACAGGCTGATGGGAACCTTGACTGCCTCTGAATATTTAACTGGAGAGGCCTTGGAGGAATTTGAATCCACTATAAAGTATGAGAGGGTGTGCTCAGGTTTTTTTTTTAATCGATCTAGAAGGACAGTCTGGTTCAAAGAAGGACACACACACACACCACAACTGTCCTCCCTGCTTTATGCGACCACAGATGTAATGACAAGATTATTGTCTTAAGAATAGTGAGGAGAATTTTTCAGTTACTTAGTCTAAACCTCAAATCAGTTAATGCTCTTGATGACTTTATTTCTGCTGTGAATATACTGTTGACAGTTTTTGTAAAGTTTTCTCCATCCATCCATCCAAAATAATTTAACTACAATAAATAACTCACAAAAATATAAGGCAGCACAGCTGTTTTCAACATTGATAGGGATGCACCAATACCAGTATCGGTCTCGGCCCGATACCAAGCCAGAGATTGCATATTATAGGGAGATGAGAGGGTCTGTGTCTCTTACCATTGGAGAAAGCGTAACGGCTAACTTAATTACGTGCGGCACTGCTCAGCCTATTGTGTAATGGCAGTGACATCAGTGCCTGACATTCAAAACTCCTTCCCTGCGTACCGCCACAGCTGGAGCCTTAGCATTAGCTGTTACACTTTTTTGGCTAAAGGTTGCAGGCTTGCCTTCCAGTGGCTTTGACCAAGCTCATATACTTGTACATTGATTAGTGAAGGCGGGATAGGCGGAATCACGCTGAATGACACAGACCAGAAGCGCACTCTCTCTCTTTCTTGCGCGCAATCCCAGTTCTCTCAAGCCAAGTTTACACTACAGGACTTTAAACGTCGGCAGATCGCTGTGCTGTTTGGACTACGTGACTTGCTGTGGAGTCTTGAAGTCGTTGTGGTGTTCACACTATGTGACACTACGCAAATGATCTGCAACAGGAGGTTACGCACTACACGAGCTGATGACAACTGTCACCCAACGACTTTATTTGAAAATAGATGTTGGGAGTAAATTAGATTAAATTTTGAATTCAATTTAATTAAAATTAAAATAACCCTTTCACACATAAGTTCTGGCTGACCTCCCAGAGTTAAGGCGACTGTTATTTAAGAATGTTTCCCTTTATTGTTTCCATGATGATGCGTCATGGTTGTCACATGACACACCGCGGCCAGCCGCCACACTGTATGACAGATGTATTGCTTTTCACACCATGTCATCAACTACCTGATATTCCGATTCACAAATATGTGCAAGTGAGTGTTTTGTCATTTAAAAACCTATATAATGACCTTGATCTTAATATATGTGAATTCATCCATTTGTCCCGAAATACATGTGGCCGGTGAACTGGGAGAACAATAGAGTGACTTTATAGTTACTTACACAATGTGTATCTGATATGAATAAACTTCGGCAAATTATATTTGAATGGATTGTTATTGCTGCTTCCATAGACATCAGTGTATATTTCATTGGCTGTTGTGTCGTGACACGCGACACCACAGGATATTGAGTCGGCCGACAGCTCCAGATAATTAGCATGCTAGATATCTGTCTGCCATCTGCGAGGCGTCGGCGACGTGTCAGCAAGCCTCTTTGATGCGTCGTTGAGTAGTTCAAACATAAAGATTGGCGAGTGCTGATCACTCGCTGATTTTCCCCCGATCACAGCCCGACCTGTCGGCGAGCTCGTTAACTTGCAAATTGGGCTTAAATCGGGCTTAAAATCCTGTAGTGTAAACTTGGCATCAGACAGCGTGTGATCAGTTCTCCTTGCGCCTGAATGGTCAAATGCACACATAGTTGTCAAAATGTCCGTTATGGCTTAAGTGGACGTAAATATTTGGGTGAAAACAGGATATGTGTTAGTATCCATGGATTTGGTCTTAAAGGGACCATAGCCTAATTAAATATTTGTCATTAATGTTAATAAAACAACAAAAGATAAAAAAGTTAAATAAATGTATACATGGTATATAAACCTACTGTATCTGAAAAACAAGTTCATTTAATTTGTATCTCTATAGTATTTGTTGTATTGTTTGTAATTTGTTTGAAAATTTATTTTTATATAACAACATTTATATATATTGGTAATTATGCCCTTTGAAGGTGAAATTTCTGTTCTTTAAGTTTGTGACAAGCACATAAAAATGTATTACTTTTTTCATTAGAGTAATAATAAAGAAGCTGTCCTACATTAATTAGTCTCACTGTGCTTGGTAAACTGCAACATCGCCCAAAAAAAAAGAAAAGAAAAAAAAAAAGAGCAATTAATAAATATATAGGCATCGGTATCGGCGAGTACCAGAAAAAAAAAAAAAATCGGTACTCGTAATTGGTCCTTAAAAAATGGTATCGGTGCACCCCTATTGATAATAATAAGAAATGTTTCTTGAGAACCAAATCAGCATATCACAATGACTTCTGGAGGATCAGGTGACACTTAAGACTGGAGTAATGGCTGCTGAATAAATTGCATTTTGAAAAATATTACAATGGAAAATGGTTAAAATTCCAAAATATTGCTGCTTTTGCTGTATTTATTCAACTTAATGTAGTATTGAGTATGAGACTTTCAAAAACATTAAAAAAAAAAAAAAAAAAAAAATCTTACAGATCCCAAACTTTTAATTCTGTGAGTCATTAGAGCCTGGTGGCCAATCTTCACTGATTTTACATCCCATCAGAAAGAGCAGAGTCTGAAGGTTGAATTAGTAGAGCAATAGCACAGCTGTACATAAGATATTGCAATCCACACAACATAATGAGAGACATATCAGAGTTCAAAAGAGGACAAATTGTTAGTGCACATCTTGCTGGTTCATCTGTGACCAGGACACCACAAGTCTTTGTGGTGTATCAAGAGCTATGGTGTCCAGGGTAATGTCGGCATACCACCACGTACAGTGGGTACGGAAAGTATTCAGACCCCCTTAAATTTTTCACTTTGTTATATTGCAGCCATTTGCTAAAATCATTTAAGTTCATTTTTTTCCTCATTAATGTACACACAGCACCCCATATTGACAGAAAAACACAGAATTGTTGACATTTTTGCAGATTTATTAAAAAAGAAAAACTGAAATATCACATGGTCCTAAGTATTCATACCCTTTGTTCAGTATTTAGTAGAAGCACCCTTTTGATCTAATACAGCCATGAGTCTTTTTGGGAAAGATGCAACAAGTTTTTCACACCTGGATTTGGGGATCCTCTGCCATTCCTCCTTGCAGATCCTCTCCAGTTCTGTCAGGTTGGATGGTAAACGTTGGTGGACAGCCATTTTTAGGACCATGTGATATTTCAGTTTTTCTTTTTTAATAAATCTGCAAAAATGTCAACAATTCTGTGTTTTTCTGTCAATATGGGGTGCTGTGTGTACATTAATGAGGAAAAAAAATGAACTTAAATGATTTTAGCAAATGGCTGCAATATAACAAAGAGTGAAAAATTTAAGGGGGTCTGAATACTTTCCGTACCCACTGTATATGAACCACACCCAACAGGAGTAACTTTCTGAAAGGGATGTCCAGGAACTGACCTGGATTGTATCCAAAAAACGTAAAACCACAGCTACCCAACTAACTGCAGAATCAAATGTGCACCTCGACTCAAACTGTTAGTCAGGAGCTCCACAGAGACAATATTCATGGTCACGCTGCTATAGCCAAACCCTTGGTTACTCTTGCCAATGCCAAATGTCGGTTTCATTGGTGTCAACAGTGCAAATCTTGGACTATGAACAATGTGAAACATGTATTGTTCTCTGATGAGTCCACCTTCACTGTCTTTTCCACATCCGGGAGAAGCCCCAGAAGCTTAACACCCGGGTTGTTGCTGCCCAGAGTAAAGCACAGGGGTGGATCAGTGATGGTTTGGGCTGCGATTTCATGGCATTCCCTACTGTGCATTCCCTACTGGCCTCACTGCCAAGGACTCCCGGACCATTCTGGAGGACCATGTGCACCTAATGGTTCAAACATTGTACCCTGAAGGGATTGACATGTATCAGCATAATAATGCACCAATACACACAGCAAGGTGACAGAATTGTTTGATGAACATGTGAAGTTGAACATCTCCCATGGCCTGCACAATCACCAGATTTTAATATTTTTGAGCCATTTTGGGGTGTTTTGGAGGAGGAAATCAGAAAACATTTTCTTCCACCAGCATCACATTGGGACCTGGCCAATGTTTAGGAAAAGAAATGACTCAACATCTATCTGGCCACTGTGCAGGACTCGTATCTGTCATTCTCAAGACTAATTGTTGCGGTATTGGCCACAAATTATTGTTTCAGTTTCATTGTCCAACCTCTGTAATTATTTTTTTGTGTATTATTTTTCTCGCTTATCCTATTCAGACATATCTATGTAAAACTACTGATATTAATGAACTGATGTTCATGTTTTTTGGGTTTTTTTTTTATAAATCCGGTTTTGAAAAGAGCTTTCATAAATACATTGAAATGAGTGCTGTGACATTTCTAGGAAGCGAAAAAAGGATCACCTCCAAGGTCAGGTTGAAAGAAAACGGCAGAGCAGTCATACGCATGTCCACACACACTCGTAGAAACACATGGTATGCCCAGCTTGTGAGTGCTGTCAGGCCTCTGGAGAGGACCATCTGCTTTCTCAAATTTACCTCCTCCTAAGTGGCATTCTGTCCTTCTGGAAACCTGACACCACCACGCCAAATTAGACACCAATTAGGGAGATATGCATCGAACAGTAATTCTTTATCTGGCATCTATTTTGGGTTCCCGGAGGATGCCACCACTGTACCTGCCAGATCGGATGAATTATCATTCACCTATAAAACTACGGGTAGAGAAACCCGCTCAGGAAGACTTTTATGCAGTGTAATATATCAGCCATTAAATTTAGATATTCATATTCAAAGTACATTGAAGCAGCTGCCAAGGGCTTGTGTTCCAGTTTTGAAATTACGCTTCTTGAATTGCCAGCATTTCAGTGGAATTCCATAAAGGACCGTTCACTCACTCTTAATGAAGGAACATTGATGGATGATAGCCTAACACAGCTCCATAGCGTATTTAGTGACAGTCTTTCTACAAATTATCATTCTGTAATTTCACAATAAGGCTGTTTAATACAGTCATTAACATCAATCCAATTACACAAAAATCTTTGTGGAAGAATGATTGATTCTGTTCTCTCAAAAAGGCTAAGACTACAGTAGTCTCACAGACATGACACACACAGATTGTTCACTGACTCTCTTATGCATATTATGCACAAAAATGGCTGGACTTGTCAGTTCAAACCTGATCGGATGGCTTTCAGGTTTTTAATTAGTTGTTGAGAAGACGAATTCAAGTTCCCAGGCTGCTACAGTGAGTGCTTCCTAAGTAGTCACTGAATCTGCCAGAGTTTGCAAGGTGTATGCCATTGAATCTTGAAAGACAGCAAGAGTTCAGTTTGAGGCACTTAGTATGTATCAAGTAAATATCATTAAAAATGTGGAATGCCATTCACAACCCTTCAAAATGTGGTGTATGTCATAGTTAATAAGATTCATATGTAAGGGAGTAAAGGAATACGTTTTGATGTGGACGTTGAGGTTGAAGCTGCTGAAGTTCACCCTCGAGAGCACCACCAAGTATTCCAATGGTAACACATCTTTTTAAAATACACTACTGTTTAAAAGTTAGGGGTCAATAAGATCTGGATTAAAACATATGCATTAAAAGTGACAGTAAATACATTTTATAACATCATATGCAATTTCTATTTCAAATGAATGCTGTTATTGTGAACTTTCTATTCATCAAATAATCCTGAAAAAAATGTATCTCAGTTTCTACCAAAAAAATAAATAAAAAAATAAGCAGCATGATTTCCGAAAGATTGCGTGACTCTGAAGACTCGACTAATAGCTGCTGAAAATTCAGCTTGGCCATCACTGAAATAAATTACATTTTAAATTATTTTAAAATGATATAAAATATTCCACAATATTAAAGTTTTTATTGTATTTTTATCATATGCAGCCTTGGAGAGCATTAAAGACTTTTCAAAAATATTAAAAAATAGTACTTTTCAATGGTAGTGTATATTGATTTTTCTTTCCTATTATTGCAGCATCTTTTATTATATTAACCTGAAATTACTATGATAATATGGGTAAGACATTAGAGAGGCTGCATTACAACGATAGCCTAAAACAATGATTAAATATCTTATGTGTATTAGTTAACATTATTTTCTCTGCCTGCAGCCTATGATATCACTTAACAAGGAAGTTTCAGAGCCAAAGCAAGGTATCACATTTTGATAAAAGATTAAGACCCCTTTTGTGGAATAATGTGCACTAATGAATTGTGTACAGGAAAATAAATAATTTATTTTGATTTCTTGACTTGTGTAAGCACACCTGTAAATTCCTCTTTGAATTTCATCTGATTTCTTTCACTGAAGATCACATGATAAAATGAACTTCGATTGGTTGCCGTGTGGGTGGCCTTGACTTTAAAAAGGTCAGACTAGAGGCTAAAAGCCTGTTCACACCAAGAATGATAACTATAAAGAAAACGATAAAGATGTAGTTCTAAAAATCATTCTAAATATAATAGAATAGCAGAGTCCACACCACAGCTATAACGATAACAATAGAGCAGTGGTCGGCAACAGGCGGCCCGCGGGCCAAAACTGGCCCGCCAGCAATAATATCTGGCCCGCACCCAGGTTATTTTGATAGCGGCTGGTTCTGAAATGGATCTTTGTCTCATGGTGCCATCTAATATTACCACCGTGTCTACACCAGACGCAAATTTTTTCGCGCCACGCCACAACAGCTAAAAGTTGTCTACACTGAACGTGAAGTGAGAATGCCAAGGAATAAAAGAGTCAAACAATTATTACAATAAGTTTAAAAAGCTAATTAAAATGATACACATTTATTATTCACAATATTATTTTTTGAGTTATTTTTTATCCATTCCGCATCTGTGTGTTTTAGCAAGGCGGTCTGTGTTGCAAGTTGGTGAATGAAGATACTTGCCAGGTTATGTGTCACTACTCTGCTTTATTAATTTATCCAGTGTAAAGCCCGGACACTGCCACACAAATGTGGCTTTTTGTTAATGACTACTACAAGATTTAACACAGAGTAACAGCTCAATACCAGCTACAAAAGACACTGTAACAGTCTGTCACAGGCAATTCTAGTTGCATTTTTCATCAATTAATTGCTTAAATTATCCTTTGACTATGTTCTGGCCCGCCATCTAGTGGCAAATATTTTTTTGGGCTCGATACCAAACTTACTTGCCGACACTTGATATAGAGGAACAATTTTTTTTCCAGCTTTTGAAAGATAAAACACTGACAGCCAATCAGAATCCATTCGAATTTAAGGGTTTGCGCATTTAAAGTTAATCTCCAGGGTCCAGTAAAATCCACCACTGTTTGACAAGTCAAACACCCTTTTCAAGGATACTTTAAAGAAAATGGATATATGGAAAACAATCGGCTTCACCCTCTGAATAAATGGTGAGAAGTAGCTATTAATGGATGTGAGATCATTATGCCAGGCTAGCAAACAGTGTAACACAAAATTACCTCAGGCATTCAGTGCTAGTTTCGACAACATTGTCTTACTTCCTTTGAAGTTGCTGTGAAAAAGACTAGGTGTTGTTTTCATTCTGCTATATTGACTACATCAGCTAAATACACTGTTAGATTAGATTGATTGCACTAGCTAGATTCACTTGAAACATAGCATGCTGAGGACATATGCTGGTTAAAGCCGTGTAAATGCAACAAGAACAGCAAAAACAATGACGTTGTACACACTTTGAAACCGCAGCGCGCGAGCTTAGAATAAACAGACCGTTATCGTTCGTTGGTGTGGATGCAAATAATAATTAGTGTTATAGTTATCTTTATAGTTATTGTTCTTCATGTGAACAGGCCTTAAGACTAGGGTTACTCAAGTCTTTGAACAGAAAGAAGCTAACTGGTGTTTTGGCCACGTGTTTAGCCTACTTTGGTATATTTTCGTCCTTGTTTGCACATTGTTCCAACATTTCATGATGAACCTTTGTTGGAGCCACATGTAATTTCACAGGCAAAGACAACAAAACTTTGAAGGCAACTTTGACTCTTCTCTGATTGATCTCCTGAGAAGAGGCTTCACTCTCTTCTGTACAAGGACAGTATGGCTGCAGAGGAGGCTTGTGCTATTGACTTTTAGAGCTGAGCAGAGACTCTCCTGGAGAAATGCAACACTGGCGTAATGAAGAGAGGGGACCTTGACAAGATATCAAATCATCTAGGGGCACAAACGGGAGGGTGGGAGATGGGAGAGAGAGAGAGAGAGAGAGGACAAGAACAAAAAAGAAAGAGTACATCACAACATCTTGCCCTCTGCTGTACTGTCTACTGTCTTGCAGTCCTGACACTGCAATTAAAATACCTCTGTCTTGGCTGACCTTTATTTTCTCTCCTCCAAGACCAATAAATACTGCCAGTCATTACTACATTCGTCACCTTAAACAAGCCTTGTGTGTAGAAGAGTCAAACAGGTATGTATGCGAAATGCAGTGTGGGATGCATAGCAGCTGTCCAATTAAAAAGGTAGAGAGGAGAACAAAGCCAAGAGAAGAGATGGACAGTCCCCAGATACCTCCGGCTCTTCAAACATCACTACTGTAGGCTCAGAATTCAGCACATGGTGTCATGGTTCACTTCCCAAGATGTTAAATGGTTCCTACAACTGTGAAAAGAAGAGATAGTTTGATGCACATCAGCATTTTAATAAGTCACCATAGCTGCATACATCCTTCATAGAGAATATGAAATCGAAATTAGCCTTATTTATTGTAATGCATATTTCTGGTCTTATTATATAAAATTAAGTTTAAGTATGGTCACGAATATGTGTGTGTGTGTGTGTGTGTGTATACCGTCTTAAAAAAGGACTTCAGACTTGGCTCATCCAATCAGATTGTAGAGCTGGAACAATTTATTTTATAATAGTGTTTTTTGTAGGGATATTAGAGTTTTTGAAAGGTACATAATGTTTTTTATATATATTTATTTGTGATTTAAATGAAGTCTGTACCACTTGATTGTCTTGCACACCTATTTTCAGGAGCATCTGGACTTGAAGACAGTTTTACCACAAATCTCCAACAGCCATGATGAAGCCATTCGTTGGAGAAGCAAAACTTCTTCGATTAAAAAATAAACAAGTCTAGATGTTCCAGAATGCTCAAGGATTCTCAGATCACTTGCTGATTCACGTAAATCATTTTCCAGTGTTACAGTGGAAAAGGCTACTGCAGTGAGTCACGTCTATCTTCCTTCACAATAGATGATTCAGTCCAAATATAACTTAATATTATCACAGGCAATCAGAGTTAAAGGAAAATGAAAATGATGTTCCGACCTCGTGTGACGTACTTTTTTGGAAAAGAGTGGCGAGCATGTTATTCACATATATTTCTCCTTTTGTGCTCCACTGGAGAAAGCAAGTCATACAGATTTGAAACAACATGAGGAAGAGTGAATAATGGCAGAGTTTGAATTTTTGGATGAACTAATACATTAAAATATTGAGCTTGTCTAAAAGAAAATAAAATTTGGTGCAGGCAAATGAAGCTCAATTTAATTTTCAGCAAGTAGGAACTAGGGGGAAAAAGCTCCTGGGTATTTTGAGGAGGAGGGTTCTGAGTAAATGTGTACAGATGACGCCTCATTAGCTTCTAGCGCTGCGCAGCGGTTCCTCTTTAAAACGACATTACTGTGAATGTGCCCTACTGTAAATGAGTCGTTTAAGGCCTGCCTGTTGCTATGAGTCCAAACTGCACCAGAGAGAGCTTTCGCCAACTCTCTTCTACATTAGTTTCCATGGTGATCGGTACTTCTTTCAACTAAGTGTTGCCTTTATTTGTGAATTACAATTGATGTTCTATATAATAACGTTGTGTATGTCTAAATTTGGAAGCTGCAGTGTTTCTTTGAAAAACCATTCCGTAATGTAGCCCAAACTAATCAATAGAAAAGATTGCGAGCACTTTTCCTGTCAACAGTCTCTTTCACGGCGGCAAATATACTTCATAACTCCTAACAAAAGACGTCAAAGAGCCCGCTCTAGTATTATGAGTCTGTAAGTGTCCCCTGAACTGTCTGAATGGTGTCTTAGATCCTGGAATGCAACCAAGGACAGTTCAGTATGAGGCCACGCTCCATGGAGGCCCAGAGCAGTCACTAGGTCGATACAGACAACTCATCAGTTGCAATAGAGCGCTACATTGATGGCCTACCTTTTCAGTGTTCTTGCTTCCAGGGTTCTGAACAGGTTCAAGAAACAAAAATAAAAACTGGAAACAAATGAATTTTAACAGGAAAACAAAACCAAGTTTAATCCTTCTGAACAGAAACGCTTATTTGAAATTACCATTGACCGGTTATTTATCATTCTGTTTAAGATTTTAATTTGCCAGTCAACGAATCATGAATTCAAATAGTATGGCCAATGCAAATCTGAAGTTGGCACATCCAGTGTGAGTGAAATGCCCGCACTCAGTTGTCAAGTCATCCTAGGTAAGTCGCAAGGCAATGTGCTGGCATTAGCTGTTGGATCTCAGGAGTTTATTCAAGGAAATGTCACCATGGCAGGTTATATCCAGCATGGTGTGTGTTTTGAAACAAGTGAAAATTGCAGTTTAGAACCTCTACTTTTCAGGAAAAAAATGTGTTTTTTAAATGATTAAACACCTTGTTGTCAAAGTTAGTATCATGGATTTATGTATGGTCAGACGCTCGTAACAAATGAAGTTACGAGGTGTTTCACCAGTGAATGTCGGAGATTTGTGTTTTGTCCGTCATTAGAACAAACGCATCTGAGGCAGTAAGTGCATCACATTATGTTTTTATCAACTTACAGGTTACACACATTTAATATATTTGGTCGAAGTGTTAAGCACAGGCTTTATTGGCTATGACTAGATGGCAAATACCAGACTAGAACACTCTTCTCCGCTCCTCGAATACATAAAACATTTGCCTTGACACACATCGTGTTTTAAATAAACAAAATACTTTACTTATTCAAAGAACCAGTTTTTTATTTAGTTGCACTGCAAACAAGCAGAGACAGTCTCCAAAATGTTTGAGGTAATTTAACTCACGATTAAGGTGGGTGGAGCTACTGCATGAG
This sequence comes from Ctenopharyngodon idella, assembly GCF_019924925.1. Taxonomy (NCBI): domain Eukaryota; kingdom Metazoa; phylum Chordata; class Actinopteri; order Cypriniformes; family Xenocyprididae; genus Ctenopharyngodon; species Ctenopharyngodon idella. Next base: position 5,156,232 of record NC_067225.1, read on the forward strand.
GTTTTGCCGACAGTTTGAGGATCCACTTGAGTTACGAGGTTTAATCACTCTTAAGGTCCTTGCACACTGAGTTCTAAATTTTCATATGCGTTTTTTCGTATTTGTCATCCTAAAAATTTGTCATGCACAGAAACCTTGCACACTGAGTCTGATGCGTATTAATTAATCCGTTGCGAAAAAATTTGCAAAACAATACAAAATGGAGTCTTCAAGCAGTGAGGGTGATTTTGTTGTCCTCTCTCTTCTTAAAAGGAGAAAAAGAAAGAGGAAAAATTTGGGTCCATGCAATCCTGAGATTGCGTCTTTATATTCCGTCTCTTTGTATTCTGCACTTTGTTTGTCACAGTGCAAGTCGAAGTGGGTTAAATTGTCAGACGCCATTCTGGATTTTGCCGTTCGCTTGTACAGTGGCTCTGAATTGTCAAAACACCTCTCAAAATGCTTACTATGGATGCGAAAAATGCAGAAATTTGAACCTGATCCAAATTTTTTTTATGACTGATGAAAGTAAACGTGTTTGACACAACGTGAGGTCATATTTATTTTTAACATGTGAAAATTTCAGACGAGAATTTTGGACTCTGTGTGCAAGGACCTTTAGTATAAAGTTCAGTTCATGATCTGGTATAAAGTATAGGCAAAAATGTTTTCGGAACAATACTCAGATAGCAAGGTGACATTGATACAATGTTGTGTTTTGATCCATACCAGTTTTGATCCAACCATTTTGGTTGAGATTGACATTTCAATGTTTAAAGTGTGCTGGATCAGCATTGAAATTTTGATGAAAGTCGACAGCACACATGGATGGAGACAGTGACATTGAACTAACAGTGATCATGCAGGTATGTATCTCTGCAGAACACTAGTGGCTGTTTCCTAATCAGTGGGGTGTTTTCAACCCATGATGGGCATTTTCAACCATGTAACCCGATTTGCTCTAATCCACTGGGGGCTTGGTTTAGGAGTGGGCCTTCATGATTTTAGCAAGTCTGTTGAAAAATGGTTAAAAAAACAATGGGCTTGTTCTACTTGGAGCAGCGCTGCACAGACCGATTGCTGTATGACGTCAAAGTACCACAAGAGTGATTAGAGAGCAGAAGGCTCTGTATGCTTTTAAATCACTTTCATGGTACTTTGATGTCATACACCGATCGGTCTGTGCAGCACTGCTCCAAGTCAAACAAGCCCATTGTAGTTTGAAAATGGCCACTAATCGATAAACACCCATTTTGGTTTTGCATGTGCACATTTCAGTAGTCTAATTGATGCTTTCTCATTAGAGAGAAAACACAGGTGCATCCTATACAGAAGTCTTGTTTGTTGAACCACCAGACTTCAGCTGCGTCTCATTTCGGAGGCTGTGTCCTCCAGAGGTCGCATTTGAAGGCTGCATACGTCATCAAGGATGTCTTATTTAAGAAAAGTAACCGTAATAAAAATATGGTTAGACTGTTATTCCTTGTGAGGTGTAAAATATGTAATTTCTTTCTTACTTTGCAATCTAACGGTTACTTTTATTAAATGAGACCGTCTCGATGACTTATGCAGACTTTGAAATGAGATGCAGCTATAGGCTACATGACTTCTCTGGAACAATTTCAAACAATGCTGCATCTACCTTATTATTTCTCTGTTCCTTTGTTTTGTGTGCTTGTTATTTGTGATTTGTACTGACTGTAATGAGATACATTAATTAAAAAAAAAAAATGCAAAGTTATTAAAGGATTCACTTCAGAATTCAAATTTCCTGATAATTTACTCACCCCCATGTCATCCAAGATGTTTATGTCTTTCTTTCTTCAGTCGAAAAGAAATTAAGGTTTTTGAGGAAAACATTCCAGGATTTTTCTCCATATAGTGGACTTCAACAGCTACTAACAGGTTGAAGGTCCAAATTGCAGTTTAAATGCAGTTTCAAAGGGCTGTACACGATCCCAGCTGAGGAATAAGGGTCTTATCTAGCGAAACAATGTCATTTTCTAAAAAAAAAAAAAAAAAAAAAAAATTATATACTTTTTAACCACAAATGCTCGTCTTGCACTAGCTCTGCGATGCGCCACGCATTACGCAATCAAGTTGGAAAGGTCACGTGTGACGTAGGCGGACAATTTTGAAGTTGGATGAGAAAATGACATGGAGTTTTTCGCCCTACTGCGGTACTTCTGCTTATGTCACGCGTGACATTTCCAACATGATTATGTAATGTGTGGTGCATCGCAGAGCTAGTGCAAGATGAGCATTTGTGGTAACGTGAGCATCTGTTTGTAATGTTTTTTTTTTCTTTTTTCCTTTTTAAGCCCTGCTTGCTTCCAGAAGTTCTTGTCCAATTCATTTTCTCTGTAGGTATATACAGTACATGGATTAAAACACAATACTACTGGTCTTGGCTTGTTGGTGTCATGGACAGTATCACACAGTATCAGTATCATAGACAGAACACCAGTACATCTGCAAGTTAAACTTTTTATTTTTTATTTTTTTTATTTTTGAAGAATTATGACAATGTATTCGTATTTAAATAGATTTTTTTCCACACAGTATTTGGTATTTTATTTTAATACATTTCATTGCATTTGAACATTTCATTGAGTTATTTTGTATTTTTATTTTAAATACATTTTCATGTATTTATGCCCATCTCATAAATACATGAAAACGCATATTTGGATGCAGAGAATCTCTATGGAACCTTTACATCGTGAACCATACTGTTGCACTCTGTGGTGAAAGTGTTATCATTAAAATGTTTAAAACACTTTGCTTATAATACTTAGGTATTATTATTTTTATTCTTTAGTTTTGGAGTTGGCTCATTGTAGAGAGTGGGACAATGGCTAGGAAGAAGCTTCTATGGCCAGAGGGACTAGAGCGATGTGGACAGTCGGATAATTAACTCCTTATCCAGTGGCCTTTCGGCACATCAGAGAACTCTTCACTCTCTTTATGAGTCTTCTCTCTCTCTCTCTCTCTCTCCCCCTCTCTCTCTCTCTCTCTGATTGATCAGTTGGTCTGTGAACGTGGCAAGCTGAGCAATGGAAAATAAATCTGTTCGGCACTGAAATGTGAACTTAACCACCGTTCCCCCCTTTGTCTTCCTCCTTCAAGCCCCCTGTTGCAGTTTTATTTCTCTTTTCATCAACAGCCAGGTGTGTGCTTGACACTGATGTTGGTATCATATGTGATTTGCATCTCCTAAATGCATGCAGAATATCTCCACCTGTCCCCACCGACCCATCAAAACTCACACACATGCTCACTTCCTGTCCACAAGCTGCCCTATGCCCCCCCGACCCGTGGCACACATGTACACGCAAACAAATCTGTCCCCTGTCAATACGAATCTGATTTTCCAGAGAGCAAAGGGCCTCCAGCAGGAATTAGCCACCCTCCAGTGAGCTCAATAGAGTCTTAATTAAAGGGCCAGTTGTCTAAAATGACCATGCTGTGCCTACAAATTAAAATGCCACTCTCTCTACCGCCTCTCTGTTTCTGATGGCTGTCAGCAGAGCGAGCCAGAGGAGAGATGTGAGCAGGTTCACAGTCCTCTACAGTCACAACCCTGTTTCTCACACCATAGGGTTTTGAAAAAGTCACTTTATCTAACCATGGGGTAAAAGAAGAGAGTTCTTGGAAATAGGAGAACTGTATATTATTATATTATATTATTATCAAAAATTATACAAGGCAAGTTTATTTGTATAGCACATTTCATGTAATAAGTCCATTATGGACCAATTTAGCCCTTGTATAACACACATTGGTAGATTGGATATCTGAGTAAAATCTAGAGCAATAGCAGTCTGGTTTCGAATCAGTGATTCGGAGCGTGTATCAAACTGCCAAAGTCACGTGATTTCAGTAAACGAGGCTTTGTTACATCATAAGTGTTTCGAAATTTGTGTGACTTTGGCAGTTTGATACACGCTCCGAACCACTGATTCGAAACACAAGATTTGTAAAGCTTCAAAGCTTTATGAAGCAGTGTTTTTAAATCGCCCATCATTGTTGAATAAAGTCATTATTTTGTTTTTTTGGCGCACAAAAAGTATTCTCGTCTCTTCATAACATTAAGGTTGAACAACTGTAGTCACATGAACTGTTTTAAATACGTCTTTAGTGCCTTTCTGGGCATCTGAAAGTGTTAATTATCTTGCTGGCAATGGAGGCCTCACTGAGCGGATTTTATCAAAAATATCTTAATTTGTTTTCCGAAGATGAACGAAGGTCTTACGGGTGTGGAACGACATGAGGGTAATTAATGACAGAATTTTCATTTTTGGGTGAACTAACACTTTAAGTATCATGCTCATTTACTGGAGTCCCTAATCATGCAGATTTTGACTACATGCTCTGAGAAGTACTGTACAGTAAGAATGTTATTTCCCATAACCCAGAAATAAACATTTCTTAGAATTAATAAACAATTAACCAAGTGTTCACTGGACAAACAGGTTAATTGATTGTAATATTAATTTTACTGCATTAAGTTCATTCTATTAACTGATCAAAATATGTATAATTAATTATAACCAGAAGATAAAGTTCGTAAAACAAATGATGTTGGCTTGGGAAAGTCTTGATGGGCAGCCCGAGTGAAAAGAGCCAACGCATATGTCTGTTCAGTGTCCTGGAGGTGGCCCCGCCACAAATAAATAAATAAATAAATAAAGGACTTCTAGTATTTAGAGCTGTAACAAACAATTGTTTTGAGGATCGATGGATCTATTAATTTGTCTATCTATTATTTGTTTAGCTACACTTTAAATTAGGTCTCTTAAACTACCAAGTACTAACATTTAAATTAATCATTTAATTATTGTGTACATGTTTTTACATTGTACTTATATTTAAAAAATATCTACAAGTTTAGTCATTGAATATCTATTATTTTCTGATTAGTCAATTATAGTGGCTTACTAGTATAACCTTAGTTAACCTACCAATAAATAAGAACTGTAATAATTACAAATACTAAAAAAAATCCCAACATGGAAAATAATGTGCCAATAATTAAAAGGGCATTTAACAGTAATATATATCAGTAATACAAAAATGCATGCTGTTTTCACCGTCAGTGTTTGGGACTGGCAACAGCATTTGCTTACACTTGAGTTTTGAAATGTTGTCTTCATTCAGAAGACTAAATATCTGCTTGAACATATCTATGAAGGAAATGAAGTCACGGCCCCTTTAAGAGGCGCGGCTCGGCTCGTCAACTCTCTGTGTGTAACATCGTATCAGGCGATCAACTAACCTGTTCAATAAACTGTCTAAAACATGCAATCACCCGATCAATACTGATATAGTAGATGGCTTTTCACTGTATATTAACGTTTTCTCACAGAGGGTTTTTGGAAATCGCTCTGTGCAGCTGTCTCTTTCTCTCTCTCTCTCTCTCTCTCTCTCTCTCTCTCTCATCTGCTCATGCTGGGAGCGGCAGCGGCGCCGGCGACACGCTCCTCATTAATGCACAAACCTTTGCACAGATGCCACACATCATTAACACAGTCATTCAAACAAAGAAGCTCTTTAATGCGTTCTTGTGCTCGCTTGAATGAGATTCGCCATGTATTTTGGACATGATGAAGCGAGAATGGACGAGCTTCCGAGCGCGAGCTGTATTAGAGTCGCAAGCCGTCTCTGTGTCACTCAAAAGCGCCTCCAAAATCTAAATGTACTTCTTTACTGAGTTCTTGTGATCGAATCGCTTGAATGTTCCGTTCAGAAATCTGATCTTTCAGCTATCTGTCATCAAAACAGCTTGCATTTACTAAATGTAACTTTTTAAAGGATTTAGTTCACTTCTGAATGAAAATTTGCTGATAATTTACTCACCCCCATGTCATCCAAGATGTTCATGTCTTTCTTTCTTCAGTCGAAAAGAAATTAAGGTTTTTGATGAAAACATTCCAGGATTATTCTCCTTGTAGTGGACTTCAATGGCCTCCAAACGGTTGAAGGTCAAATTTACAGTTTTAGTGCGGCTTCAAAGGGCTTTAAACGATACCAGACGAGGAGTAAGGGTCTTATCTAGCGAAACGATCGGTCATTTTCGAAAAAAATACAACTGTATATGCTTTATATAAACAAACGTTCGCCTTCTAAGTGCCTCCGTCAAAACCGCATTTCTGTATTCTTCAAAAAGCTTACGCTGTTTGTCCTACGCCTTCCCTATTCAACTTACGGAACGAACGCAGCGCCAGTGACATTTTTTCCGTAAGTAGAATAGGGAAGGTGTAGGACGTACAGTGTAAGCATTTTGGAGAATGCGGAAATGCGGTTTTGGCGGAGACACTTAGAAGGCGAACGTTTGTTTATATAAAATATATACAGTTGTATTTTTTTTTTTTCGAAAATGACCGATCGTTTCGCTAGATAAGACCCTTATTCCTCGTCTGGTATCGTTTAAAGCCCTTTGAAGCTGCACTTAAACTGTAATTTTGACCTTCAACCGTTTGGAGGCCATTGAAGTCCACTATAAGAATAATCCTGGAATGTTTTCATCAAAAACCTTAATTTCTTTTCGACTGAAGAAAGAAAGACATGAACATCTTGGATGACATGGGGGTGAGTAAATTATCAGGAAAAGTTTATTTGAAAGTGGACTAATCCTGTAATGTGTTCCTGTGCTTGTACATTGTAGAGTCGCTAGAATGGTTAAAACTTGTAAGCCTTAAAACACATACAAATGAAGAACTGACAAATCGAAAGTAATCTGGTCTAATATAATGTGGGGCTCGTCTGCACAATGTATGAGCGAATTAGTACAACAGTGAGGAACTTATCCATAAACTGTGTAAGACGTCATCCGATCAATATTTCCAGTTGACATAAACAAACAACCTGTGAAGCGCTCTCTTTGTAACATTATTTGTCATTTGACAAAACAAGATGGTTTCTTATCCGGCTTCCTCCAGTGGACGGTACTGCTCCTCTAGAGGGCGCATTTCCCAAGCCAACATAACTAGTTATAATTAATTATTCATATTTATTTTGAGCTAATTTGCTACAAGCGCTTTCGTTGCATTTTACTAAACGTGTTTCCATCATAGTTTATGCACCTTTTCCTGCCAAATTAAAAATGTGTCCTCAGGGGAGCATATGCATTTTTAGAAGATTTACTTGCATCTTTTTGTTTTTATCCAACATTTTGTAACACTGACACATAAGACACGTTTTAACCGCTCTATATACAGTATATTATAATGATTTTATGTATGGTGTATTAGAGTTTTACAGTTTTGTAATTGCTTTGGTGGAGTTTTCATAAGCAATTGGTAAATTTTCAAAACTCTTAGTACTAATATCACAACAGATCATCAAAAGTGCACTTTTCCCCCCCGAACATTTCAGCATATTTTCAATTTTTTTAGTACAATACACAAAATCACTACATAAAATAAGTGTTTCATCTATATAAATGTTTAATTCACAGTAACTGCCTTTCATAAAAATCAACTACAGTATTGATTCAGTCATATGGTACAGTGAGAACATTTACTGTATTGGCAACAAACTCTGTTCTAGCACAAAACCTCATGGCCATTTCATAACTGAATAGATGCTATTACAAACATTATAGATTTTAGGTAATGAAAATGTATTTTCTAATGTGCCATCTGTAGCCTGTGTAACTGTAATTATTTCAACAACAAGTGCAATTTGAAACATGTATCTTGCATTGTTTGCTATTGAATGAACTGATTGTTAAAAGTACTAAATTGAAAGAAAATCATACTGTTGTGTTTCGGTGATTAAACCAAATGTTCTCATTACATATCACAATGATCTTGTGTTTTGAAACAGTGATTATGTAAAATAAAAATATGCAACTAGAATGAAAGCATGAGATCAGGTTTTGAAAGAATGACTAGCGGTGTTTTAATAGGTTTACATGTTGTCTTAGTCATTTTAGTTATTTTTTCCTTTTATCATTTTATATGTATGCATGTCTTTAAATGATACTGGGAGTGAGTGATCACCTGACAGAAAACAAGAAATTACCTAGTATAAACGAGGCAGCATGGCAATCAAACAGGCAGTCGCTAAACACAATTTTATTATGTAGTAATATTTTACAATATTACTGTTTTTACTGTATTTGCGCTCAAATAAATGCAGCGTTAGTGAGCATAAGAGACTTCTTTAAAAAAACATTAACAAATCTTACAGACCCCAAACTTTTGGATGCTACGTGGATGGAAAAAAGCTTACGATGCCCTACAGAGTCACATTAGCAGTGTTTGGAACATAGCCTAATTACAGATCCATCACAGCGGTGTACACGGTCATAAAATAAAAACGTGATTTCTACTACAGTACGTCATTTCACTCATCTCAAATTGAGTGCACTTAAGTAAAAAGTCACTCAGGCACTTTGACCAAAAAACCCTGTATGTGTCTCAGTTCATGGCCACATTTCTTACTCTCAGAATCGCCACAAAAACAGTATATAGTTCTTTTCATTAGCAGCGTGTGATCCTGAATGCCTCAAATGCCTATATTTACAGTGGGCCCATTTTCAAGTCTTTGTTGAATTCCGTTTCCAAGGCCACCTTCTTTTTTATTGAAGCTAATACAAGGCCATCTCTCTTTTTTGTTTTAAGCTAATACACAGCATAAAATATATCTGGTGTCTTTGACCTTGAGTTGTATGCACCTGTCCTCTGTGAGGTCCTGTATATGTGACCGCTGCTTTCTGTCACAGAGAGATATGGAAAGAAATGATGAGTCTTTCTACAGGTGCCCTCTACTTTGTTTTGCTAGGCTGTCATAAATTGTACTGCCACTGAAAGTGCCAACTGGCCAGTAAACAGAGGTTATTTAAAAATCAGGAGGGGAATCGATACTGCTGTCTTTTTTTGTCCTTCTCTCCACTCCTCCCTCGCACTCTCTCTCTCTGATGTGCCTCCATTTACATAGACACTTGCTTACAAACACAAGGTCATTGGTTAGAGGCTGCATAGCGCAAGGACACACTGTATGAGCTGAATGGTGATGCTTTGTCATGCAGGTTCTCTGGGCAGTGAAGCTCTTCTAAATGGCTCTGTTTCAAAACCTAGTGTCCTGCCTTTCTGTCTACATAGGCAGATACCGTCTAAAGGTATGGCACATCAGTAAAATATAACGAGCAAAAAAGGTCCATTGTCAATAGATGTACCAAGCACAACTCACATAGAAGTCACTTTCAAACAAAGCAGCTTTCTGTTGGTCAATGTGGCAAATTTGTGTCCAACTTGAACCTTTTAAGAAATCTTAAGCTCTCACGAAATACCAGATTGCGTGGACTATTGAAATGACTAGATTTCATCAGCAAAAAAACGATGAACGATGGTAAATGTGACCACACCTTAATGGAGTGTATCAAAATGAAATCGCTCTGGTTAAAATCAACATTTTTAGTGAAATTTTGCAAGAAAAAAAAAAGGGTAGTGAAAGGTAGAGTAGTGATTTGCAAAGCACAGCTTGCATAGAAGTAACTATTAAACCAAGCAGTTTTCTGACTTTGCATATCCAACTCAAAACCATTATGAAATCTTTCCCTCGTGAAATACCAGATTGCAATAATTCCTTTTTAAATAACTGGATTTCGTCTGCAAAAATTTGATGAATAATGGTACAGTAAATGTGACCACGCCTTAACACTCAATGCAGTGCATCAAAACAAAATCGCCCTGGTTATAATCAATATTTCTGTGAAATTTTGTGACCAAAATGGTCCATTGTCAATAGTATGATGTACGAAGCACAGCTTGCACAGAAGTCACTGTCAGACCAACATTTTTTTTTTTTCCTGGCAAATTTGCACATCCAACTTGAACCTCAAACGCATCCAACTTGAAATTCTAGAGCACATGGATTCCTATGAAAATGACTGGATTTGAACGGTAAATGTTACTCCACCTTAAAGCTACAATATGTAGTTTTTTCGCCGCTAGAGGTCACCTATTCAAAACAAAGGCGTAGCTTGATTACGCCGAGTTTGAGCGCGGAATCTTGGGAAATGTCGTCTTCACCTCACAGCCACTGGAAAAGAATCAGGATGGGACCCGAGCAGAAATCATGTTCATGGATGAGATTATTAACGTTACTGTAATATGAAGCAGCGCAGGGCCGTGTGATGTTGGATCTGAACGAGGCCGCTGGAGAGATTGCTAAAGAGAGACGAACGTGACATGCCTCGAGAGCAGCTGAATTTTCATTATGCCGCAGTCGCCGGTACCGCTTCTTCCGGTCAAGTGTATGAGGTAACTCTGTGCTGTTTATCATATTAGAGACTGTGTTGAAAATGATGTTATGACGTTACTCTAAAAATATTCGCTCATCGTTTTTCTCTGAGGCATGGTAAAAGCATGGTACTCTCAGAAAATCAAGAGAACTAGATTTAAACAATAAGACTAAACATGTTGAGCTATATAACAATAATTAGTTTTCTGTCTATAAATGTAACTAAAAAGTTGTTCCCTTGTCTAATAAATAATGTAATATATTAAATCGTCTTTGGTGTTTCCATGGTTTCTACAAAATAAAACCCAAAACCGAGGGTAACGCGGATATGATGCCATTGACAGGCGACTCCCGAACACGTCCCGGATCCTTGGTTAAAATCTTGGTTAAAAAAAAAATTTTTTTTTTTGGTTAAAAAAAATATATAACACTGGCCTAGTGGTTTTTGGATATTTTACTGCAAAATTCTTACATATTGTGCCTTTAACACTGTCCGCCAAAGCGCTTTTAGGCAGCCGAAAATGCTATGCTCTCTGCTGAAAACACCTAGCTGTGGATGCTTGAGAGTGCTTCTGCAGCGCAGCATTTTTTTTTTTTCTTTTTCTTTTTTTTTTTTTCAGTTGAGACACATTGCTTTCTATAATATGGAATATCCTCAGACATGTTACTAATATCTCATTTAACAGATAGTTTGTTTCTGTACTGTTTTATATAAAAATGTCAATAAAATGTAAAGTATTTGCTCTGGCTCTAGTTTTAAATTATTTTGTTCCGTTATTATGCTTGTTGTTGTCATCTGTTTACAGAATGTGGCGGTTGGTCAGTGTGGTATTTGTCCCGCCCCTCCTCCACTGTGATTGGACGGCTGGGTACAAAGTGACAGTAGCCACATTTCCTTACAGATTCCTTACAGATTTGAGCAAAACTTTTGCGATATTTTCTAAATATCGATTAAAAAAAACTATTGCAAAATGACAGTGTTTCCATTAACCAATGTTATGCGACTAAAACATCTCTTTTTTTTTTCCCTCTCGCGAGTCATTCCAAAAATCATGGCAACGGATGTTGGTAGGTTTATGTATATCCCAGTCACTGCACCAGCCATTATTTTTAATCAAAGGAAACATCTCTCTCTCGTCTTCTGTCCAAACATAGCCTACCACACCCTCTTTAAAGAAGGATTGACTTTTACATACGGCAGGTGACCTGTAAATGCGAAAAAACTGTTTCCATTGCAGTTTTGCGAAATATTCCTTTTTCGAATTGACTGAAAATCTAATGGAGTTTTGTTGATATACAGTAGAAAACAGTGTCACTTCCAGTGTAGACACCCTCAAGTCAACAACGCATGAGTTCCAGTGTAAAGCAGCATCCTGCATAAACGACTGAAATACTCTAGATGAATAGAATATTTTAGCATGTTGCTGAGGTAAAACATCGATCTTATAATAAGGACAAAAATATACACTATTCTGTTAATAGAATATTTTTAGTACTGAATGTTTATTTGATGGATGCATATTGGATTTTCACTGAGCCCACAGTGCATTCTGGGATTACCTTATTCGTACAGTACATGACATGCTGCAAAGAATTTGGCTAAAATAAGTTGTTTTAGAAGGCAACATAATCATGACACCTGTTGTTTGGAACAGTCGTCATGTTGGGACTGCAACAGTGATGCCTAAAATACTGGCTAGGTTGAAAGATCACTAGGTTTTGGAACAGAGTCTCTGTGTTAAAGCAAACACAGGTGTGCAGAGCTCTATAAATGACATCTGAGGATAAGTGGGAGGCTATTATAAGTGAATTAGTATTACAGTTATAATAATATAAATAAACAAACCCACACACAAGTAGTGACCATTTTATAATCCTTTCTCAGAGCCTGTTTAAACAGTTTTAAAAAATCTAATACAACCTGAATCAAGTAAAGACAAATCAAATGAAATCAAGTTTATTAGATTAGCATTTCATACAGTTGATTTAGAGAAAATAGCATTTCAGTTTCCTCCACAGGGATTAATTATGTCTCACATCTAAAACATTTTGGTACTGTCTGATCCATTACAGCTGTTTTCCTTTACCCCACAGCAGGATAAACAAAAGGATAAACCCTTGTCATGCTTTGACACATAACCACACACACACACACACACACACACACACACAGATGTTGGTACTTCATGAGGACATTCCAATGGTTTTTATACTGAGCTAATGACATTTTCTAGCCCCTAAGCCTAAATCTACTCCTAAACCTATACCATCACTGAAAAGTTCCTGCATTTTTACATTTTATAATAATAATAATAAGTTTAGAAACCTTTGCAATGGGCTGAACTGGAATGTCCTAAGCCCTTGTTCACTTGGAATCCCCTATGGAGTTGATTTATTACTTACATTTTTTTCCCCCCTTATGAAACTGTTTAAAGCAGCATTCTATATGTATATAGGTGTATTTTGGTTGTTTTAGATATTTAATATATCATAGAGTTGTTTGTGGTGGGGTAAATTAAACGCGATATGGGGTGCTGTCTCAATCGTGTTGCTGTAGGGTAAAATAGGCTTCATTGTCCTGAAAAAAAAAAAAAAAAACTTTTAATAACTTTGAAGGGTAATCTCCAAATAGATTACGTTTACATTTATTTATTTTGTAGACCCTTTTATCCAAAGTGACTTACAAATTAGGAGTACATAAGCAATTCATCATAAAGAGGCAATAAAAATGCAGGTAGTGAGGAAATTGAGGAAAAGTGAAAGCATAGGGGATTTTTTTCTTAAGTGAAATATGGTCAAATTTGTTTTCAAACATAAGTTGTTAAATATGAAACTTTTATAGAGCAATTTTGTTGTAACTGCAATGCAGCTGTATAAGCTATACAATTGAGCTTTCTTACTCACAAACACATGTACACGTTGTTTTAACGTTTGCATTTTTGTGCATTCCTGGGTGTTCTTGCTTATTAATAAATATTCACCTTTTGATTATTACTGTTGCCGTGGTTTGTTAATCTAATAATTCTGTGTGTGACCCAAATCGGATTGTTTTTATCTAAGCATTCTTTAGAGTGCAGGATTTTCGTTAAATAATACTTTTTTTTTTTTTTCCACTAAACCCCATCATATACCCCCAGAACACATGGAATGTAAGGAACATGTCGCATTATTCTGTGATACTTTTGCATCTTTTTTTTTTTTAAAAGCTTGATGCTGGTCGCTATTCACTGCCATTATATGGACAAGCGCAAGCATGACACTTTTTGAAAATTCTATTTTTGTGGTCCATTTAAGAAACAAGAGCATAAAGCATTAGAATAACACCAGGGTGAGTAAATGATGGCTTATTTTTCATTGTAGTATGAACTATCCCTTTAATGGTTGGGTTTGTGGTTGAAAAACAAAATAAATGCACTGCATTACCATCTTATGAGGAGGGAGACTTAGAGCCTTTTGGAGCATGACCTTCATGACCAGTATGCAACAAAAACGCTTGATGGAAATTAAAATGCTCAAAACAAGGTTATGTGTTCCTGGTGGTTGCTTATAAATGCCTACAAGGAAAAGTGTATCTAGAGAGCACAGGAATAGAGGATAGATATGTTTGTGCAAACAGAAGAAAACTTGATCCCCCACACATTATGATGACAGCATGTATCAACTGCTTCACAAATTCATGGAAGATGAAACCAAATATACTTTGTATATATGTCTTATTCCTATTCACCTGCAAACACACACACACACACACACACATTACGCTGAGGAAAGGTGTGTAACTTATTGAATTACAGGGGAGGTGGGTAACAATTTCCTGTTTCAACTGGGTAACAGTGCAACCAAAGGGCCTTCGGGCCGCTGTGGAGATTGAGGTTGTGACCCCCTCATAATATTTTGTTGACAGATATGATAGCATTTTAAAATGGCTGGGAAGGCAGTGAAGGTCTATATATCGAAAACATGACAAAACCGGGTAAACAGAGGCGCCTGTGGCAGAGAACCTGTGATTGACTGAGTGAATGAGTCCTGAAGGACAGAGAGCTTCATGAATGGTAAAGACGACTTAAGAAGATCTGCCGCCTAAAGAGTTTTAATGGTAAAGTTGTAAAGAATGCATGTATCCTTCATGGTCAAGCATTACTGAATGGATGTCGTTCCTTGTGAGAGAATTAATTTTTCAAAAAAAAAAAAAAAAAGAAACATGAATAATAGTAAAGTACAACTTGGTTGTGATAAATACATGTTAAATAGTTCATGGTAATGTTCCGCTTCTACAGACTTAAAGATTGCCTTGATGATGAAGGGCATATTTATAGTGTCTGAATGGCATAGAAGGTTGAAATATCCTGCTTTTCACTACCATATTTTAAAGTCTAATCACAAAGAAAATTGTGTTATACTGAGACAGGAGAAGGTTTCTCCAGCAATTGGTTGACCTGATGATTCTTTATGAAGTGGGTGGCATCACTGTCAACATCCTTGCCATGTACTATATCATCATGTGGTTCCTATTTCTGACAGACCATCTGATCATTTGTCTCCCTCCCTCTCTAACTTTTTTTTAATTTTTATTCTGCTTCACTTCACACAAAAATTGAGCTAACTGAGGGTCAGTTTTCGGCAAATCTCACATGTGGAAACATAATTAAACCCTTTTCTCATTGATTACACTGTAAAAAAGAATTGTTGGTTTAACTTAAAAAAAAGTAAGTTACCTGGTTGCCTTAAGATTTTTAGTTCATTGAAATTAAAATTTTGAGTTAATACAATGAAGGCGATTGATTTCATCAACAGAAACTCAAGATACAGTATTATGTTATCTGAACCACAAGTTGATTTGACAAAAGAAGAAAAATGTTGTGTTAACAAATCATGAAAATAATTTTTTACAGTGTAGTGGAAAGTTTATATTATTGTAATAATATTTAAAGTAGACCTTCAGGATGAATATCTTTAATATTGTCTGATTTTATTAATTTTTTCATAAATGTATGGGCCTGCTAAACACGCCTACTAAAAAAAGTATAGAATATATGTTTATGTGTGTATGAGTGTGTGTGTGTGTGTGTGTGTGTGTGTGTAATATTTATCATTAAAAATGTATTATTATTATTATTATTATTATTACATATTCTGGTCTTTAGCGACCCAGATCTATCTAACACAGATGGGCCACTAACTGCTGTGATAGTATAAAACAGATCACCACTGTTATCATCAGAGCACAGTTCCTCCATATATTCAGCATCAATTAAGCCATTTTACGTATTGCTGATGATGAATTCTTTTGTTTTATGTCTGCGATAACTATGAATGAAACATCACATCAATCATTGTGTCATACATCATACATTGCCACCTTGATTACTAAAGGTGAACTGCACTTATTGAGTAATCATAGATCAATTTAAATTATAGTTGTCCAGAAAAAAAAAAGTGACCAAATATACTTTTTACAAACAATTACTTAGAAAACAGACATTATTTTATACATATTTTTATAAAATATTTATATATTTTATACATATTATATTACACATATATTTTTCTTTGAAAATTGAGGAATACTAAGAAGGTTGATGTCTAACTTTATTGACTCAGGAATGACGTCCTGAGTCGATAAAGACCCGAGGTATGATTTTAAGTGTTAATCAACAGATGAAATAAAATCATGACGAATTTGTCCAGCTTTTAGACTCCTTTAAAGCAAACAATGACCACATTTAATCAGATAACTACCTGCATATTTTTATATCATCTTATGATGACTGTTAGCAGAGTGTTTGATTGTGGCTGAACAATTGAAATTTTACACTTTATAGCTTCATATTTCTTCTGTGAAGACAATAATTATATCTTATTGGGGATATTGCATGTCTGAGTTATATGAAGTTGACCTCACAATTACACCAACAATCGCTCATTATTTCTCTCATTGTTAAATATGGCAAGCTGAAACAGAATTGATTTAATAAGTTTCTGTCATTACAGTCTATTCCCATTAAATGCATTAGTTTACTTGTGTGTGTGTGTGTGTGTGTGTGTGTGTGTGTGTGTGTGTGTGTGTGTGTTGTGTGTGTGTGTGTGTGTCGGCTCATACTGAGGTCATGGTAGATGATTATTTTTACTAATGTGATAAAAAAAAAATAATAATAATTATGAAACTGAGACCTAGTTTTTAAGTAGTTTTCCAAACAAATCCCTATAAAAGCATTTCAAAGTGAGACATTGACATGCATTGCTTGCCATGGAGTATAGACTATAAATATAGACTATTAAGTGGTACTTTAGAGGCACAATTCATTACACGACTGATGGTTTTGCAACTGCACCAGCAGTTTGTGTGCAGCCAGCAAGTGTTTCTTTCATGCTATGGACTAAAACTGAAACTTGTAGCATTAAAAATGCATCTGAGAAATGACAACACAATTTTTTCTCCTCTTTTGAGAGGCCACCGCACAGTCTGTCAATACAGTCCACCGGCATGGTAAAAATAGAACAGGAAATGGGAACAGGGAGTGCGAGAGAGCTTACGAAACTTGTGTTTTTACAAAAAAAAAAAAAAAAAAATCTGCAAAAAAAAAGTCAGGTAACATTAGGTTTGCACATTAGATGCTCTTTTACATTATTCATTAGCAGAGTAAAAAATCTCCTGTATATTTCGAGTTGAGACGTGGTCCATGTTGGAACCCATTTGCAGCCTCTGGAAAGTACAGATGCGACATTAGAAACGGCTCCATGACCTGACTGGAGCAGTTATCCAGCCGAGCAAGACAGGAAATGGAGGTACTAGATGCTTATCTGTCAGCCGTTGCAAAAGCACATTTCAGTTTGATAAAGTTAACTTGATGGGATTTTAAAAGTTGCAAGTGGAAGACAGAGTAAGAGTCAGGGTTTTTTTTTGGAAAAGATAAGGGAAGAAGGAAGAGGAGAAATGAGAAGATGGGACTGTAGAAAAGACAGCAATTTAGAGTCCCTCCAAAAATGTTGGAAACACTGTTCTTTTTCATACTCTTTGATCACCATTTGTCCATCAACCCTCTCAAACTCCCAAGGCTTTTAAAACAGTGGTTTTCCACTGGTGAGGCGTGACCAATCCCAAACTAAAGTTTTAAAGTATGTATGTATGTAAAAGTATGCAATCGTGCATAGCTGAAACAAACTTATGGAGCGAACATAACATAACATCCTGAGACTTTCCCATACACACACCAAAACATGCCATTTCCATTTGATGTGTATATATTGTAGAATAGGCTTAGTTTTAAAAAGGTGGAGAAAACTATTCTATTTGTGTGTGTGTGTGTGTGTGTGTGTGTGTGTGTGTGTGTGTGTGTGTGTGTGTGACATCTGTTCATCTCCAGAAACCATGAATAAAACTTAAAAGAAACACAACCTAGACTGCATTTCAAAAAGGTTAACTTGCAGATATGGTAAATATGGTTTGTGTTGATCACAATTTAGTTTGGTGAAATGTTGACTGCTGACAACAATTGAAACTATTGCTATTTAGACTTTAGACCAGTTTTGGATGCTGGGACCATGCTAATGTACTGGTTTGCTGATGGGAAGCGGGCGTGCTGGAGGACCAGCTACACCAGCTCAGTTTTGCTTGCGAACAGCATGCTGCTCCACCAGCTAGACCAGTAGCATACCAGCTCCATCCATTATAAACCAGCCTGAATAAAAATGGAACTCATGCTGGTTTGTGCTGGATTTTTAAGCAGGGCTCCTGTTCGGTCTGTGTCATGTTAATGATTTTGCATACTGTCGAGCCTATGCAGTTCATGTTCAGTTTAACACGTTAGGTTTTAAGGACCTTTTTTTCTACTGTAAATGGTACGTGTTGGGTTGTCACTAGATATCCAGTGCAAAGTCTGAACCACTGCTTTAGGGTGTGTTTACACTTGGTTTGTTTGGTTAGATTAAAATAAACCCTGATGTGATTGCGCTGTTAATGCGGTTCATTTGATTAAGTGTGAACACTGCCATCTGATCCTTGGTGTGTACCAAACAAACTTTGGTGCTGTTCGAATTAAATATGAACCAAAGACATCTAAACGAACCAAAAACAGGACATGATGTCACAAGATGCAACCCTAAAAAGTACAGAATGCTCAAGCATACCTGTTTTTTCTCGTCATAGTCACGGTGTAGCCCATTACAGTTCGGTACAGGCATCAGAACTACATCTTCTCGCAGCAGATCTTCGGTTGTGTGTGTGATGGAGGGATTCTGCTGTTTTGACTCATTTTTTATACATTTTATAAGCTCTTTTGTCAGCTCCATCATAGACCATAATATGTACACACATACAGTGAGTGCCTTTAGCCCAGCACACAGCATTTTTTTGGAAGTTCAGTCACAAAATATACGTCATGGTTAGGTTAAGGATGGGCTGCAAAACTTTTAAGACCACATATACTGTATGTTGTTTGATTATATACATGCAAATATATAATGACAGTCTCTTTGATAGTTAAAATAGCATGTGTTATTTGATATCGAACATTTAACCAAGATCTGAATGTGATGTTTATGTAAATTAACTGTATGTAATTAACATTATGATGAGTGGGGCCAGGCTGAGAACTGTGGGTGGGAAGGGATGCCGGTGACGTGATTAGGTGTTAATGAGAGACACCTGTGCACCACACTGGTCTTGCTCCGCTTCCACAGCTCTCAGCCTCACCCCACTTGTCACAAAAAATTTAAGTTCTACTAACTTAAAAAATGACTTAGTTTACATGTTTTGAGTATATTGTACTTATTGAGTTTTACAGTGCTCCTGTTATGTCATCATTGCTTTGTACCAATTTTAGTTTGTGCTTAGTCTTACGTAACTTTATTACTTTGAGTTTGATAAACTTAAACCATTATAGACAATCGGTTTCCTCGAACCATTTAAGTAGCTATATAGTTCTTAAGACTTAAATTTGTTACCTGAATTCAAACTGAAGGAGTGGAATAAACTTAAAATCTTTAAGTTAAGCTTACTCTAATGATTAACTAAACCAACACTAAAATATAAGTGAATTTAACTTAATGTATATCAGTTTGCAGTACTCATACTTATTGGTTTAAAAACTTTGGCAATCAATTTCCTCAAATGGTATAAGTTATCGGGTTTTACAGTGTTTGATGTTAAAAATGAAAGTGTGAACGCTAAACGAACCAGGACTAAATATATTATTTTATTTTGGAAATCATGACATATATGTAATGACGTATTTCTATTTCGTCTATGTTATACATTGGTGTAACCTTATGAAAGATTTATTCACTCTTAGAAAACCTGACTGAACCAAATATGGTGCCAGAAATCAATATGCTGATTAAAAAATTATTTGTATCTTCAAACCTTGTTGAAAATACCAGCTTAGCCCAGCATTAATTTCCATACTGGTTTGGTTAACCAGCCATGCTGGTCTTTTCAGCAGGGAAGCACCAGCTCAAGAACTCTAGACATGGAAAAATGGTTCTTCATAAGAAGCAACTTCTATGTTGAATCAGGTTTAAAGAACCTTTGCTTAGAAGAGTTTGAAACAGCAGTCACTTTTTTTTCACCACAATTTATCCCAGTGCGATTGTTTCCGAAGACTTCTCTGTTGGTCCTGTAGATGAACTTCTCTCCCTCAGAAAACAACAGCGTTTAATGAAGGGGGAAACAGTTGTGTTGCAGAGGGTTATCCCTTGACTCTGGCTTGGCATGGCTCTGATACTGACACACAGAGCGGATCATCATTCTTGAGTGTGTTTAGGTTAAGGTCTAGACTGGCCCCGTCTCCGTGATTTATGGGAGGTTGAACATTTACACCTTAGCTTTCCCTTACTGTCTGCCCGGGCTATTCATCATGGCCGCCGTGTAATGAATGGACTTGTTCAGTCTTGTGGACTTAACAAGACACTGGAGTCCAGAGAGTTCAGTAAAATAAGATTACAACTGTGGTCAAAGAAGAGAAAAGCAGAGCGACTCCCTCTGGATTCAAGTCTGTTGTGGTTGAAGGGAAGGTGGCTTGTACAGTGACCACAGGAGCATTTGTTTTCCTCAAACTGTCCGATTCTACTGTATTCACAGAGTGAAACTGGGAAAAAGAGTATTACTATTAAATCACTGTGGATGATGTTGTATACACATGTAAAGAACTTGGCTAACCTCACCAGAATTTCTTGTCTAAGGCCTGATCAATACTTCTGATTTATGTGGGAGAAGATCCAGCTCTTGTTCTATTCTCTGTTGTGCTCCTCAGTCCTGCCAGAATCCAGCATGTTCAAGTGAAAAGATTGAAAAATCAAAGATTTATATAGTTTTATATTTAAAAAAAAAAATCTTGGCCATATTGAAGGTTCTTCAGTGGTACTTTTTCAGCAATTAGTTAAAGAAGACTCTTTGGAAATCATATGACATGTATGTAATGACATATTTCTATTTCATCTTCGTTTTACGCTGGTGTAACCTTATGAACGATTTATTCACTCGTATTAACATTTTGGATTTAATAAAACAAGTTTATTTAGATGTTACCACTTGAGTTTTACATTACCTAGCAGAAGTCCATAGTTTTACAGTTTGCTAGTACTAGCCCAAGTTCATAATTCATAATTTAAATATTTATACAACCATATGCTTGCCTGAAATTGTCGGAAATGTTCTTGAACAGCACCACGGTGATGCACATGAAGATGTCCCTGTTCCATTTCACATCAGTTTATCTGACAAAGCTTTTCTCTATGCATCTAAAACACTTGCACTCACTGTGCGACATGCACATACACACACAAAAACAAACACTAAAAGAGCTTTTCAGCGCACTTCTCCATTGAGGTGCCTCGAGAACCTTTAAAGAAATGAAGCCATCTCCAGTGACATCTTACATATCACTGTTATTAAAAGGATACGAAAGCGCTTTTTGAGCGCTCACTCTTTCTCTGTCCTTCTTCCACTCTTTCCCTTTCAAATTCTTTAATAGCTTTTTTCAAAGCATAGACCATGCAAAATTCATCAGAATCCACAGAGGATAGAATGAGAGGCTGGCGACAGGCAAGCAGTGCTGGGCTCAGCAGTGGCTTTCAGTTGGGAGAAAGCAAGAGGTAAACCGTCAGTTTTCGAAATGACAGCTTCTGATGGAAACATGTTATGGCATTCAAAGGTCTAGCAATTTGAATGACACCACTGTACATCTAAAATATATACCAGGGAAGACAGCTTACTCAAGAGAAAAGAGGTTTTCCTTTGGTTTACATTTTTTTTTACATCTTTAAATGCCTTTGTTTGTTGCTATTAAAAATGTCCTTGTAGGATTTTAAATTCAAAATACTCTCAAGACAAGACAATCTTTAGGGGTACAGCAGCTTGTCACCATGACTGTACTTTCAAAAGGTACTAAAATTTGCCCTTTTTAGGGATAAATAGGGTACAGTTGTGTACATTTGGAGGGTACTGCCCTGGTGACAAACTGTATTACCCTAAAGCTAATTTTTTTCTGAGTATAACTGTTTCATTCTCATATTGCTTCAGGTGTAATACAAAAATACAGATGACCAATCAACGTCAAGACTAGCACCAAAATAATTTTTAAAAGCTGCATAACTTATGTTCAACTAATGGCAACAAACAGAATTGCAAAAGTAATGTCTGTTGCCTGTCAATGGTATTATTTTGTGTGTAAAAATCATAATTTTCTATTAAGAAGTAGTCTTTTTTTTTTTTTCAGTGCAATTGGAGGATTTGGAACAAGATCAGCAACACATTTTTGCTGATGACTGCTTTATAAGCTTTAAAGTTACAAGGTGCTGGGGGGGGGTAATAAGGGGGGGTAATAATTTGGCAGGGGGTCAAAATTTGACACAACACTGGTATGATGCTGTGTGAGAACAAAGAATAGAATTATCACTATGGGCATGTACGAGGTCGGAATATGCTGACATAAAATGTCTGCCTTGGGCCAATCATAAAGCTCTGTTGGAGCTGTATATGGTGAGTTGCGATGCTTTTAATTATCTTTCTATGTAAACATGCATTAGACGGACATCTGACCATTGCGCCTGTCATTTATTACTCACCCTCATGTTGTTACACACCTGTAAGACCTTCGGAACACAAATTAAGATATTTTTGATGAAATCCGAGAGCTCTCTGACTCGTCAATAGACAACAATTTAACCACCACTCCCAGAAAGGTTCCAGAAAGGTACTAAAGACATCGTAGTACCTAGAATAAAAGAGACGACTGTAGTGGTTCAACCTTAATTTTACAAAGCGATGAGAATAATTTTTGTCTGCAAAAATGAAACAAAAATAACTACTTTATTCAACAATATCCTCTCTTCTGTGTTATTCTCTTACACTGTTTACGTCCAGCGCTTCCAGGTTCAGAATGCCGACTCAGTATTGGCAGATGCTGTTTACGTCAGCAGCACGTCGCATACATGTGATGCTGACTCAGGAGCCGGCCAATAATTACTTTTTTCTCTGAGTATTTTTACTCTTTAAATTGTCCTTCGGTATCTCTGCTGCTCCGAGCATATGGACAGGAGAAGGTTCATTACAGAGGCCGACTTTACGTAACCTCTGAGCCTGTGAACTTCTGCTGAGAGGCCAGTTGGATCTCCTCCATCTTTGACTTTCTCCCTTTGCCTTTACACCCCTAGTGGAGAGCGTTCAGAATCCCACCGATCGCCTTCATTTGCTACTTTCTAACCTTCACTCCATTCCAGTAATGAGGGTGTATTTTACTTATTTATGTGTTTATCTGAGAACTCAACCCATTTATAAAACATGGACCTGTGCACCCCTGTAGTCAAGATAACTGCATAGTACTCTTTCATCCCTTTTTTCTTATTTTAGCCTGTTGCCCCCACGTCAAAGCCTTGGAGGACCAGTGTGGTTTGGTTGGACTATTGATTTGGCCGGTCTTCAGCTCTACTCCAGCTGTGTGACCTCTTTTTACATAAGAGGGCACAGGACTCATGCCAGTCCTAAGCAGATACTCTGCGAACTCATCTGCTTTCGTAGATGTTTAAAAAATGTCTCGTTTACTCTCGTCCATATAATGGCAGTGAATAGCATCAAGCTTTTTTAAAAAAGATGCAAAATAACGGGTGCTTGCAGTAAGGCAGAAGATAGTTTCCAAAACATTTAATATAAAATCCAATAACAACAGACAGGCAGGCAGGTAGTGCAAACACATATGTATTACTGAGACAGGACAAGGAGTTCAGGACAGGGAACAACTAAAATAGTGACACAGAAGATTAACTTAAATGATGAACAGCTGATGATGATGATTAGTGTCCATGGTGACAGATTAAGGCAGGAACATAGAACAAAGGAACACATTTGAATCAATGACAACAAACTGAAAGTCCGTACAAACAGAAACTAAACAGAACTAAACGTGTGCTTGTGTGCTTTTTCTAGGTGAGATGGAGTGAACTGCGACACTAATAGAGTCACACGAACACGTGTGAAGCCGTGCACAGAGGACCAAAGGCCAAGGTAAGGATTAAATAAATAATACATTAAATTTCGATTTGTTTTTCACCAAACCCTATCGTATATATCCCCAGAAAACTTAGAATATATTCAGCACATGTCGCATGGGACCATCCTGGGATACTTTTGCATCTTTTTTAAAAAAAACTTGATGCTGGTTGCTATTCACTGCTCTTATATGGACGAGGGCGCTTAATTGAAATTCTGTAGGTGGCGCTATCGAGCCATTTTGCAACACCTAATTCTGAAACCCATATCAGATGTAAATTTTTACCACTTCTGACACGTGTGCAAAGTTTCGTGAGTTTTCAAGCATGTTTAGGCCCTCAAAAATGCGATTCATTTCAGAGAAGAAGAATAATTGACTGAGCAATTACAATAGGGTCCTCACACCATCGGTGCTCCAGGACAATTTCTTCTCTTCCCTGTCATTCTTCTATGCTGTTTACATTGTAGACACAGTGCAGAGCTTCCAGGTTCTACATCAGAACGGCGACTCATTATTGGCTGGCTTCCACATTACACACATGCGTCATGCTGGTCACGTGTACACCGTCGGCCAATACTTCTTGTTGCTTCATAACATTAAGGTTGAACCACTGTAGTCACGTGGATTATTTTAACGATGTCTTTACTACATTTCTGTACCTTGAATGTCGTACTTACGTTGCTTTCTATGGGTGATCAGAAACCTCTCGAATTTCATCAAAAATATTTTAACGTGTTCTGAAGATGAACAAAGGTTTTCTTATGTTCATTGTCCGGTCTCGTATACTGTAAGTTTGGCTGTGTTTGTGGTATCTGTCTTTACTACTTTGTGGAATATTATTAAATTACATTGGAACCTTTCATCTTCGTCTTCGTACCTTCATCAGCAGAGCAATCGTTACAGGAGACCAGACCTAATATGGATTATGCAGCGAAGTTTAGTGCGAGCCTAGACTTTTTTTGTGTTCACCGATCAGTTCTTTTGTCTTGCCATCACCTGCCCCTATGACGACGAGACCCTGAAGACTGAGTCTGACCAGGGGTGTGAGCCCGCAGCATCGGTGGCTGGGGGTATTTTGGTGGAATTAGTAACTGAGGACTGGCTGATGGATTTCCATACAGAGGTATCATCGCCCACCCTATCCCACCCCGTTTCTCATTTTTCACCACTGTTTTTAGAGAGCACAATAGACTGTTTGGACTGTGACTATTAATTTTTCTCTGAACCCTCATCACTGTTTCTAAACAGCACAGAGACGTGGATGGGCTATACATTACCATCAACCTTTCCAAGTCTCCATCTGCTTCCATCGCCGACCTTCTCAGCCAGTCCCCCAGCCCCACCTCTTGCACCCTTTCACCATCTCCAGAATCGCCATGCTGTGACGTCGAGCCTCAGGTCGAGCAACCTCCATAAGCGCCTGAGCGTCTGGTTCCTGTGGCTCCGTCTCGGCCCGTTGACCTGGCGGCTCCACCCTGGCTCCTCCCATCTTCGGCTCCACCAGACCCCCTTGGCCTTTCGACTCAACCGGGTTCCCTTGTCCCAGCAGCTCCCCCTTGGTCAGTCATCACACCACATCTGCCACGGACTTGTAGATCTACTGCTATGCACTGTTCCTCCACCCCTACGGCTGCAATGGGCTCCTCATTCCCTTTGGACTTGCCTCGGTCCACGGTCACAACGGCATCATCTCAGACCTCAGGTTTTCTGGCTCCTCCTCCGGCGGTCACCGCCGCGACGTCCCCTAGGCCTCCAATGCCAGCGATGTCACTCTGTTCCATCTGCACCCTGGGATCAATCGGCTCCACCTCCGTCAGTCGTCCCCCAGATGTCGACAGTCCCGTCTACACCTTGGCGCCTCCCTCCCTAGTCTCCACCGTGGGCTGTCATCACTGCCATGCTCTGGGTCCGCGTCATCGGCCATCCACCACCAGTGCCACCAGGGGATCATAGTCATCCCATCACCATACTGTCACTTCAGCCTCTCACCATCCCCTCGTCCACCTCCAAAGCCCCCTCCAGACCTCCCTTTGTTGTTTCGTTATGGCGTTAGGTCGCGCCTTGCCAGAAGGGGGTGTACTGTGACAGTCATGTTTGGTTTGTCCTAGTTTGTTTTCAGTCATTCTCATTTGTTCCTTTGTTTGACTTTCCCGCCACTCCTTTGTTACCATGGTCACAGTCATTATGAGTTCATATCAGCTGTGTATCGTTAATTACCTAGTTTGCATGCACTACTAAAGTTCTTGCTTTTCTTGTTCATTGTCTAATCTCGTATATGTTTGGTTGTGTTTGTGTTATCTGTCTTTACTACGTTGTGGAATATTATTAAATTACATTGGATCCTTTCATCTTCGTGTCTTCATCAGCAGAGTAACTGTTACATAATGACAAATTTCAGTTTTGGGTGAACTAACCCTTTAAGTGGTGGTCATCTCTGGTAAAATAAATCACTGTAAATGCAGGGAAGGTAGTTAACAGCCTAATTTTTTCTGAGTTGTATTGTGCTCACATACTGCTCTCATTTATCACTTTTGCCTTAAGCAATCTGATAGAACAGGAACACCTCTCAGGATGCTGATGGCCTCTTACTGAGAACATATAAAGAGACGGATTGATTTTAGTCTAAAAAACATTAAGTTAGGCTAAATGGTGAAGGAATATGTTGTTCTTTTTATAACATCAGATTTTAGTGTAAACAGCATTTATTATCTAAAAATGGTAAATTACAGTGCTTGGTGTGAATTCCTGGCAATATTTTGGCTCTAACTGCTGGGTAAACATGAGAACTTGCTTAAACTGATCTGGCATAGATTGATGGCAAGCGTCATGAACCTATAGCTGTATCGTTTCAAAATGTCAGATGGCAAGATGCCAGTGCAAAACTGGCATCATAGAAACAAAAAGGAAGGGGAAAACCCTAAATTTGTTTAAATTTGACCCTGAATGTTTTACTGTGACATTGGGTCTTATTGTCGTATTTTTATTAACTGGCTTTTGGTGATCAGGATAAATAGGATCAGTTTAATTTTCATAAGCTCTTAATATCTGTTAAACACTAGCTGAATAATGCAGATGAAATTAGATCCAGATAATTATCCTTGGATATTAGTCCATTAAGAATCAGAGGAAAATGCATTACTGAAAAGGCAGATAAAAAGGCAAATGTTATAGAGCTGATAAGATGTGCAAAGGGATAAAAAGGGAGCGAGACAGAGAGAGCAAGATGAATAGAATTGTAAATATCTATCTATATCAGGAAGTCACAGCGCACAGCAACCACTTAAACTATAATGGGCATTTAAAAACACGAATGAGAGAAATTTATCGACGGAGGCATTGTGTTCGGTAGGCCGGCGCAGCTCATCGAAAGCAGGTGGTGTGCATCGACGGGTCGTTCTCAACCAGTAGACCAGCCGGAAAGGATGCGCTCCTAATGCCTTGATTATTGTATTATTCTCACCTTCATCCACAAATACTTCAGAGCGACCCATCAGAATGTAATCTCTCCCAGGGGAAGCGGTGGCCATGGCTGCTCTTTGATTTTCTGTCATGGCTGTGAGGCCTAATGAAAACTAATGTTGGGAGAAGGGAAATGATTTGTTAAAAGTAGCAATGGCTAAAAATTGAAGAGGGTGGATGGGATATTACAGAGACGCCTGGCTCTCCATTGGCCTCCGGCACTCCTCCTTTTCTGGCTCCTTGTCCATTTATATTTGAATGTTTTGACAACCTTGTAAATTGCAGTATTGATCTATGCCATAGCAAAGAATAGAAATACAAAGTCATGAGGGACATCCATGAGTGTGTATGCGTATTGATGATTGTAATGAATGATATTACATCAGATGACCTCTGAGATGTGGAAGGATCTCTCTGGTTTTAATTTGAGATGCCTATTCATAATGCTGTCAAAAGAAAAACTCCAAATAATACAAGCAAGTGTCATTAAGATTCAAGTGTAGTTTAATAAACTGGAAAAAAAGAGGGAGTTGAGGAGGAGGAAGAAGATGACAAATATGCAGCAAGACAAACCTTTTCATGAAAGAAGCTGAAGTAGAGAAAAATCTCAGAAATGAGTGATACCAATGACCTGGTGACACTGACCAGCTGAAAATGGAGAGTTAGCCTTGATTATGTACAAATATTTTTGCTTCTTTTTTTCCCCTTTGGTTTGCCAGAAGTAAGGAATATGTAATGAATATTGTACAGTCATGCCTATAGTCACAAAATATCATTGATAGGGGGACAAGTCAAAGTGATCTCCTGAGTATTTGTATGCATTTTTATGTAAAGTGTGGCTCTACTACACATATATTTTCATACACATTGAAACGTACAATATTGATGTATTGACAGAACTAAAATGTAAAGTATTTACGTATGAACAACTTTACAGACATACAAATGTTTATGAATCCTTATTTATGAATATTAAAAGCATGGCATTAATATTTATATTCTATTGTATTCAATTGTCATATCAATCACATTGTTTTCAGTCACAGTTTACTCATCTACTTCATATGAAATGATAACATTTCTCTCGGCTCTGTGTGACTTTTGCCTCAAAATTGTTTCGAAAGTTAAACAAGACTACATTTTAAAACCTTAAAATGAATAGCATTTCTGGAATTATTTAACTATTGTTTATCATGTAATATTTATTTTGTTTGCCATGGGACACAAAATCTGTTTTCTCAGTATAGTCCTACTGTGACTGAAATTAGAACCATAAAATCAGTAATCAATTTTATTTGTGCGCTGTAGTCCAAGTCTTCAGAAACAATATGATTGTGAGGAACAGACCCAAATTTAACTTTTGATTCAGACAGAATATGCTAATGAATGACTTTAAGATATCCCACATCAGCTACATAAATTAAGCAACTAACCATTCAGAAACGTCCTGTTGCATTCTACATGTTGTCACTTCTTCTTGAGTCTCTCCATCATTGTCTGACTCAGGTTTGAACATAAAAATCTGAACACTTACTAACATTTTCATTGAATCTTCGTGAGGTAATCAGTGCTATGTGCTAACATGAGCTCTTGAAACTCCGCCCTCTTCTTGAGAGCAGCAGCTCATTTGCATTTAAAGAGACACACACCAAAACGGAGCGTTTTTGCTCACCCTCAAAAAGTGACAAATTTAACATGCTATAAAAATGATCTTTGGGGTATTTTGAGCTAAAACTTCACAGACACACTCTGGGGATATCAGAGACTTATTTTACGTCTTGTAAAAGTGGCATTATATGACCCCTTTAAGACTTGGTTATGGGTTTAGAGGTAGGAGTGGGATTAGTGGCTCAAAATTAGTGTTAGGTATTACTGCAGTTGAATGAACATTTCTACACTTGACAGTGTGATACAGAAAGACAGATAATATGCAAGACTGTCTTATTGGTAAATATTTCATTTGGTTCTGAAAGCGTAAAGCATTCAAACTGAAATAGCTCTACACATCTTTGTTTTTCCATCTCAGCGACTCTAAGCATAGAAATTAAGTGCTAAGGAAGGCCAGGTCAATGCACAAGCTTCTGAGTGTTTGTCAAAGAACAAATGACAAATTTGAAGAACAATAAGATAAAAGTCATTATAATTATAAGAGAGAATTGAGAATATTAAAAGAGTCAAAGAATGTACAAAAAGTGTCAAGCAACTATTGCTTTTGCTTTTAACACTTTTGCATTTCTGCATGTTTATTTGTGTTTAATTAATGGTTTCTTTGTTTACCATGTGAAGAGAGTAAATGAGAGTAAGAGGATTGGTATGTGGGCGTTCAACACATTCATGAATAATGTTTTTAGTCACTGATGCATGACCTTTAAAAGCAACTAAACAGCTTACCGCTTGAACAGTTTTCCAACTGACAACATATATCTGGAAAACATACAAGGAAATATACTAATGCACTGAAACAATCTCACTAATTTTGTTTTAATTTTTAAAGCCTAAATTAGATTTATTTTATTGGCCAGGGGTACTGTATAGCAATAATTATGATACTTTTGAATATCTGTATTTGTCCAACCATTTTTTTTTTTTTTTTTGAGGTAATCATTACTTTTCAAAGATCTAAATGTGCCCCCATTTTTCAAAATTGCTCCTGCTTCACTTATGTAAGCTTACACAAAAGTGCACATACTGTGCAAGTGGCCATTACCAGAGCAGGTAAATTTAGTTTTATGTCAAGTAAGGCCACCCTGAAGTGCCAGGAACACTATAACATTTTCTATCATTATTTTTGAGTGAAAGGAGAAAGAGAGTAGAAACGAGTTGTTAGGGTGTTTCAGTTGATTACTGGTAGGATGCTAGGTGATTGGACTTCTTGTCCAAGTAAAAACACAAAAAAAGGAGCCTTCAGGTCTAATCACAGTATGAGCTAAGGTTGAGTTGATGGTCATGGACTCCACAAAATGATTGTTTTTCATTTATTCAACCAATTTAATTTGTCATCCTCATAATTTCCTCTGGGAAAGTTCTAAACACGTTCAAATCACATAATTATATGAAGTATGTACAGAATGAACACAGTATATACAAAAGAACACACTGGATCCTCATCTTCACATCATGAGAGTAAAGATATAATTCATCTTTAGTTTACCCGGATGACGCATTTAATTAACCTAAAAAAAGTGGAATGTTGGACACTTCATGCACTCATCTGTCGCAGAATTAATTACGTAGCCAAATCAGGCTCCGATGCTGTATGAAAAAAAATATTTTTTGCATATATTATATCCAACTTAAGAAAAAAAAATGCTGTAGAAACAATTTTTACTTTGTATTTGTTTGTGAAATTTGCTAGCAATTAAATATGAAAATTTGAAGTAGAAATACTGATAGTATTTTTTATTTTTTTGTAAAAAGTACTCCAATAATTGCTTTATTTACAACTTTATTTCAACAAGTGATGTACTATATAGCAAACATCAACTGCCTGATTTTCTGATTTGTCGCAAAATGTAACTATTATTGCTCAGACCCAGCTCTCTATATAAAGTATCCAACTTCATCCGCATATAGTACACTTGTATAAAGCAATTAATACTATTTAGCAAATCTGGTAACACTTTAGTATGGGGAACAATTCTCACTTTTAACTAGTTGCTCATTAGCCTGCATATTGGCTGTTTACAAAGCACATATTAATGCCTTATTCTGCATGACCATATTCTACATCCCTAAATTTTACCCCATACCTAAACTTAAACAATACAACAATGACCTTACTAACTATTAATAACCAGTAAATTAAGTGTTTATTGAGGCAAAAGTAGTTAATAATGAATGTGTTCCCCATACCAAAGTGTTACCACAAATCTAAACTGCGTGATTGTTTATATCGTCACAAATTGTAACTTATTGTCCAGTTCTTATCTGCTAAATGCAACTATAAGTCATGTGGATATTAAGATAATAAAAACATTAACATCATGATTTTCTGCAAAGCTGCTTTGAAACAATGTGTATTGTGAAAACTGCTATATAAATAATTTTGACTTGACTTGTCTTATGATTGTTTATACACTTCAGTTAATGTAGGCATTTTGCCTTCATGCTGAACATTTATAACATGCTAGCAGAGTTTTTTATAATTAGCGTTAAATACAATGATTAGGTTTATGTGAAGCACACAAAAGGTCATAAGTCATTTAAAACTCACTAAAATGGAACACAATTAAACCCAATTAAAAAGTTTTACATTTTGTGATCAAGATGTTCAATTGTATCAAAATCAACATATTTATATGATTTGACAGGTAGAGTTTTGCATACTATGGAAACCCATTTCTGACTTATTTTAAAATAGTCATGCACCAAAGTTAAATAGATGCTAACACAGCCAAAACGTGCCATTGGAGAAGTGCTAACTTAACCTTTTTGGTCAATGTCGGCCTGCCAAAACCTCTTCAACCAAAACCGGAAATTATTTTTTTGGCCGAAAATTTCGGTTCCCAAAACTTCAGTACATCAGTATTTAATACATCACTATTTAAAACATTATCTTACAATGATCTCTCTAAGGTGGCTTTGTGTCTTTTACATAGTCTAAAACTCAGTACTCATTGCCAGCAGCATAAATGTAACTGAAGTGGTCAATGTTGATCAAATACTTTCATACCTGGAGTCATACATGAATATTTTGTAGTATATGCAGTTGTTTTTATTCTCTCATACACTTACCGAGGAAGGAGCTGCAGAAACTGAAATACTGGAATACTTTTGAGTATTAAGCAGTGAAGACCAGTTTAGAAGTCAATTACTCTCTTTTGCTGCATCCAACAGGGCATTCCTAAATTTGGATGTAAGTTATGGTAGAAATGAGACTGCGCTATCAGTCCTCTCAATGAGGCAAAGGGGGCGATGAGGGGATTAGCATTAGCATAATTAGCATTGTGTAGCGAGAGTTCACTTGCTGTAGCCTGTGAGAGTTAATTCAGCACTAGTTGTGTTGTGCCCCATGTGTTCTATCCATTACATGCTAAAAAAAAAATAAAAATAATCAAATTACAGAGCTCAGTGCCAGTTTTTACACTGTTACATTGGATTGCTCTTCAGTGTGTGCACTGATTGGGCCAAACAGGAGCTTGATGGAAATTCATATGAGCTAAGAGTAATGTGTCTTCTCCTGAGCTCTTTAGAGACACTAGCCGTCCCATTACTGCTCTCAATTTACTTATGTGTAGTCCTGCTTGCTATTCACCACATATGAGTTGTTATGTTTTCCATGAACAGTGGCATGTTTGTTTATTGGCCTAAATGTGTTAATATGCATGTTAGAGGGTGTCAAAGTGAACCTCAGAGGACCTGGTTGGTCTTATCAGACCAAGGCCAGAAGACTCAGGGCGTTTGTGAACGTGTTAGTTCAAGGACCACAGGATTATTCCCACACGTACATGTGCACATCTACTGCATTCTCTGAAACACACACTTTAAATTTAGTGTATTCACCACCAGAGGTCCTTGTTTCTCCTAGTCATTTGCTGTGTCTCATTTCCAAAGCTGCGTCCTCCAGAGATCGCATTTATCAGCCGCATACGCCATTGAGGCTGCTTCATTTTAATAAACTGACCACTACATTACAAAGTCATAAAGAAATTACAACAATTTACGTACATTCAGTTTTATAATGGTTACTTTTCTGAAATAAGACATCCTTTATGATGTATGTAGCCAACAAATGCGACCTCGGTGGATGCAGCCTTTGAAATGAGACACAGCTACTGTCAATGGTATTTTCAAGGAGGCATAAAATAGCTAAAGACAGCTAAAACATTAACATTCCCAAGTTGCTTGGCTGGTATACATGATCCCCTGGAAGTATGCAATCTGCATTGCAAAAACAAATTCAAAACATTTAAAACAATGCCATGAATTCACACACAAACTAAGATCTGCTGCGTTCCCGACACCTGTTCCAAACTGTACGGGCAACAAGTCAAGTGATGAGAAGAACCAGGTATGCTTGAGCATTCTGTCCTTTTAGGGTCACATCTTGTGACCACACATCCTGTTTTTGGTTCATATAGGCATCTTTGGTCTTTGGTTCATATTTCAGTCAAACCGCACCAGATTTCGTTTTGAAGTGGACCAAGACCAATCTTTTCAGGGGTCTCGGTCCACTTGTTTGGTGCACACCAGGGTTCAGATGGCAGTGTTCACACTTATTCAAATGAACCACACTAACAGAGCAATCGCATAGTTTGTTTTAATCAAACCAAAAGTGTGAACACATCCTAAGAAGAAAAGGTTCTATATAGAACCTCCAAGGGTTCTGTCATACCCCTTCTCCACCAAGGCATTTTGAGTGCTGGTTCAGAGCCAGAGCCCAGTTTCAAATCAGTTCTTTGTTTTTCGACACCTAAAGCACCAGCTCTGAACCAGGAAAAATGGTTTGTAAGTAGCACCAAAACATTGCTAGTCTAAGTAAGA
This sequence comes from Ctenopharyngodon idella, assembly GCF_019924925.1. Lineage (NCBI taxonomy): Eukaryota > Metazoa > Chordata > Actinopteri > Cypriniformes > Xenocyprididae > Ctenopharyngodon > Ctenopharyngodon idella. The sequence goes on from NC_067225.1 coordinate 5,189,888, forward strand.
AACGCTTGCGTCAGGGGCTGGGGGCGGGGTTACTGTGACCAACAAGATGAACAGAAACTTGTGACCGCCATTTTTGAAATAGCAGCTAATCGAGCTAATAGCAGCCTGATTGTAATCTCCATCTATACAAAGTACGGCCAGCTGCACGAACCCATTGGATTCAGCATGTTTGGATTCCGATGTAGGTTCGTAAAGCCATGAGCATCAATAGTAACGCAGTGTCCACCATTGTTGATGGAAGGCTTATTCGAGATGCATTGGTGCTGCGCAGACCAATCGGCGTATGACATCAAAGTACCGCAAGAGCATTTGGAGAGCATACGACTCCTTATGCTTTTGAATCGCTTTCGTGGTACTTTAATGTCATACACCGATCGGTCTGCGAGAAGCCGATGCATAGAAAAAGCCTGGCGTGTTTGTGTTTGACGCTGCTGTGCTAGCTTTGCTGGGAAAGTTGAGATGTATACAGTGACGTAAGACGTGGCTCTGTGGTGGCTCTCTAGACCACGGAAAGGCAAACTGGTTCTTAGAAGGCTCGTCAGTTGAACCAACTTCGAACTGGCAATAGCACTAGCTCTGATCTAGCACCCGGCTAATGCTGGTGGAAAAGGCACTTCATATATAGAACCTTTTAGGGGTTCCCATCATGGGATTATTTTATGGATTTAGTTTAAAGTATTTTTTTTTTTTTAAGCAACTTGTAAACATACTTAAGTACTAGTAAAAATTTAAATAACCCATTAAATGTTAAAGTATTATGCATTTCTCTTTATACAGAAACTTTTTGGCATTAAGAGTTCTTTTAAATTGAGTCAAGGACCCTAGGGTTTTATATAGAACCCATTGAACCTTTTTTTTCTAAGAGCGCAGCGTCTATCCTGAGATGCGATGTCAAAGGCAGCAAACAGGGAAAAATCTGTTAAAACATTGTTTTTATTTCCTGTCCACTTGTTTTATGTTTGATTGGTTGAATCAATGATTTTGATGATTTTCTGATTTATTTAACTCGCTCAGATGAGCATGTTGAACATGTTTGGCAAGTCCCTCAGCACTTAATATAATATTTACAGTCTGAAAAACCTTGGAGTAGTTTCAGGTCAGGAGTTGGAATGGTGTGTTTACAAATGAGGGCAATGCAGAGAACATATGCTGTTGTAGGGAATTACTGAACAGAAGTTTTGCCTTTCAAACATGTAGCAGCCAATTTTCCTCATCATCAAACTTTGTGTCCCTATAGAGCAGTAAAATAACTATTCTGGACATCCGCTGGAGTGTTGTTTTGGTATTGAAGTATTATAGTATTTATTAGTATTTTGCACTAGCTTTTATTTTTATATTATCAGCTCTGATTTAAATTTTAGTTTTAGTAAATTTATTAACTTTTAAAATGTTCTATTATTTTTTTAAACATCTATTTGTTTGTTTGCTGTTCAGTTTTAGTAATTTAAGTACTTAATATCATTTTATTTCAGTTAGTTTCCAAGGAAACATGTTTTATTTTCTATTTACATTTCTTAAATGTAAGTGTTTCATCTAATATTTTTATGTTATTTCAGCTGTATTTTAAGTTACAAAAAGGATTTTTAATAGTTTTAGTTTTAGTTAGCAATAACAACACTGCAAAGTGGACCTTAAAAAACATTAAATCTTGTTGGGCAACTCTACATGAGGATGATACTTTCATTGTTGTGTTTTTTTATTGTACATTTTATAATTATTTATAATTTATAATTATTTATTATATTCCTACTATATTTGAAATTGTGATAAAGTGGAACTCAAGTACTTTGCATGATCCGTGCTTACAAACTAGGGCTGTAATTAGTTTTTGTTTTTTTCACACCCTTTTGTGCAATTAATCGCAATTAATCGCATACTTGTTGTGAAATTAAGCATATATCATTTATCTTCATGTTTATTTTGTCATAATTTGCTATATCCAGCAAAATAAGCTATCAGATTGAAGTGTGATTCTTAGAAAACTGTGTTTTCTGCAAGCTTTATTATTATTATTATTATTATTATTTTTTCTCCAAAAAAGGACACTTGGAGGCTCCAAAAGGACACCAAATAACCAAATAATACGAGTAATTATAATTCAGAAATGTATGCACATCAAAGAAGAAGAAGAAAAAAAAAACTTTCAGAATTCAGTGTACAGTATGTGTACAGTGCAACAAAGAGCTTGTTTAGAGCTTTTTAGAGCTTGTTTACATTTTAGACATGTCAAGTTGCAATACTGATCAGAACCATATGGAAATGCCAAAAAAAAAAAAAACAACCTGCATATATAGTGCACAGATCCAATCAGAATTACTAAACTCAGCAACATGCACATGACAGATAAACCATTATCCTGAATGTGTGTGGAAACAATGGCTTGAATGTACTGAAATGTCTCTGTGTATAAATACAATGTGTGTGGAGAGCACACATACATGGTTTGTTTGCACATCAATATAACGGACTCACATGTGCTTACTGTATGACTCCTGTACGTCACCGCAATCATCTTTACCTTGATTACAATTTGCATCCATCGAAACTTTACTAGTGAGACGTTGGTTTGCTTTATCCAGCCGAGAAACATATTTTGCATATTGCCTGGCCAGTGGTGGGATTTTTTGACATTCTGTTCAGTCTGTATTTCACACAGCGCTTTGCGTGAGGGCTCTTGCTTATCAGAAACAATGACAAAATATGACAGAGCTCGTGTTTTAAAGTGAAACAAACTGAAATTAATAATTTACTGAAAACTAGCCATGAGTCACTGTTCTCTTTGCCATCTCTGATGTAATAAGCCTGGACTTCTGAGATCATGTAACTGCGAGAAGTAAATTTCGTTAATGAAGCAATTTCATGGGCTTCAATGATTTATCTGTGTTATTTTGCATTAAATTATTTTAAAGCCTTAAGGATTTTGAATGAATCCCATGCTTTAACGTGTTAACGTTGACAGCCCTAATACAAACCTAAAACAGGCTAACATAAACAAATTGGACTCGACTGTGAATTAAAATGTTTCACCTGCTTCATCTCACCTGTGATGACACCGCACTGACTTATACACTCAGGTCAACAATGACGGACAGAACAGCAAACTAATTTTCTGGTTGACTAGTAAAAATGAATAGTCATTCTAGTCGACAACATCACTCATAAATGATGTTTGCTGCTATTCAAAATGAGCTAAAGAAACACAATCCAGCAACATTTTGTCAAAACTAAATTTCATTGCATTGAATCCACTTTAATTTATAAATGGATGATTAGTTAATTAGTTAATCTATCTAATCTATCTATCAAATTTATTTTGACTGAAGATGAAGAGGACTATGCGAAGTTAATAAAAAATATATTTGTCCAGCCCTTTTTTTTTTCTGCTAGATTTTTTATTTTTACTTTCATCATACCTTTCCTGATGGCAGCTCATGTACTAGAATTGAAGAGTTAATCTGCAAAAAACAGATAACTCTAACATTTGTATTAATTCTCATAAATCATGTTTTTTATTTATTTATTTATGTATTTATTTATTTTTATTGTGCATTCCAAGTAATATCAATCAAACTGCAGTTGGGTTGTTTTGATTAAATAATAATAACTCCAAAAAATACAGGTATCTTACAAAATTAAAGTTCATTGAAAGTATGTTTTTTTTATATATTAAAAGTTTGTTTTTTAGCAAAAGCAGATAACTCCAACAGTCGTTTTTTGGCAAAATCAGATAACTCCACATTTCACACAGATGGGCACAGACAGAGAGACGCACACACACTAACGCAAAAGAGCAAACAAGGTTTCAGCATGCAAGACGTGTATGGTGTACAAGGAGTTGCAGGAGTTAAACTTATAAATCCTCCATCACTTTTAGTCAGCTTTGATGAAATTCCCCTCAGCTAGCGAGTCTTTTTGAAGTGACTAGCAGCTTTGTCACCTGACCTGAATACTGCGCACTGATTCGCTAAAACTGGCTTATCAGGTTTTGTACACAAACAACAAAGGTGCTTGTCAGTTTCAGCTGTAAAACATGAACTCGCGATGCATTGAAAGTGGACAATACCGGCTTTTTTGACAAAACATATTTAGGGTTCAGAACGTGTGGAGAATAACGCATGGCAGTCAGTTCATTTTTTTAAACGTGGTATTTATCGTTTTTTTTCCAAATGAACTCTTCAATTATTCATATTTTTAAAGTTGCTAAACAAATGAATCGTGTTTCTTACCATTGTGAAATTCCATCAAAGGCACAGTAAGTGATTTCTGAGAAACGATGTTGATATTTGAAAACACCAAAACGCCAAAAGAATCAAACATCTTGATAGCTCCGCTCCCAAATTCATGAACACACTACGGGACACAGGCTCCTCCCCCCTCATGAGTGGATATGCCCCTTACTGCTGAATGGCTACAAGTGTGTTGTGCTGCTCTCGGTCCGATTCACTTTCAACAGTGTTTCTCAGAAATCGTTTACTGCACCTTTAAGGTGACACATATCTCTTGCCATCCTTGTTCCCCTTCTGTAAGGCTGTTCCCTGACTATTTGAACCTGTACCTCATTTGATATCTACAGTACCTGAATTGGTATTGAATCTTATTTCACATCTTATGAACTCCTCCATATGCTGCGACTTGATTGTCACACTTTACCTTGTAGACGGGGGAAAACCTATGACCCAGTAGGAGTGATTGTGGGTTACAGCTGGTGGCATGTTGGACCCATCAATGAATTCTGTCATGAACACCCTGACAACTCAAGACTTAGCCTAGGGCAGGACTGGATGTCTGCACCACTGAGTTCTAGACTGTTGAAAACACAATTCCTCACATGGATCCTATTATAGTCTGGCAGGAAGGCACCCTAATAAAAGCACATCCCTATGTCACACTTTTACGGCCGTGTTTTCTCTAATCTATTTTATTAGCCTGCCTTCAGAGACAACAGCTGAAGTTTAATGTCACACAGTAGCATATATGCATCCATCTCGCTCTACCTCCTCACTCTCTTCTTCTCGCTCGCTTTCTTTCTCTGCAAATCCCCAGTGCCCTTTCTTTGACAATCCGATGGCTCTCATACTCACACTTGAAGGATGATATCCCTAATGTTCGTGACAAATTAATCCACAGGGGGAAAGCCTGTGACAGTGAGCCAGCAGTTGGTCATTGCTTTTACTAAATCTGTCATTTCCGATTTGCAGATCCGTTTTGTAGGGGGTTGCATATATAAGCAGCAATTTGTATAACCTGGATTAAGTTAGGGGGTGGGAGAATACTGTAGATGCTAACTCAAATATTGTCATTAAATTGCATATGCTCCCAAAGCAGCTAAATGAGTTTGACATGTTGCAATGCTGTTACAGTGGGAAAAAAAAAAAATGGCTGTGAGGGATATTGAACAGAACATATGGTAATTTAAAACTTCTGCTAATCAATGAAGGTCATTAAAGGGTTTTACTCACTTGAGTGTCTGCTGTGCTATTGCAAGTAAACCTGCAATAAATGCAACAGAAGTAAATGCATCAATGACTTCATGTAATATTTTTTAGACCTTTATTAGTAATTTATTCAAATGAATAGTTGACCGAACAATAAAAATTGTCATTTTTTACTCAGTCCCATTTTGGTCCAAATGTTTTTACAAGAGCTTATTCAAATTCCTCCTTTTATTTTCAATAAAAGCATAATAATAATAAAATATCAGCATAATTGGTATTGTGATACTTTAACTGGAATGCAAAACATGAAAACCTTATTTACCAAATAATATGAACTAATCTCAAAAATCTGCTTGAATGTTTGATTGAATCAATTCATTTAAAGACTGTCATAACTGCTATTTTCATAAAGGTACTTCATTCCCCCCTGTGTACTAGAAATGCAATTTATCCCATAAGATAGAGTGTCCCAAACTAATTTATAGAAATTGTAGGATTCATAGCCGCAACAAGCACTGAGACACATCTGAAGCATCTACTTTAATAAAATTATCATATGTTTGCCTTGAAGATTTTTGATCAGATTATTTGCACAGCAACACACAAGCACATGAGCGTGCATACACAAGCACACATACATACAGAGCTTTTCATTTTGGCTGCATAACAAACCAATTAACTCGTTGAGAACAGCAGCTGTTTGAAGCGAATGGACAAATGTTTGCATTCCATCAATAATTTTCTGCTTTATGATGACTCGAGTTTATAAGGATCTACATTTAAAAGAAAGCTTTTGAAAAAAGTATAAAGTTTATTTGAACTTATTTTAGTATATGGTAAATTTGATATAAAATATTAATATAAGTATTAAATAATAATAATAAAAAATCCTCCAATACACATTTACTGCAAGTCCTACAGTATATCTAGTGATTTTTTTTCCAACCCGAATTCCGAAAATGTTGGGACGTTGTTTAAATTTGAATAAAATGAAAACGAAAAGACTTTCAAATCACATGAGCCAATATTTTATTCACAAAAGAACATAGATAACATAACAAATGTTTAAACTGAGAATTTTTACAATTTTATGCACAAAATGAGCTCATTTCAAATTTGATGCTTGCTACAGGTCTCAAAATAGTTGGGACGGGGGCATGTTTACCTTGGTGTAGCATCTCCTCTTCTTTTCAAAACATTGTGAAGACGTCTGGGCATCGAGGTTATGAGTTTCTGGAGTTTTGGTGTTGAAATTTGGTCCCATTCTTGCCTGATATAGGTTTCCAGCTGCTGAAGAGTTTGTGGTCGTTTTTGATGTATTTTTCTCTATAGGTGAAAGATCTGGACTGCAGGCAGGCCAATTCAGCACCCGGACTCTTCTATGACGAAGCTATGCTGTTGTAATAGCTGCAGTATGTGGTTTTGCATTGTCCTGCTGAAATACACAAGGCCTTCCCTGAAATAGATGTTGTCTGGAGGGGAGCATATGTTGCTCTAAAAACTTTATATACCTTTCAGCATTCATAGTGCCTTCCCGAACATGCAAGCTGCCCATACCGTATGCACTTATGCACCCCCATACCATCAGAGATGCTGGCTTTTGAACTGAATGCTGATAACACGCTGGAAGGTCTCCCTCCTCTTTAGCCCGGAGTACACGGGGTCCGTGATTTCCAACAATGATGTCAAATTTGGACTCGTCTGACCATAGAACACTTTTCTACTTTGAAACAGTCCATTTTAAATGAGCCTTGGTCCACAGGACACGACGGCGCTTCTAGACCATATTCACATATGGCTTCCTTTTTGCATGATAGAGCTTTAGTTGGCATCTGCAGATGGCACGGCAGATTGTGTTTACCGACAGTGGTTTCTGGAAGTATTCCTGGGCCCATTTATTAATGTCATTGACACAATCATGCCGATGAGTGATGCAGTGTTGTCTGAGGGCCTGAAGACCACGGGCATCCAATAAAGGTCTTCTGCCTTGTCCCTTATGCACAGAGATTTCTCCAGTTTCTCTGAATCTTTTGATGATGTTATGCACTGTAGATGATGAGATTTGCAAAGCCTTTGCAATTTGACGTTGAGGAACATTGTTTTTAAAGTATTCCACAATCTTTTTACACACTCTTTCACAGCTTTGCCCATCTTTACTTCTGAGAGACTCTGCCTCTCTAAGACATCCCTTTTATAGCTAATGATGTTACAGACCTGATATCAATTAACTTAATTAGTTGCTACATGTTCTCCCAGCTGAATCTTTTCAAAATTTCTTGCTTTTTCAGCCATTTGTTGCCCCTGTGCCAACTTTTTTGAGACCTGTAGCAGGCATCAAATTTGAAATGAGCTCATTTAGTGGATAAAACTGTAAAATTTCTCCCTTTAATCATTTCTTATGTTATCTATGTTCTATTGTGAATAAAATATTGGCTCATTTGATTTGAAAGTCTTTTAGTTTTCATTTTATTCAAATTTAAAAAACGTCCCAACATTTCCGGAATTCGGGTTGTAAAACATTTCAGCTTATTCTGTCCAAATGTCTTATTTAAACTTACAGACATATTCTTTGTTTTAGTATTTTATTATTCCCTTAAACTGTTTTGTTTTCTGAAAGCAATATACACTTTCAAATGAACAGTTACCTGTACTCAGCACAATTAGAGTAAAATAGCAAATAGTGGAGAAAATTATTCTACACAACAGACTATATTCCAAAGCCTAGGGAGTTGTCTATGTACACAGAAGTTATCTTACGTGCTCTGAAGTCTTGATTTGAAGGTTATTGCAAAAGGTATGCATAATTAAAAAATAAATAAATGTGTGCTAAGCATTATTGTGCTTCTTAGAGTATTGTTTTTATAACTTAGTTTATGTATGGTGTTCTAAATCAGTCATTTATGAGGTTCCTTTTAACTTAAGATGTTGCCCTTTTGCTATTAGCCACATGCTAATGCCCAGTGTTGTGCAAGTTACTTCCAAACTGTAATACATTATAGATTACTTGTTACTGTTATTTAAAAGTAATTCTTTACCTTACAATATTACTGTCTCAGAATTGTAATGTGCTACATTACTTCTGTATTACTTTTGAGTTACTTTCAACAAAATAACTACAGAAGTATAACTTAACATTCTAAAATGACAAAATGTACTGCAGAGCATTTTACATCCAGTAGAGGGCGATATGATGTGGCATAATGACTGTGGGCTATCCAGGCTACTAACAATATAGCTTATAATTGGCAAAGTGAAGGCTCAAGACAATGCAAGAAAGGATGACAGACAGAATCACAAACTATCCAAGTCTGTTAAAAGTATAATAGAGGTATAAAGATTATCTGACAAACTCGAAGTAATGCGCATACGTCCATCTCGCGAATGTACAGTCTTCTTCTGCCATCTTCACCCATTACCCGCTTTTCCACTGGCCAGCGTGAGCACAGAGGCCGAAATCATGCCGCGTTTCCACTGTTGGGCCAGTAGCCTCGCGGTCCTCCTGTAAAACCCGCCCTAAACACGCCTTCACTGGACTACGTCACACAATACAAAGTTGCACACCAGCGAGAGGGAGATGAATGAAATAAATCGCTAAACAAATATATATGAAGCTGTCATTTAGTCTTTATTTACAAACTTGGACACCACACGCGGCTATTGACTGACCACGAACAGGTATTAGAACTAACTTGCAGCATTTTTCATTCGTTAAAGTCCACTTTCTAATAAAAAATTCCTGATAATTTACTCACCCCCATGTCATCCAAGATGTCCATGTCCTTAAAGTGGACTTCAGTTGGCCCCAAACAGTTGAAGGTCAAAATTACAGTTTCGGTGTAGCTTCAAGGGGCTTTATCTAGCGAAACGATCGGTCGTATTCTTCAAAAAGCTTACGCTGAATGTCCTACTCCTTCCCTATTAAACTTACATAACGAACGCGGCGCCAGTTCTGTTTTTTTCCATAAGTTTAATAGGGAAGATGTAGGACATTCAGCGTAAGCTTTTTGAAGAATACAGAATCGCGGTCTGGTGGAAGCACTTGTGATGCGATCATTTGTGTCTATAAAGCATATACATTTTCATTTTTTTAAAGAAAATGACCGATCGTTTCATTAGATAAGACCCTTATTCCTCGTCTGGGATTATGTAAAGCCCTTTGAAGCTGCACTGAAACTGTAATTTTGACCTTCAACCATTTGGGGCCAATTGAAATCCACTATAAGGAGAATAACCCTGGAATGTTTTCATCAAAAACCTTAATTTCTTGAAGAAAGAAGGACATGGACATCTTGGATGACATGGGGGTGAGTAAATTATCAGGATATTTTTATTAGAAAGTGGACTAATCCTTTAATGTCTTGCTGTTTTTTTGTTTTGTTTTGTTTTGTTTTGTTTTTTTGAACAATTAAATTTTGGGCTAAAAGTGTGTTGTAAAGCAAGCGTTACTGAACATGTACCGAGTAAAATATTACTGAAAATTGATTAGTAATGCCTTACACTACTGCGATACAGCAAAAAGTAATATGTTACTGTAATGCATTACTTTTGTAACGCGTTACTCCCAACACTGCTAATGCCTGACTCTAATGACGTTGGTTGTCAGTTGATTCTCTCATGCTCTTCACATATGGAGTGCTATTTTGATTTGAAATCTGTCATTTGTGAGGTTGTACCTGTAAATGATTTTAGCCTCGATTTTTCACTCCCGACAAAAGCCCAAAAACATGATGATCACTATATTTGAATGATCAAAGATACATTCTGAGAAAAATGTGCAGCCAATGCCGAGAGATGTTTAGCAGGTTAATATCTAGACCTGTCCTCGATCCAAGTCCTGTAGTGTAAAATGTGTTTTGACTGGAACTGAACTGACATTAGCGATGGCAGACAGTTGCGTAGTGTGAAAAGAACAGCAATTCAACATCTTTGAAAGTTGTGAAGTGCATGGGCGGCATTAGGATGCTTCCTTTGTTGGTATTAGACAACAAGTCAATGCACTAGGTTTTGAAACAGATATCTAGACTACGACGAATCTCCTAAAATCAAGCCCAAATCCAAAACTGTTTCAAAACTATCATCTATGATGTCAGCCAACAAACTTCTCAAATTTTCCTGGCACTAGTGCTGCTTCTGGTCTGTTTTTCCTGTGGGAACTGCACAGGACAAACACAATAACAATCAGAGGATAAAAATAAATGAGAGAAATCAATAAAAATGCACTTTGGCTGACAGTTTTCAATGGCAGTACGAGGGCTCACTGAAGACCGGCAGCATTTTGTGATCGGGTTGAGTTTTGATTGACAAGTAATGGCCCCGTAGACGTTTGCCACTCACCGCCAGGGGAGGTAATGGACAGGCATCTCACAGGTGCGGGGCAAGAGGGAATAATTAGGCCCAGACGCCTGCGGTAAGCCCCGACAGAGTGAGTTCGTTAGCAGGGAAAGAACAGGGGGAGTGAGGGAGGGGAAGATAGAGGGCCGGAGAGACTATGGCAGAAACATTTACGAGGGAAGCTGTGGGGAAGAGGAAGTACAGGGAGAGACGGGGCTCCCAGAGGATCCAAAATGGCTGCTCACAGCAGCTAGTTGACTGGAATTATGTGGCAATAGAGGGAACTGCTACGAGCAGGACAAAGAATAGCTCTGCAAGGGGTGGCTTTCTCCTCAGGCTGTCAGTCCCTGAAAAATAAGACACCATGTAGGCAAATTGCTTGTCTGAGAATTTTGTTCTTATAGAAAAAGAATGGGAGAATCATAGGGCCTGTTTGCACCTATTCATTCCATGTGTTTTTACTTATCGGATAGCTATCTGATTTGTTAAAACCGTACCATTTACCTTTGGCCACATAAATGTGTCTCTGCTAAACAAATATAAATGCAATCTTCAATTCCTGTCCTAGTTAAAAGCAAATTTTACATCATGAAAGCAACAGATTTGCATTGCATTTTATTTATCATCAGCTAATTTCAAGATCAAAGACGGCAATAGGAGAGATAGTGGCATCAGCACTGGTAAGATCATTTAGTCTCACTACTTTTAATGAAGATGATTGTGTTTTTAGCATCTGGGACTTACTTTCAGTTTCATTTGAGGCAGTTTGCACATCCGCTTGCAGAAGAGATACTCAGCTACTCATCTGCGGTAATGCTTGTTGCAGTAGCTCTGTCATATCTGGCTATAACGTGTCATATAGCCTATAACGCTCTCACACATTTATTTTTTAACAATCTGGAAGGAGTAAAACTTCTATATTTGAATTCAACACTTTACACTTTCATCTAGAATGCGTTTCAGACCACCTACTAAAGTGGTTTGTAGTGATCTGATTTAAATCTTTCTCAAAAGCATTTTGGAGGGCATTTACACCTGGCCTTTTCACAATCAGAGCTATCCAATCAGAGATAATGAATAAAATGACCAGGTGTAAACAAGCCCATAAGGCCTAAAATATTGTCTCCAGAAATAGAGGTTTACATAGAACAATTAATTAGTGATTGAAATTGTTTTGACAGCCGTGTTGCCACTATCCAACCTGCAAGTATCCAGATATTTTCTGAATGAATGAAACTAGGTACAAGTAAAACACATTGGTTTATCATTGAACAGAACACAAAGCTCAAGTCATCTACTGTATCCTTCATGTCTGATGCGCTCTGAGGTTCATATTCTATAACCGTGTCTCATTATCTGCTCCACAGTGTGCTGTAGCCCAGCCATGAATCCTGTAGATGAGCGTATTTAGGGAATTAGCGTTAGGTAGAACAGACCCCCATGAGCGTCCTGAAACAGAGGTCCAGGATCAAAGCTGGAGCGTCAAACGGCTGAAAGCCGGGATCCGCCAGGCTTAGAAGCTCATTAGGACTGTTATTATCCTTGCCTGGGAATTAACTACCTGGGAATTTTCATTGAGCCAGTTCTTACAAATCCCAAGAACGATTTAGCTCTAGTCTTTGCTTTATACACTACAGAAACACAGATTTTTTTTTTTTTTAAACAATCCTCTTAACTCTCTCTTTATACAGTACTGTACCTGCATTATTTGCATATTTTCAGTTTTGTCTGTTCACTTAGATTTGCCTCTTCATCCTTGTGAATGTGAATATTATTTACTGTAGTAGAGGAAGAATTGTTTTTTGAATTACTGCAAACAGTCCGATGATTATTGTTATCAACTTGTCAATCAGTCAATACTCACCATACCCTTGCCCTTTTCATTCAGTATGATTGACTTGGCCCTTGAACACATGCGGTTTCTGAATTACAGCCCTCTGTAAACTCACATTGTACACATATTTGAGACTGGTCACTGATGAGCTGATTCAATTCTACTTTTTGAGTTCCTCAAGCTCAGGGTTTTACCAATAAAGCTTCAAAAGTGCTCCATATTTTTCCTGGGAATTTCCTTCCTAGTAAAGATCTGGGGTCATTCATACAGTTTGGTGGATTGTATGTCCATTAAACAATACTGCATATTTTTACGTAAAATGATAATCAACTTTCATGCCACATGGTTTTCCATGCATAGATGCATTAACACAACTTCATAATGATTAGTACCTAAGAATAATTACTTAAAAAAAAAAAAAAAAAAAGTACTTAACAGACAAATTCCCATGTCTCCAAATTGTTTTATCAAATTCATATATATATCTTATCTAATAGTGTAAAACAAGTCCATCCTGGTGTCAATTTATACTGGACATTAAAATGTTTATTTTCTAAAAAGATTTTACATATATTAAAATTCTTTCTAAACATTCATCTTCTGCTTGTCAGAGTTATGGATTTTTTATTTTATTTATTTATTTATTTTTATTCTGTTGTTTCCTTTAGTTCCTGTTTTCCTGCTCTGTTTAGTTTCGGTTTCCTGGATTACTGATTATGTCCTTGTTTGTTTCTGTGGTTACTTATGATTTGCACCTGCCTTTCATTATGTTCACCTTATATTTAGGGGTCAAATATGTGAAATATTTGGTCAGGATTATTAGGTTATACTAGCCTGAGCTTGACCAATGTGTGTCTGTGTGTTTTTTTTTTTTTTTTTTTTTTTCTCTGATAGACATTTTCTCCCTCTGATTAAAAAAAAAAAAAAAAAAGAAATCATTGAATATTTAAAACCATTTTTCAACAAGCCTGCTCAGTCCAAGATTCACCAAACTGTATGAACGAGCCTCAGAACAACCATAACTTGTGGCTTTGAACTATGAGATTTTGTTTATTTAATTCCGAGAACTTATTATAACTTTTTTTTTTTTTTTTTTTTTTTAAACCACCTTAAATTGCTACTGTATTTCAGGATGTGTGTATCAGGAATATTTGCTTTTTAATGTGACTTGAGTAATGGAGTGTGTCTAAAGCGGTCACAAGCTAAGAAATGCTAACATACAATTATTATCATAATGATATTTCTACCTGATCCAACTCTTCAAAATGACTTTTGTTGGTGTAACATAATGTAGTTTTTTATGCAGTTACTAAGTAGTATTTTTTATGCCTGACATAACTTTACAGTCTTATTACAGTGTAATATCTAATGAATAAGATCAGATTTGCATTGAAGTATTTCACGTTTATTTTAATTTAATGGCATACTAATACACGATTAGTTTACTATTCTAGGATTTGTTATATATTGTAAGCTCCTTTATGACACCCTCATTAAAACAAGCTTAAAAATGGATCACTGGACTGATAAACAGTCCTGATAATTCAGGACCTAATAAATAAACATAAAATTGAATACATACACATACATATAATCCAAGCTGGACTGATTCAGCCCTGTGCGCCATTACATTTATTTTTTTAATTTGAATTCTCATTTTCAAAGTCCAATAGAAGTTTTAACTTCAAGTGCAATAGAATGCCATTTCTAATATTTATAAAATAATTCTATAATACTCATAAAATGTAGCATGGTATGGTTCAAATATAAGACAACAGAACACATTATAACTAAGAAGTAGTAGGAAAAAGCAATACTCACATCTGACTTTAAATAGAACACACAATTGATGTAATAAATAAATAAATAAATAAATAAATAAATAAGGGTGATGACAGAAAAGCAAGTAATCGTCCAAAATATTTAAGCTATCAAAGAGCCATTATCATTATGATTAGGATGAGCATTATGCTCCTAAATTTGTCCATTGCAAAAATAAATGCATTTGTTGGTATGATCCAATCCTATTTAATAGCTCACTCTCACATTAAACCAAACAACATCAGAGAGTTTTTATTAATGCTTTTCTCATCCATTGAAATCCCATTTCATAAAATGCACTCAGATTGGATTTGCACATTTTTGGCTATTACTTTTTAATCATTCTCATTTGGATTGTTCATAATTGCCTTAAATGGGTTTCAGAACAACATAACCGAACTATGATAAATATCTGTTATTTTCAGACAGAGCAGGGCCTTCTAAGCTGGAAAGATTAATTGTGCTAATAATAGTGGCTGTAGACTTCCTCAGCTGCAAGGCCAAATTTAAAGGAACAGTTCATCCAAAATAAATATTATATTATATTATATTATATTATATTATATTATATTATATTATTTATCCTGTATGATTTTTTTTTTTTTTTTTTTTTTTTTTTTCCCCAAAGGAAGGTATTTGGTGCATACAATGAATATAATTGAAGTCCAATGTTGTTTAGTTTCACTATTATCTTATTTTATGCCCTGAGTATGTAATGATGTAAAATAATAATTTTGGGGTGAACTATGCCTTTAAAGTTGTTTTGTGTCCACAGAAAAAAAGTCAGTGTAGTTCTTCTCTGTGCTCTGCCCTGCTTTCATTGTATTTAGGAGCTTGTTTCCTGTAGCTTTCCATCGCCAGAGCTGTTCCATAATAGTTGAGTGTAATCCCTTTGGCGTCTGTTTTTAATTGTTAATTCTGAGCACAAGACTGTGTTCTATGTGTTCCATGTCTGCCTTGCTCTCCTTGTTAACACGTATCCCAAGGTGCCTGCTCATGCACTGAGATACGATTCAATGTAGCAGTCAGTTCAGGTGATCTCTTTAGGGATTTATTGCGCACGGACCAAAAACACAAAAGGCACAACCGCTGTGTTACAGCAGCTGGCGTAATTCTGCCTCCTCATAATCACAAACTCTCCAACAGTCTATACCCCATTCTAAACCATCTATTTTTCACAATGCTCAGGGAAGTCAGGTTAAATATAAATCTTAAGAGGTAAAAGAATAAATGAAGAACAACAACCTTTGACGACTGTCTTCAGTACTTATCGTCATTGGAGTGTTAAGTTGTGCTGAGTATATGTGAGTCCCTGAGGATTGAACAACTGGCAATTTCAGTCAGTAGCTGTTGATGTTGTTTTTTAGTCAACATCTCATTCCTCACACTTGCCTAATGCCTAACCTGATTTCAGATTTCTGATCAGATTTGAGGGGCAAGTTTACAGTTTATTTTAATTTTTCCAAAGTATGTTTACGAGCCGTTTAATTAACAAAATTTAATTACAATCAAAAATGAATTAAAACTAAAATAATGGATTAAAACTAAATCCATAAAAAGATGGGAGCTCGTAAAAGGTTGTGTATGAAGCGCCTGCAGAAACCTTTAAGGTTCTATATAGAATATTTTCTACTAAGTGTCTACTGGCTACAATGATTGTGACATCGAATTTCTTCCAATTAAGTGAAAAAAGTGAATGAAACGAGAAATATATTGTTAAAAACATTGAAAACCCAATGGTATTTCTGAAGAAAGAATAAAATGTCTTATGGTACTCCTAATTGGCGTCCTGCAGGTTCCTGACTTCCTCATATGGTGAAATAATTAGGTATGTTCTCACTTATATTTCTCCACAGATGATCTAAGACTTCATTTATGTTCAAACTCAGTCTTTATTACCTTAAAAAAAAAACTCTTAATAAACCTTTAATGCACATCAAGAGGGGTCCTGTCCATAAAATGAGGATTTACTTCCTCAAGGCAAGTTTCTGTGTAATATTAGCCCGGCTCTCACATTTAGTACCAATCAATGCTGTTATAGCAAAAAGATTAACCCTCCTTTTGGGTAACTACTGGCAATGGGCCTATTCAGAGGATGATTGTCAGAGTGTTAAATGGTGGTTATTTCATTATTTCAATTTATTCTTGGGTCAGGCTGCCCGATAAATGTGAATAATAAGCTAGCAAAAACTCTAGTCCAGAATAAAAGAACTGGAGACATTACATCTTATTTTTTATTAGTTTTCCATTATTGATTTAAAACAAGTTAATGCATCTTAACATCACTTAATGCCCTCTAAACACTGGTTGTAAATCATGAGATTAAAGTTTTGTTTTTTTGTTTTTGAAAAATGAATACTTCTATTCAGCAAGGAACAAAATTGACAGTAAAGAATCCTTTAAAAAAAAGTATCTTGGGCCCTGTTTACACCTGGTATTAAGATGAGTTTTGGTCAGTCGGATCACGAATGGACGACGCTAAATACATGTGTAAATGGGCTCTAAAACGTTTTGAGCTTGTCCACTTCTAGAGGTAGTTGAAAACGCATTTGAACGGATTGCTTTGGTAGTGTAGACGCTCAAGTGGTTGAATGTGTTTGAACGGCCACAAAACAGAACACCTACTGTCCGTTATTACTGTTTACTGTCACAGCATTACTGTTTTTACAGTATTTTTCACAGTATTTTGTTTTTACAACCTTTTTCTTTAAGAACTTAAAATAGCCATAAAAGAGGACCATTCTCTGACCTGTTTGAAAGATCAAAGTCATTTCAAAGATTTTTTTTATTTATTTATTTCTGTCACACAGAAACATAAATGGTTTTTGGTGGTGTCTGGCATCTCTAAAGCAGTGTTTACCCACCATAAATCCTTTGCCAGCCATTGTTAAAAAACAATTATGAAGACAAATTGGGCTCTGACAGGACTTTGGGTTGGATATAGACTTGGACCAGGATTAATTGGGGAGTTTTTAATATACAACAATAAACCCCCCATTAAACAACAAGGACAGTAGTGTTTCTCGTACGCTCTTTATCATTTTGATGGCAAAGAGAAATAGCCAAAGAAGTCTGTGTGTGTCCATAATGCATCATTTTGCTGTTAATTAGTCATGTGAAGCTCATTTACAAGTGTTTGAAAGTGAATACAATTAATAGCCAAGCTGAGGATTTTCCATGGCAAGAACTGCGGGGTAAAAATGATGGCAGCCGTCTTCTCATGACTGATTGTGAGACTCTGCATTTGTTCAAAATTTCAGCATCTGTCATTTTGATACAACTAAAGATAATTAAAAGCTGGAATCACACATTTTTAAATGCAAAATTAAAGGATTACAGATAAATTATCTATCTATCTATCTATCTATCTATCCCACTTTAGAACATAGTCTACAGCTAAAAGCTGTAATTGGTCTATGCCACATACAATTTGCTGTAGAAATTGGTAGAACTTCGATGTTCATATATGAAGGATGTTAAACACCTGAGTAAAATAAAAATCAAGTTTTTTTTAAAGGAAAAAAAAAAAAAAACGCACACACTCTCAGTTTGAAGCATTAGTTGAAGGGGTTTTTGAAGGGCAAGTTGATCTTAAAGCTCACAGAACATGAGCTGAGTGGAAATTAAACATTGATTTTTCTCGTCCTGAAAGCGAGTTCCATGTTGCCTCGCTGTTAAGCATAGCATGATGGTTGGTGTTACAGTTGTAGTGTTATTGTTACTGGTTTCTTTATGGAATTTCTACGGCTGGTGTACTTTCACAGTCCAATATCAAAAGATTTCATTCTAAATTAATTACTCCATGACGGAAAGAAGAAAAGAAAACACTTGTTCTTACAAAAGTCACAGAGAAACATTTTGCAAATGGTGAAATGTAGTCTGACATGTTTCTTGTCCACAACACGACATGAATTTAGGAATTAAAATCACATCTATGGGGCAAGTTGTCACCTTTCACTTCCATTCTTTCAGGGTAAATAAGTAAAAAAGCATACACTGTAATAATGAAACAGGATCACATAATTGTACTAGTCATGTGTGAAATTAATGTGGAAAAAAAAATAAAAAATACTCTGAACCACAACTGAGAAAGTCAAAAAGTGTTAGGTTGTGCCCCACTCTCCCCTACTTTCAGAGTCAGATGTTGTATATTCCTACTTGATAAAAGTGTTTCTTTGCCAGACGCTCAAACAATGCTGTATAAATAAACCAAATAGCAAGTGTGCCATTGCTTGTCAGATATTAGAATGTCAACAAAGATGTCTCAGCAACCAAGCCATGGAAGATAAACGATGCTATGCAATACTAGCATTTCTTCTGCAGGTGTATGATTATGAACAGAGGATTATAATGTTTCACACACCTGTCTCTGCAAAAGTGAGCTAAAGAGGTTTTATCGTCATCTAACGAATGTATTAGGAACTCTTTTGATGCTTTCTAACTGCTCAAAACTGAATGTCTAACATTAATGTCAACATATTTTAACGATCTAAGCGCATGGTCTGAAGCGAATCCACTTTTGCTAGTTTAATGATGGAAAAAATAGTTGGTGCACACGGTCCAAAAAGGTTGTACCTGGTCTTAATGAGTGTGTTTTGGGTGTAACGTACAAAACCAATCAGAGTGTCATCTCCCATTCCACTTAAAAGCCAGGTGCGCTTGCACCATGGCAGATTGCTGTTTACATGGCAGAATATAGACACCCTCAACCTGACGAGTCAGTTTAAATACATGGGTGTATTGCCACGATTGGTCAAATAATTAGTCAATTTCATTCGTCATTACTGCAAATAGTTAATTCTGATACAGTACATGCAATGACTATCCATTATGACACGTAAGCATTTTTATCTTTATGTACACAATCTTTTACATTGTAATCCTTTTATTTTTTTAATATTTGGCATGTTTGTGTGCTGCTGTGTGTAACAAGCAGAGTGTACGCGGGCTGTGCACCCGCCTATAGGTGCATATTACTAACGCACCCTTTAAGTAAAAAAATAAAAATAAAATAAAAAATACTGTGCCATTGACTTTAGACCAGGTTTTTGTTGGTCAATGGCACAGTCTATTTCAGTTGCCTCAAAATAGCAACACGCCAACAATGCACCTGAACACACCTTGTTTTCAGACCAGCATGCCCATGGGCAAACAGATGGGCATGTGCATTTGCTATGTAAACAATGTGGAGCTGGACATGAAAATGATAACTGCGTCAGACTGAAACTAGCAAAAAACACTTGCATCGCACCCTGCCGTCGCATTCCACTGGGTGTATGATAGGGCCCTCAATCTCCCCACCATGTTCATAGGACGTTATAGACCAGCATTGGAATCAAAGTTTTTTCACAAAATTATAAGTCATACAAGTCAAGACATATGACTTCAAGTGCTGTTGCACTTTTTTGAGTAAGCATTCTGGGTTGAATTGAATGCAACATCAAAACACATCTTCATAGGAGGCTCAGTTAGCAAAGTGCATTGGACAACAAACTTTTGCAAAACAAAGTCACTGGATTCTTTCTTAAAGTATTTAGTTTACTAATGAAATATGGAGCCTATAAGAGTTTCCTGGCAGCCACATCCATTTCCTTTTTCCTTAACATACTATACTGTAGGATTTTTGACAGATTTTTAACTCATGCAGATTTTATAAGTAGCTTTTATCAACTCCTCAGTAAACTGGTGCAGGCCTACATGCATCACTCAGCACTGGAGATGTGGAAAGCTTTCTGAAGTATTCAGGGCTTTCTGTAGCAGTGACTGATTGGAGATGTCAACAAACCTTCTGTGAAACATACCATTATTGAATGAATATTTAAATAAACGTGGCAGAGCTGGATTCAGTAGACACACTGGGAATATCTCATAGATCAATGTTATCATAAATCATGACACAGAAAAGAATAAATACAAATATGAAAAATTCAATTCCTCAAGCAATCAATAAATATTTCCTTATGGCATCGCTTTAGTACTTGCTAACAGATACAGTACAATTGAACCCATTCTGAGCTGTTATTTATTTGCACAAAAAAAAAAAAAGGTTCTTTACTAAAATACATCAAAATTGGCAAAAGAAAATATCTTGGATATTTTAGTAGATGTTGTTTTATCACCAGTGTCGCCCTAAGAATTCAAGTTCAAACATTCTTATGAATACATAATCTATTCCATATTATTATGAATTATGGAGTATTATAAAATGTTAAATAAATGTTACTAGAGTTGATCTTCAGTGGGCTGACAATTGGTTTGGTTTCTCACCAGTAACATTGCAGAATGCGGAGTGATACTGGTTAAGGGGTAGATGAATAAAAATTTTACGAGCTCATAAAACGATTAGACACACATCAGTACTGAAAGCAGACACACATTAGTACTGAGAATTATAATTATCCAATCATAATTAATAGCTAATATGGCATAAGTTCTTTCAACTTTTGTGAGGAAGTAAAAAAAAAGAGTTGAGATGGTATGCACAACAACTAATGATATGTATAATTTTTCATCACTTCAAAAAACTTTATGAGAAGAAAAACTCTAACACTGGCCATGTTAGGAAAAATACACTCTAATTTGATTAATATTTAATTTCCTTTATTATAACAGTAACACAAGTAATGTGTAATTAAAGCTTCTGTCACAGCAAAATTAAATGTTAAATGATTGTTCTTCTAACATTTTGCTGTTATTTACTTGCACTTTTGTCATTCTAAACTGTATGCTGTTTTTGCCAATCAACAACTATTTTTGTCTGGTCTTCACACAAGGCTATCATATGGCTTCAGAAGATTTGGAATATAGTGCACACTTTATATGGACCACTTTTATAATGGCTTTTGAAGTTTTACAGACATGATCTGTGTGAATTTGTCGTATGGAAAAAGTGGAGTGAAAATGATTCTTTACAAATTTAAATGAAGGAAATAAAGATTTTTGGTTTAGTTATGTTAAGAAAATGATTGATGAGGGTTGTGGGTATTCTTGATGGAGGATTGTATTGAGAAACATCTTACATATACAGACATTTTAATGAGTTGTCATTTTTAAAGAGACAAACCTGCATTGGTATGTGAAATCATTTGATTCATTCTGGTTTATCACAAGTATTATAAAACCCATAAATCATCTCTGTTTTCTTCCAAATGTCACTGAATGTCCTTAAATAAAGACAAGACACCCAGAAAGACAGACAGACAAGGATAGCAGACTCTCCGTCTCCTTCCAGGGGAAAAGACAATAAATACCCATCTTTTAAATATTTAATCTGCTAAAAGCTGGGATTTAGGGGGTAAAAGGCTCGGATCTCCAAATTAAAGGCTTCTAGAGGTTGTTTATATGCCGCCCTTGGAGACCAATTCATTTCACGAGACAGAGTCCACTGCAGGGGCCCAACAGGCAGTGCACCGGGGCCCACAGTGGCGTCTCCCTTACTGGAGTGGGATTACAACAAGGTCGGAGTCTGCTCTGTGATTGGATTGAGTGTCAGTGAGAGATCCCAATGCATCACTAATGGATCCGAACAGGGCAGCCAGAGAGGTTCTCCTTGCTCCTGTGAGACGATGGTGGCAAATTGCCTCACCGAGCTGAGAAAAGAACAGAACACAAGAGAGAGAGAAGAGGACAGTGGTGGGAAAGTGAGCATCCAAGAATACATCATGTTAGGACTGTATTTTTGTGTCCCAATAAATTAGGTGTGATAGTAATAATCATTTCAAAATTACTCTTATTTTTTCCTTATTAAAAAAAAAAAAAAAAAAAGATATTATTGCTCTTTGAGACCCAAAAATGAAAGAGTATACTGTAATCTTCCGTAATCTACTGTAAACATTATACTGTAATTTACTCACACAAGATAAGAAATATCAGTAACACTTTATAATAACTGCACCATATTAAGCATTAGTAAATATTCAATTCATCATTTATAAAGCATTAATAAACATTAGTGAGCAGTTTATAAATACAGCTATAAATGCTTTGTTCTTGATTTATAAGCATATCTATAATGTTTAATAATTGTATTTTCATACTTTATTAATTATCAATTTATCATTTCTAAATTAGGTATTACATTATTTACAAACCAGTTATTTAGGAGTTGTCAGTTGTTCATAAGATCATTTAGAAAGTGTAAGTAATTGATTAATAAACTATTTAAATGTACATTTATTTATATTATTTAGATTTATACTAATAGTCAGTGCTTTATTAAATGCTTTATTAACACATATTCCTACTGTATTTCATGATTCAGGTAGTTATTTATTATTTAGTAGTTTTCAGTTAACTATTTTTGTGAGCTCATCTAAAATGAGGACTATTTATGTCTCATAAACTTTTACAAAGGAGATTTAAAGTTATCTTCTAAAAAGAACAAGAAGACAAATACAACACAGAGTGATACAGAACATAGAAATATTTATTTCAAGATGCAAAAATTGAAACTGTACAACTGTACACTTGATATGACATTAAAAAAAAATAAACCTCTGCAATGTCATAGAAAATAAAAATTCCTGTACACCTCCAGAAAACATAACTGTGCAGTGAAATGAAACCCAGGATTCCATGTAGCCGGGGTTTACAATGACCCATGGTTAACTATTTCAAATGTGAAAAGCCCTAATTTGTGACTCAGTGTTTCTCAATTTTCACTCAGCCATGAAACTGAAACAAGAAAACCTTCTTAATACAACAAAATATTTCGCTTATTTTCTTCACTTTGTTGCTTTTTGTTCATTTGCTTGGTTATTTTGTTGGCGTATATTCATTTTGTTGCATTTTTTTTTTTTATTTATATTCACTTTCTTGCTTATTTTGTTCTTTTTGTTGTTGTTGTTGTTAATTTTGTTGCTTATTTTGTTGACATTCATTTTGTTGCTTATTTTTGTATTTATATTCACTTGCTTTCTTTTTTGTTCATTTTGTTGCTTGTTTAGTTCCTTTTTTTATATTTATATGATATTGCAGAGGTTTATTTTTCATGTTATTTAATTGTTGTTGTTTTTTTTTTGTTTGTTTGTTTGTTTGTTTTTTTGCATCTTGAAATAAATATTTCTATGTTCTGTATCACTCTGTGTTGTGTTTGTTAAGATAACCGAGCCTTTAAATCATTGTAAAAGCTTTACAAGGCATAAATAGTCCTGGATGAGCTCACAAAAAAAGTTAAATGACAACTACTAAATGTTTTACAACTACCTGAATTAATCATGAAATACAGTAGGAATGTGTGTTAATAAAACATTTATTAACACACTGGCTATTACTATATGTCTAAATAATAAAATGTATGTAACAAAATGTACATTTAAATAGTTTATTAATCATTTACACTTTCTAAATGATCTTATGAACTCCTAAATAACTGGTTTGTAAATAATGCAATACCTAATTTAGAAATGATAAATTGATGATTAATAAAGTATAAAAATAAAATTATTAAACACATTATAGATATGCTTATAAATCAAGAATAAATCATTCACATTCACTGTTACCGAAATATCATTACTTTTCAACCCTATACTGTAATATTAAATGTTTTATTCTTTGAGATATTAAAAGGGCCTTGAGGGTTAACAGAATTAATAATGATTAATGTTAGCATAATTCATTTCAAATTTTGAAGTCGCTATATGCAAATAGCCATGAAACTGAAACAAGAAAACCTTCTTAATGCAACAAAATATTTTGCTTATTTTTTTCACTTCATTGCTTTTTGTTCGTTTTCTTGATCATTTTGTTGGTGTGTATTCATTTTGTTGCATTATATATATATATATATATTCACTTTCTTGCTCATTTTGTTCTTTTTTTTTTTTTTTTAAATTTTGAAGTTGCTATATGCAAATACTCTTCCAGTGTGTGGGATTAGTACATTTTGTTTTTAATGCTTTTATTTATTGTTGATGCCTTGTTACAGAAAAGACATTTGTAAAGTTACAAAAGATTTCTGCTTTAGATACATAAATAGTTTTTTTTTTATTATTATTATTATTTTACTTTCTATTCATTAAAGAATCCAGAAACAAAATGTATCATGTTTTCCATAAAAATACTGAGCAGCAAAAACGGTTTTCAACCTTAACAATAAGAAATGTTTCTTAAGCAACAAATCACCATATTAAAATGATTTCTAAAGGATCATGTGACACTGAAGTAATGGAGTAATGAAGCTGAAAATTCAGCTTTGCATCACAGGAATACAATATATTTTAAAATATATTCAAATAGAAAACAGTTATTTTAAATTGTAATAATATCTCAGAATATGACTGTTTTTACTTTTAATTTACTTTCTGCCACACAAAGACTGTAAATGACTTCCATTTGATTTCTAAGAAAACAAAAAATAATAATAATAAAAAATCTTGTTGATTGTTTAGGACAGACCAGAAATTAATTGGTTTTAATGTCAGATTTGGCATTGTTTGGTTTCTGCTCTCTGAGGCCAAAGTCCATGCTAATTATCCCTGTTGTCAATTAACAAATAGCAGTGACATCTGTGAGAGCGTCGCATTATGGGTTTGACCCATCTGATTCATGTGGAGCATAGCCTGTGGGCTTTTCAACAGCCAGTGACATGAGCGTAAGCTCAGAGGACTTTATGATAAACAGAGCGAGCTGTCAATCAAACACAATCATTGATGCAAACAATACCGCAGGGATCCTGCTCTGCGCCATTATCAGAAAAAATAAAAGTAAGAAATCCAAATCTGTTCAACTGGCTTATTTCACTTACTAAACTCTGATTGCACTATTATGGTACTTGTCTAAGACTGGCAGAGCAGCTCTTACCATAAGTGATGCCCTTTTACTTTAATGGAACTTTGCCCAGAACAGTCCAAACCTACTGAATAGACACTTCTCAATCTGTTTTACTCCTTTTTATTTTCTGATCCACTTTTTGTAGTCATATTTTTTGTGCTGTTGCCATTGTCTGTGCTCAGTATGGATCACGGGATTAACGCTGAACAGCAAATATTGCTTTAATTAAAAAAGACTAAGGAGCTGGCGTAGCAATCAAACTAAATACACAATAGATTTAGTAATTATCCATCATATTTTGTGTTGAGTGCAAAGGTATAAAATATATGTACTTGTGTCACGAAATCCGCTGAATATCCATGAAAAAGATTGTCAGTTCATTGTACCAGGCGTATGGGAGTGTCTGGGTCAAAACATTTATCATTTACTTTTCCATAAGCAATTTGTATGAAATAATATATAGTATACTGTGTAAAGTATGCTAATATTTCATTCTGAAATAGGGTTGTCTGGGTTAACACAAACAGCTCTCTCTCCTGAAAATAGCTAAACTGCTAACTTTAACACCGAACATGTTACAAAGTTTCACGTTATTAAAGAGAGAGCCGGATCTCTGCTGCTCTTACATTCAAAACATCAAAGTCTCCAGTGAAAGCTGATGTTGGCAGAACTCACAGCGTAAGTGAGGAATACATTACATTAATATTCATGAGTGCAATTTGAATAGGGCAGTTCTTGCTAACAGGGGCATTTCCTTCTATGAAATATAAAAGGTTTTTTTTTTTTCTGAAGTTCAACATTTTTACTTTGCTCACTCACCTGTTACACAGTGAGGGTAAGATGATGCAATGCTCTTTTTACAGTTTACTTTTTAAAGCTTTATTGAAGAGAAAAAAAAAATGTGCACTTTAGAAATGTTCTTAGTGAATCTGTTTGAACGCTGGATCTCTTTGCCCTGTTTTTATGTCATACACTGTTGTGTCTGTTTCAAAAAGTGTCTTCAAAGCTTTCAACTTGTGTGTCCGAAAAAAAGAAAAGAAAAAAGAAGAGGAAAGAAATATAAAACAAAAGAAGGTGAAATGAATTTGTAGTCCACATCATGATCTCCAGGAGGCTTGTGAGACAATCTCCAGTAATATCAAAACACTTGGCCTTGTTCCCTTGCGTATGTGTGTGTACTAGTGAAGTGTGTGAGAAAGAAAGTGTCTTCAAGATCCATATTGTGTCTAGCTCCATCGAAAGTCTCTTCCATCCTCATGCATTACAATGAATTTACAATTGTAAGAAGACAATGATGAATTGGAAGCAAACTATTTGTCCTTAGTGCATTTATCACAAGCTTTATCTGTTTGAACTAAGCCAATATGGTCATGTTAAATGACTTAAATAGCTGCTTCAGTCACTTTGTCCTCTATAGGCCAAATCTGAATAGAGCAATCAAGGTGCTTCTACGGCTTGATGTGACACTAGGAAACAATATAAGCCTGATTAGCAAATACTGGACCTGCTTCTCTTAAAAATTGATTGAAGATATGATGTTGAGGGGATAGGCCTATACAATCACTGTTGGGTAGTTTCTGAAACTGCAAGCTCATCATTTAAAGTAGTACAACTACAGTTAAGCTGGATCCATCCATCCATCCGGTGCTTCCAAGACAAAATAATTGTCATTTCATTCTCGCAATTCGGACAAACCATGTCAGACAGCTAAATGGCGTAATCAGCAGAAGGCATAAAATCACCTTTACATTAAGTATCAATACAGTTTAAATATAGCTAAGTTAAAAGAGTCCTGACTTCTTAACCCTCTGGCCCTCTTCGTTTAGGAGTCACACTCCTAAACGTGTGACCACGTTTTTGCGGTCAAAAGCGAAGCCTTGAAATGTAACTTTTTTTGTTTTTCAGGAAAACCAATGTAATTTATTTTTGTTCAATAATTTTGGGTGTTGTATGATATGATGCAATATTTATACAGTTTTTATTAGCTATTTTTCCCCATTGAAAATAATACATTTGTTTTTTCTAATACATTTTTTAAATTATTTTTCAATTAAAGCAGTATTCCATGTTAAAATAGAGTCACGGTATTTAAAATCCAGTTTTTTGAAGGTAGATTCGTGCCATCTGGTGGGAGTAAAAAAAGAAAAAACTTATGTAATACCATGGTGTAACCACTAGATTCCTATATAGTTCTATATAAAGTGGCTTATAAATTCTCTAGACACAAATACTTATTTTTTTAAGTTTTGGATTCGGATTTATACTTAGACATTAGAAGACTACTTTTTGTCAAGGTTTAGATTTTTTTTTTTTGTTTTTTTTTGAAATGTTGATTTGAAGTGCATTAATTTTACTACAGTCAAACCTGAACACAGAGGAGGGCATTTTGTTACACATAACATGAAAATTCAATAAAAATGTTACAAAAATGAACAGGTATGTTTTATTACAGCTTAATAAATCTGGGTCTGATCTGATTTCAACCCCTTATTTGAGTTTTGGCTCAATTTTACCATATTGCTACAGCCACAGCGGTTCATTTGTGTATGTATTATGGTGTGTTGTGTGTGTGAGAATCTGTGAATGTGTGTAAGTGAGTGTGTGTTTGAGTGCTGTTCATTTGCTGTTCATTTTTTTTTACTGCTTTGTGGCTGAATTATTGATTTTATTTCACACATTTGTATAAATTTGCTGTCTTATAGTCATGCTAGTTCATATATATGTGGGGGGAGGGGGTTGGGTGTGTCTATTTTGCACTCTTGTCATTTAGGAGTGTCACCCCTTCATTGCTGTGCACTTTTTTCTGCACAGTGGCTGATTTGTAGTTTGTACCAACAAAAGATTCTCTGAGTTTTCGTCTATTTCGGTCTAGGTACTATGAGACTATGTGATTTTTTTTTTTTTTTTTTGGATCCTTTAACATATCCAAATCATGTCCTTGATTTTGTGTGTGTGTGTGTGTGTGTGTGTGTGTGTGTGTGTGTGCTCATATTGCTAATGTGACAAAAGTCACCAAGTGGCATCTCATTCCGATGAAGCTACGATTTTTTTTTTTTTTTTTATCAAATAAGTTTTATTAAAAGACAGATTTTAAAGAAGGATTGCAATCTTACAGACTATTTTACCTATAATACAAGAATACAAGTCAAAACAGACAAAAGACAGAGAAAAAAGAAAAGAAAAAAAAAGAAAAAACACAACACATCATCAACCATCCCTTGCCAGACCTGTTTACATTAAATTGTGAAATATGGTGAAAAAAATATTAAAATATTACAATAATAAATGATGCATTAGTCAATAGGGTTTCCATCAAGATAACAGAGAAAAGAGTGCCAAATTTTGTCAAATTGCTCAATTTTGCCATTCAAACAGTAGCAAATTTTTTCCAAATGTAGAGTGGAAGTCATCTCTCCAAGCCATAACTTGACCGTAGGTACATCCTTCTTCTTCCAGAACAATAGTAGTAATTTCTTAGCTGTAGTTAGACTATATGCAAGCAATTTGTGTTGTCCTTCTGATAATGGATGCCCATGTTCAGAAAGTCCCAGAATGATCAATGCTGGGTCAGGCTGCATTTGTACCCTAAAAATTTCTGAAAGCACATCAAAAATTCCATTCCAATAACTCTGTATTCTTGAGCAAAAAATAAAACTATGGGACAAATCTGCATCTACTGAATTACATTGTCACAAAGAGGTGAGACATTTGGGAAAATTCTGTGCAGTTTCTTTTTTGAATAATGTAGTCTGTGAATGACCTTAAACTGAATAAAGCAGTGTCTAGAATTGATAGAATGTTCATTAATATCCTTTAAACTCTTTTGCCATATTTCCTCAGAAATTTCCACTCCGAGTTCTTTCTCCCATTCTTCTTTAAGAAATCTAGTAGAGGGGGAATTAAAAGATTGCAGCAGATCATAAATTATCGATAATGTTTTTTTACTTCCTTTACATTGATCAACACACTTATCGATAATTGAGGGTGAAGTATTATCCGATGAAGGTATATGAGCATGTACGATTTTTAACTTTTCAAAATATAAAATTTTTTGGTCAAAAATGACAGAAGAGGGCCAGAGTTAGTTATAACCCTGTATAATTCATGCATGAAATGTCGACTATAGAGCATCAAATGGCCATGTGCATCACACATATGGGTGAAGGGGGGATTTATAGTCATTTGTATAGTAAGTGATATTTTGAGCAGATGTTTTCCTTCTACATGGTTCAGCTGGAAGTCACTATTGTTAATTTTTACAGAGCAAATACAACAGTGCAACACCTGGAGTTCCCAAACAGCAGCTCAAATCCCAAAAGAGCTATGCCAAGTGCAAAACAACAGAATTCTGCATTTGCATGACTTTTGCATCACTGGGGGATTGAGCAGCAAAATGTCTATACTTGGAGGGTGGGAGGACTGATGGTTTTGTTAAGGGAGGCGTCATGACATACGCAGCATGTTTCCTGCCATAACTTATTTATACAGAACATCCAAATTGGGCCTTGAAACAGCTTATGTTGCTGGTTTTCCTTCATTCTATCACAGCTTGAGTATCTTCTTGAGTATCATTCATGCATTAAATGTCCTCGGTTGCTTTTGAAGAAAGAAATTGGCTCCCAAACGGCTGTCGAATCAATAGAGTCAATGCCGTTTCAAACCACACGTACACCTTGTTCATTTCGTAACTGGATTTTGACTGCATAATGACTCACAGGACTACAGATCTCCTCAACTTTTCAGCAACAGCAGCTGAGCGGGCGATACCGCAGCTGCAGCCTTGAGAAGAATTTATTTTTAATGCAGCGTCAGGTAGCTGATTTGTTTTAAAAAGGTGAGAATGCAAA
Source organism: Ctenopharyngodon idella (assembly GCF_019924925.1). Lineage (NCBI taxonomy): Eukaryota > Metazoa > Chordata > Actinopteri > Cypriniformes > Xenocyprididae > Ctenopharyngodon > Ctenopharyngodon idella. The sequence goes on from NC_067225.1 coordinate 5,219,929, forward strand.
AAGTTATCCTCACTTTATGTTCAGCCACTTAAAACTACGGTATAACCTGTTAACTATTTACGGTATAACTATTTAAAGCTTGAGACCTTGGATGGCAATGATGGAGTGATTACTTTATCCTGGTTTTATACAAAGATACCAAAACTGTGGATCTGTATATTTTCAGCAATTCAGTATTTTTGTCTTTTTTTGTGTGTGTTTGTATATATATATATATATATATTTTAGGGTTGTGACGAGACGAGACGCTTACGAGACGAGACAAGATTTTTACACAGTATTTTTAAGAAATCCTGAATGACGAAATACATGGCTAGAAAAATAGTCTGTAGGTGCATTTGAAATGTTTTAACATCATCTTGTAATTATTGTCATTTCAGTTCTACTTTCTGAGTATGAATTATCATATGCAGTAAAAGAAAACAATACTCAACTACTGTAAAAGGTTTTGCCACAAACTCAACTGACTGGCTTCTCTCCTGTATGATTTCACATGAGTCTCTTCAGACCTTACTGTACATGAATTATGAGCTTCTACAACTTTTGACCTCCTAACTGAACTCCTTTCCACAAATTGATCATAGAAATAAAAACCGTATAAATAAAAATAAACAACAGTTTTCTTAGTATTATTAAGTGCAAACAATAAGTGCAACCATAATCAAAGTAGGCTACTTTCTCAATATTCAAAGTGCAATAGTGTCAGGGAATGAACACAGACAGAGGATCCAAGTGCAAGAATAACAATATTTATTGACAGGAAAATGCTGTACAATAACTTCACTCCAAGGGTCAGTCGAGGCAGAGGCTGTGGCGTGCAGAGTGGCGAGGCACTGGGTGGCGCAGGGCTACAGCGGGTATCAGAGAACAAGGATAATCCAACCCAGAAAACAGGGCACACGACGAAAGTCCAGAATCCAAAAACCAGGAAGAAACACACAGAGAACACGACACCGGGAACAGCCTGCAACGAACTGACAAAGACCACATAAAGACATGCACAATATATAACAACCACTAACAAGACACGGCTGGCAACAGATCGCAATCAGACCATAATGGGTGACGCCCACACAATCATTCACTCACACCCAACACACACACACACAACAACACACGAGGGTGAGTAAGTGAATCCATGAACCGTGACAGTACCCCCCTCTCCTATGAGCGCCTCCTGGCGCTCCCAGGAGAGCCTACCTGTTGATAGTAATCATCAATAAGAGAGTGATCCAGGATGTCCCTGGCAGGAACCCAACTCCTCTCCTCCGGACCGTAACCCTCCCAGTCCACCAAGTACTGGAATCCGCGTCCCCTTCGCCTAGCGTCCAAAATACGACGAACCGAATAAACGGGTTCCCCATCTACGAGACGCGGCGGGGGGGGAACCGGAACCGGCGGATTAATGTTAGCATGAAAAACAGGTTTGATTTTAGATACGTGGAATACGGGGTGAATTCTACGGTACGCTGGGGGGAATTTGAGGCGGACTGTCACCGGACTAAGAATCTTGGTGACAGTAAACGGGCCAATGAATTTAGGTGCCAACTTATTACATACGGAGCGGAGCGGAATGTTCCTGGAAGAAAGCCACACTTTTTGTCCGACGACGTATACGGGAGGCTTCAGCCGGTGGCGATCGGCCTGGGCCTTGGTGTGCGCTCCCACCTGAATAAGAGTCTCTCGGGCTCTTCTCCACGTGTGATGACACCTCTGGACGAAGGCGTGAGCGGAGGGGACCGCGACTTCGGATTCCAGACTAGGAAAGATAGGTGGCTGGTAACCTAGACTACACTGGAAAGGTGACAGGCCCGTAGCCGACACTGGTAACGAGTTGTGCGCGTACTCCACTCAAGGAAGCTGCTGACTCCAGGATGAAGGATTCTGAGCTACCCGACATCGCAACGTTCTCCCCAAATCCTGGTTGGCTCTCTCAGCTTGCCCGTTACTCTGGGGATGGAACCCAGATGACAAACTAACAGTCGCTCCCAGTAATCTGCAAAACTCCTTCCAGAATCTGGAGGTAAACTGGGATCCCCTGTCAGAAACCACGTCTACCGGGAGGCCATGAATACGAAAGACGTGATTAATGACAGTAACCGCTGTCTCCTTGGCAGAGGGTAATTTGGGCAAGGGGATGAAATGTGCCGCCTTCGAGAACCGGTCCACTACGGTCAAAATCACCGTATTGCCCTGTGAAGGAGGGAGGCCTGTTACGAAATCTAGCGCTATGTGGGACCAGGGTCTTGAAGGGACAGACAGCGGTTGAAGAAGCCCATCTGGGGAACGATTAGAAATCTTACCACGAGCGCAGACAGAGCAAGCCAAAACAAAATTGCGAACATCGCGAGCCATGCAGGGCCACCAGAATCGTTGCTTAACCAAAAACATGGTACGACTAACCCCTGGATGACAAGCCAGATTGGAATCATGGCCCCATCGGATAACGTCTGAACGTAACCTCTCTGGTACAAATAATCGACTCGGTGGGCACCCGGGCGGAGGCGTTACCCCTTCTAAGGCCGTGTGGACCTTCGACTCGACCTCCCATGTGAGTGAAGAGACAATGAGTCTCTCAGGTAAAATACACTCGGGAGTGGACGGGCGCTCGGAACGATCAAAAATACGAGATAAAGCATCGGGCTTGATGTTCTTAGACCCGGGACGATATGATAGAGAAAAATCGAAACGACCGAAAAACAGAGCCCACCGAGCCTGCCTAGAGTTTAGTCTTTTAGCGGATCTGATGTATTCTAAATTCTTATGATCGGTCCAGACGATGAAAGGTACCCCCGACCCCTCCAACCAGTGACGCCATTCTTCCAAAGCTAATTTGACCACCAGCAGCTCCCTGTTACCAATGTCGTAATTCCGTTCGGCGGCGGATAAGCGATGAGAAAAAAACGCGCAAGGATGCACCTTATCGTCCGTGGCGGCGCGCTGGGATAGAACTGCCCCTACCCCCACCTCTGAAGCATCAACCTCCACCACAAACTGACGTGAAGGATCAGGGGCGACAAGAATGGGAGCCGAAACAAAGCGGCTCTTCAGATTGGAAAATGCAGCCTCAGCTGCATTAGACCACCTGAACGCCGTTGCGGTGGAGGTTAAGGCGGTCAGAGGAGCGGCTAGTTGGCTGAAGTTGCGAATAAAACGCCGGTAAAAATTGGCGAATCCCAAAAACCTCTGCAGGGCCTTACGGGAATCTGGGATTGGCCAATCCACCACAGCCTTAACCTTGTCAGGATCCATGCGCACCCCCTCAGACGACACGATATACCCTAAAAATGGAACTGACTGTGCATGAAAAACGCACTTCTCCGCCTTGACAAAAAGCCCATTCTCTAGCAGCCTCTGGAGCACTCGTCTGACGTGTTGCACATGTTCCTGGAGAGAAGAAGAAAATATCAATATGTCGTCCAGGTAGACATAAATGAACTGATCGATCATGTCTCTCAACACGTCATTAACGAGTGCTTGAAACACGGCGGGCGAGTTGGAAAGGCCGAAAGGCATAACCAAGTATTCAAAGTGCCCTCTAGGGGTGTTAAATGCCGTCTTCCACTCATCCCCCTCCCTAATGCGAACCAAATGATAAGCGTTGCGCAGGTCCAATTTCGTGAAAAGAGACGCGCCCTGCAGCCGTTCAAAGGCAGAAGACATCAACGGCAAAGGATAAGTATTCTTTACCGTGATGTTGTTCAGTCCTCTGTAATCAATGCACGGTCGCAGCGACCCGTCCTTCTTACCCACGAAAAAAAAACCTGCCCCCGCGGGAGACGAGGAAGGGCGGATGATCCCAGCTGCCAGAGAATCAGAAATGTATTTCTCCATGACCTCCCTTTCAGGATTAGAAAGTGAATATAACTTGCCTTTAGGCGGAGAAGACCCTGGTACTAAGTCTATGGCACAGTCGTAGGGACGATGCGGAGGAAGAGAAGCAGCCCGGGACTTACTGAACACTTCCTTCAGGTCAAGGTACTCCTCTGGCACGTCTGACAGATTCACCGACGACTCCTGTAACACAGAACGAGACACAGAAGAACAGGCAGACAACAAACAAGACGCATGACACTGGTTGCTCCATTCTGCCACGGACCCCTGATCCCACTCGATCCTGGGCTTGTGTTTGAGCAACCACGGATGACCCAAGACGATCGGATGAGTAGTAGATCTAGAAATAAAAAATGGCAACTGTTCAGTGTGGTTACCGGAAGTGATGACGGTTAAGGGCTCCGTGGCGTGTGTGATGGTGGGTAGCTTCTGTCCGTTAAGGGCGATGACAGTTATGGCATGTTCCAAAGGGTGAATGGGTATGTGCAAACGCGTGACCAGATCATAGTCCATGATGCTGCCCTCCGCCCCCGAGTCGACCAGAGCCTGGCAGGTGTGATGCCCCGATACCCACTGTAGTCTCACCGGGAGGAGTGTCGCAGATGAGGATTTATCCAAGGAAAGACCACCCGACAATAACCTCGGTACTACTGTCGGGCTCTGCCTTTTACGGGACACTCCCTAAGAAAATGCCCCGCCCCTCCACAGTACAAACACAGTCCCATCTCTCTCCGGTGTAATCTCTCCTCCCGGGAGAGCCGAGCTCTACCCACCTGCATGGGTTCAGGATCGAACGGGGGACCGACCATGTTAACTCCGCTGGCACCGCTCTCCTCCATTTCCTCGAAGCGCGCTACGGGCCTCTTACGCGCCGCGCGTTCTTGCAAGCGAGCGTCCACCCGCAGCGCGAGCTCAATGAGACCGTCGAGACTGGTGGGTAGATCCAGCTGGTAAATCTCCTGCTGAACACGGTCGGCCAACCCATGCAGGAACATATCCCACTGCGCCTCCTCGTTCCACTTGCATTCCGCTGCCAGGGTGCGGAATTTGATGGCGTAATCAGACACTGGTTGGATTCCCTGCCGCAGATCCGCGAGTTTGCGCGCGGCCTCCCGTCCCGCCACCGAACGGTCGAAGACCCGTCTCATCTCCTGCGACAGGGTGTGGAACGAGGAGCAGCACTGATGTTTGTTCTCCCACACCGCTGTTCCCCACAACGCTGCGCGTCCCGTCAGAAGCGTCATGACCAACGCGACTTTAGATTCCTCAGAAGAAAACGTGTTAGGTTGCAAAGAGAAATAAATAGAGCACTTCGTTAGAAAGGCTCTACAAACATCTGGTTCTCCAGCATACCTCTCTGGTGCAGGAATACGCGGCTCTTGTTGACTGCTGACGTTGGCGGATGGGTGGGGAACAGACGGTGGAGCTGGCGCAGTGGGAGATGAAAGATGTTGAACCTGGGTAGATAACTCAGCCACCTGCGCCACCAACGCCTGAACGGCACGAGCTGTGGCCACCACTTGCTCGTCCTGATGATCCATCCGTTGAGCACTCCTGCTCAAATACTCCTGAAGATCCGACGACCTTGCTGGATCCATAAGTGGTCAGTTCGTTCTGTCAGGGAATGAACACAGACAGAGGATCCAAGTGCAAGAATAACAATATTTATTGACAGGAAAATGCTGTACAATAACTTCACTCCAAGGGTCAGTCGAGGCAGAGGCTGTGGCGTGCAGAGTGGCGAGGCACTGGGTGGCGCAGGGCTACAGCGGGTATCAGAGAACAAGGATAATCCAACCCAGAAAACAGGGCACACGACGAAAGTCCAGAATCCAAAAACCAGGAAGAAACACACAGAGAACACGACACCGGGAACAGCCTGCAACGAACTGACAAAGACCACATAAAGACATGCACAATATATAACAACCACTAAAAAGACACGGCTGGCAACAGATCGCAATCAGACCATAATGGGTGACGCCCACACAATCATTCACTCACACCCAACACACACACACACAACAACACACGAGGGTGAGTAAGTGAATCCATGAACCGTGACAAATAGATGGTTACAACTACACAACCCAGCCTTAAACCCAACCCAACCCAACATAAAAGATAGCTTTTATGTTGGGAGATAATTGCATCAGGGAGCCGCTTTCAAAATGTGGGGTACTGAAATCACGTTTGAACGTGCGCTCGCGTTTTACTTTTTGCTTTCGCAATCGTGCACACTCTGTGAATATGGAGCAGATATTCTACAAGATAAGACATTTGTCAGCCGCTTAGGCTCTTGTGCAAAGAATCCTCTGAATTAAATGATTATTTCTATGAAAACAAATGACACATATATATATATATATATTTCATGTCTTTTATTTTGAATTTTCACTGGTTTCCTGTCATGTGACTTCCTTGCCCTCATGTGATCATGTCTTGTGTTTCCCTAGTCGTATGTGTCAAGTTCTGATTAGTTCTATTGTTTCATGTCACGTTCTTATTGGTTTATTGTGTTGATTACTTTCAGGTGTGTCTTGTTAAAGGGTTAGTTCACCCAAAAATGAAAATTCTGTCATTTATTACTCACGCTCATGCCGTTCCAGACCCGTAAGACCTTTGTTAATCTTCGGAACGCAAATTGAGATATTTTTGTTTAAATCCGATGGCTCCGTGAGGCCTACATAGGGAGCAATGACATTTCCTCTCTCAAGATCCATAAAGGTACTAAAAACATACTTAAATCAGTTCATGTGGGTACAGTGGTTCAATATTAATATTATAAAGCGACGAGAATATTTTTGGTGCGCCAAAAAAAACAAAATAACAAATTATTTAGTGATGGCCGATTTCAAAACACTGCTTCAGGAAGCTTCGGAGCGTAATGAATCAGCGTGTCGAATCCGCAGTTCGGAGCGCCAAAGTCACGTGATTTCAGCAGTTTGGCGGTTTGACACGCAATCCGAATAATGATTCGACACACTGATTCATTACGCTCCGAATCTTCCTGAAGCAGTGTTTTGAAATCGGCCATCACTAAATAAGTCGCTATTTTGTTTTTTCTGGTGCACCAAAAGTATTCTCGTCGCTTTATAATATTAATATTGAACCACTGTACTCACATGAACTGATTTAAATATGTTTTAGTACCTTTATGGATCTTGAGAGAGGAAATGTCATTGCTCCCTATGTAGGCCTCATGGAGCCATCGGATTTAAACAAAAATATCTTAATTTGTGTTCCGAAGATCAACGAACGTCTTACGGGTGTAAAACGGCACGAGGGTGAGTAATTAATGACAGAATTTTCATTTTTGGGTGAACTAAGTGATTAGTCTTTGTGTATCCACCTTATTTTTAAGGTAAGAGCGGGCACGGCCATTTGTAAATTTAGAGTATGTTTACACGACAACAATATGCTTAAAACTGAGAAGTTTTTCCTTTGAGTTTTCCACGTACAGACGACACGTTGTCAAAACGATCCCCATTCATACGAATCCGTGAAAAAGACTAAAAACGCTGGCCATTAGATGGCGAAGAAACACTATAGACTGAACATGTAATGCGCATTTGCAGGACGTCATCGTTTTCACAGATACGCGATTTTGTTTTTTACACAGAAACCATTTTCAAAACCTTGCACTTTGAAACCCATTTTCAAAAGTTTGCATTTTCAGGACACCAAAATGCTGTTGTTATGTAAATGAACGGCCAAAACGCATAAAATGTTTTGCATTTTGTTGAAAATGTTGTTGTGTAAACGGCCCCTTAATGTGTCTGGCTTCTGGTGTCATTTGCTTACAGTTATTTTTAGCTGTACAAAACAGCTTGTTATGTTGCTTGATATTGCAAACTGGTATTTCTTACCATATTATTTTAATATATTGTCTTAATTACAAACACGCCGGTTTGTAGCGCAAACAGTTTTACAGTTTCCTGCACTTTGATAATCTTCTCGTTATCTCCCTATAGTGGCTAATAAATCGGAAGTCTCGCACATTCACAGAAAACACCTTACTTCCGCATTAAAAAATAAGGTGGATAAATAGCCCTCATGTTTCCATTTGTCTCTTGTCTTGCTTTGTTCCCTTTAACCTCTTATGGTGAGTTTTATGGTTCATGTTCAAGTTTAGTTTATCAAGTCAAGCCAAGCCATGTCTGTTTATTTTGTATTCATCACACACACGCACACACACACACACATACATACATATATTATATATATATATATATATATATATATGTCTCTCAGAAATTGCTAGTAAATTTCACATACAATTGCAAAGAAACAGAAACAAATCCAATGTGGTCATAAGCTATTCTAACTACCTCCGAATGCAGTGTGAGTAAATGAGTGATCGGATCAACAAACATTTAGGAGCCTGTAACAGAAAATATCCAGCAAGAAAAGGACATTATTCAGAAGCATGACAGTAAGGAAGCAAGTAATAAAAAAATGACAGATTGATGATAAAGGCTAGCAGAATAGTTTAGGAGTCTCGACCATGAGATCTGTGCCGAGTTGAGCAGCTTCTCCCCTCGCTGGAATCCCGAAGAACATGGCGCTAATCAAACAGACAGAGAGCGAATGGATGGAGGAGACGTCCCAGGTGTACCGAGCTGTTGAAAATGTCATTTTAGAAAGAGATGAGGAAGAGACACCGGCAAGCGAGTCACAGGAGCGTCAGCAGTAGTTCATTTTAGGGCCTCAAAGAGGGAGAAAGTGAGAAATAGAGAGAGGATGGGTGTGAGATAGAAATACAACACATTGTTATGTAGATAGAGAGAGAACAAAAAGACAAAAGGGAATGTGAAAAGTTGAGAGTAATCATGTGGCCTGATCATGCGGTATGGCGATTTATGAAATTTTTTTATGGAGATTATACCGTGGTCTATATAGTACCACAGCAAAATGTTTCCCAACTCTGGGTGCAAGAAAATATTTTGATTTGTTAAATCTAGAAAAACAGACATTGCACACGTTCACACTGTCAGTTTTTGGGATTGACAACCACATTTACTTACAGGTGTGTGTCTTGAAATGTCTCATTCACACAGAAACTTACAGTAGCGTTTGGAACACTTCCTGTATGAGCATGCAACGAGAGTCAAGCCCGTATTCCCTTAGTAGTAACCATAACGACAGTGACCATTAAAGATGGCGATTGGCGACGTCCATAAAACTGAAAAGTCTCATCAATTTTGACATGACAAGAGACTAATTGAACTGTGAGTTCATCCATCAAAACTTCATTAACCAACAGCAGCATGTAAACGCGCTAGCCGGAGTCTTTAACCGCTGCACACACGTGTCACGCCTTTGCGACATCTCGCGCATGACACAGCATTTGAATTTGGAAAAGAAACACAAAACTGAAGCCTTGTTTACACTGCACACGTCTGCAGTGCGTCACGGCTCTGGCGAGGTTTTGTTCCGTCCTCTAGGAGGCGTAAGTTAAATGTTAGTTTTGTCCAGTTTAATTCTGTTTATAGTTGTGTTTTTGCTATCTCACATGGGTGGTCTGCACTGGATGTTTATTTTGAAATTGACAGGTTTTTGATCTTTTATTTTGTATTACTGCGCGGCTTCGACGCGGCGTCCGTCAAAAATAGGTGAGGCACCTATATTTAGCGAAGTGGCGCGGCACTTCTGGGACGCTTCTGAAACGTGTAAACACAAGCACTGACTAGAGTGGCCGCGGATCAGCTCCGGTAGCCACGTCACAGCCGTAACGCACCACAGACGCGTGCAGTATAAACAAGGCTTAACGGGTGTCGCTCCGGTGGAGAACAGTGAGAGGTTCTAACAGCTTCAGATGACACACAGCTCATAGATCCAAACGCTCTATCTCATACCACAAGAAAACAACAAACGGTGCTAATATACACACAGGATGTGGTGTAATACTACCAAAAAATTATAATCATAACCTTTATCTCCGTACCAAAATCCCAGATGGCCAGACAGTGATTCATCTTTTATAAATGTTAAAATAATAATGTCTGTGATGCTGTGAGCATGGAGACGGTTGTGTAGACTGTATTTTAAATGTTTAACTTTTTAAAATTTTAAATGTTTAATATGAATAAATAGAGCTCATAAACGGCCATCGAGATTGCATTCTCAAGTGAAACGAGTCGAGGCTTGGACCCAGAAACGGCGTTCCTTATGTCACGACTTAACAAGCGGATAGAATGCGGTCGTCATTCCCGTAAATAACTGTATTGTTTGTGAACGTAACTGTATTAAGGACTCAAATACAGGACTGACAACCGCATTCTGCTGCTGTGTGAACGTGACCGTTATGACTGTATAAATAACAAATTGAGATTTTGGTCATGTATGTCCTTTAGAAAATAAAATGTTGTCAATTTGTGTGGATGAAAGTCAAATGACCTGTGGGTGATATTTCATATTTGAACTTCGATGGTAAATTCCACTATAGAATTTTTACTTTTGTTAAATGTATGACATGGATACCATTTATAAATAAACTCCTTATCCAGAACTGTCAAAACTTGAGATTAAACAAACAAGCTCAGCTGTCTTATTAAAGAGAGACTTGGTCAGTTAAAGGTTTTTTTTTTTTTTTTTTTTTAAGCATCATCCCCTGTACATACCAACCTTATACCTATACCAACATCCATTGAGTCATCCTGAGAGGGTAATGTGGTACAGTTGCAAGCCAGCAGGTAAGTGAGAATGATGAAGTATACATATTTATGCATATATAAAACAATATGAAAGTGTTTCTATGAATGTTTTGCCAGCTAATCTCAGTGCTGTATGAATCTGTGCGCTGAAGCGTGCAGTCACTATCTACGCTTCATTAGAGCTTCATTTTACTCTCTTTCTGTTTGGAGCCATCATCCGTGGCCTAAAATCTGTTTATAAACTGGAAAACATGATATGATGTTTGCTGGGCAATACAATTGACATGAAATTTAGGCAGTTCTCAAACACTGACCTAAAAAGAGGAAAGCTCGCTTATAAAGAAAGACATCAGTACAAACTGTTGTGTTAATTCACCGTCTACATAATCCAATAAACAAACCTAAACAGTCATTAATAATTTCTGATGCACTTTAACAAAAATGGCATTTTGGTTTTGAACAAAAATCGTTGCGTGAACAATATTTTTGAACAAATTTTCAAGTTACTTGCTTGCATGCACGTGACTCCATTTCGACTCCTCTGGTGGCCTTTCCATGCCTTCTGGACTGACAGCAGAAACACATAGTTACACTGACTGGACAACTTGAGTGTGAATGGAGGTCTGCTGATTGATAGTGGCTGAATTAATGGGAGCATGTCATTTGTTCATTTCAGCAGGATAAAGGGAGAAAAGGGGTAAAAGCAGATACAATGAATCGAGTGTAGCACTAGGTTTTATAGGTGTCTGCAGAGAATTGTGCCCAATTTATGAATGTTTAAAAATGACAGATTACCATACAATTATTTTAATTACAAGGAGCCTATATGGACATGCATATTGTGCACTTTGGAACATAATAGTTCAACTATACTAGGTAACACTTTATTTTAAGGTGACAAAATTACATGTTACATATACTTAATGGCCCACTGAAGAGTGTTGGAACGCGCAGCATTATTCAATGTGTTGACGTAATTTAAACTGAAACAGAAAGACGGCGATATTTCGAACAGCCCCGCCCCTTTTTTAAAAAATAGCCAATAGCGTTTCGTTTATGTTACAGCTTGCCAGAGCCGTTAGACTCTGTAAAACCTCTGTTTCCTTCTAATCTCTAACCGTTTCTCCTCATAATGTCCTTTATATCGCTATAATACACAGAATTCTGTGCAGAATTCAAATGGGTCCGATACCTTTTGTGGTCTGTGCCGACTCGCGCATATGATCCGCTCTGTGCTCTCGTGTCTCTGGACTGGAGCAGACTGCTCGCGTTGCGGCGGTTCATGTGACAACAACGCGAAAAAGGACTTCATTCGCATCAAAGGAAAGCATATTTACACTGTCTGAATCGTTCCCTATTCTCTATATAATGCACTACGTGCCATTCACCATGTAGAAACTAGTAAATGTGTGAATAAATGACCGATTTCAGCCGAGGCTTCAGCGTCTGTAAGAGTGTAGAAGGAGGCGGGACTTCAGATTCTACAGAGCATTTGATTGGACCGAAGATTTGACGAGAAACTGAAGTGCGATGAGATGTCATGAAAATCCTTGATCCATTTTAGTGGAAGTGAGAGACTGTAAGTTTTGAATGCTTATATCTCCTAAATGCGAATTTTGTCATTGTTTTGGAACACACCAGCTTATTCATAACCTTAAGGCTGACATATTCATACTAAAAGCTAAAAAACTTAAATTTTGTTTTCAGGGGGACTTTAATATACAGTAATAACAGTGAAAATTATGCATAATTACAAGCAACTAACCCTAAACCCAACACTAACTGAAAAGTAACATGTAGTTGATATTACACAGTACATGCGTGTGTGTATATATATATATATATATATATATATATATATATATATAATATGTATATAAATTCAGTTTTGTGTAAAATAATATAATGTCTTAACTTTTATCAGTCCAGTCAAATAATGAGTCAAAAAAGATCAAAAACTCATGTGTTTTATATGGAAGCTTCAGCTTGTTTCCACCACAGTAAAAAAAAAAAAAAAAAAAAGAGAGATATATATATATATATATATATATATATATATATATATATAGTGAGGGAAAAAGTCAGAATTGTGATTTAAAAAGTTGCAATGACCTTTTTTTATTATTATTATTCTATGGAAGTTTGTTTCTGACTTTTTCCCTTGCTTACGGTTCATCCATTACAGTAGAAATGAAGTACTCTGATGTTATGAATTCTGTAGAATGTACGGATATACCATGCATACACAGAATTTGCTCATTGTGCACATTATTGCAAACATAGTAAGAGTAGCAGTGAACAAATCTGAATCTGAAGCTCTCGTGATTCTTTTCATTTCCAATGAAATTCAAAGCCTTTTGTCCAGTGAACATCTTTTGCTCCTTTGAAATGCATTCAGTGATTTCAATGAACACATTCATGCAGAAAGTCTATTATGTTACTTAAGCAAACAGTGCAAGAGCATTTAGTGATATTTTACACTTTAATTTGCTAAAATATTGCAGTGTACCAAGAGTGATGATAATATATAACCAAGAAGAGTATCACATGTCACATTTCATTCTTGTCTCTTTACCCTCCTATTCTCTCCTCTCTGACATGAATGCTCACCTCTTCCGTGGAGTCTTCAGGAACGGCAGACACCATGCTGATGAACTCAGCCTCTCATCTGCTGATTGTGTGGTTTCCTGATTGCCTCTCTGACTTTGACCTGATCAGGACACCGCAGGCCGAGAAAGTCGGCGTTCAGGGTCACACGACCTCCACTTCTTCTCTCCCCTTGCCTCCTGCTATACAACAAACTCACCCAATGTGCCATTCTAGATCAGAGTTCTTCTCTATCCCCCAACAATCCTCATAGCTCCATCAGCCGAGACCCTTGATCTTAAACCTTGTTTCGACTCTTGTTCCAGCTCACAGGCCTCACCTCTGCTCGAACCCGGATAGGACGGTTTCTCACATTTAATAATGCAGTTCCCCAAGGCGTCTGTTTGTGCTAGATTTTGCACAATGCTGTTTGGCTTAATGAATTAATTAGCAGCATCATTAGTTCTGCAAAACTCAATGGTCTGGATCGTGTCTGACTTAGAAATCACAAGCAAACATGTAATCAGCGCCCCCTATACTGTAATTACTGTTAGTATTACTCACTCAAGCAATTGAGAAAACAAACTGAGTGAGGAACAACAGTGCTATCAGTGATGCACAGAGTAGATAGCATAAACGCTTCACAAATTAAACATGATGGTATACCTATACTGCAAAAAAGACCACTTTGCATTCTATAAATTCTATAAAACTCTTCTTTCAGATTATTTGTGCCCAAGTATTCTCCAAAAATAAAGAATTGATTCTGAACTGCTGAAACGAGATGTCAGCATTTCCAGTCTCACTTCCTGTTACATACTGTACCTATGTAGCAATATAAAAAATTTGCATAATGCCAGCCTATGGTTTTCATTGGTTGCCAGCGAACAACATCTACTTTGACCCGCCTTCAAACAGTGTAGTTGTAGCTGAGGCTTGGAAGAGTTTGGTTCATGTTGTTGACATGTCGAGAAGATGCTGTTTTCAGCTCTGCAAATCCATTTTGCATGCACTTCCAAAGGATGAAGACTCGCGCTGGAATTGATACAGAAAAAATACACCATTGTTACCTTTTTCTATCACTGCATATCATATCCTCGGGTGCTAAAATTCAGGTATGGTAATAGGCGTTTTGTTTCTGACTTGCGCTGTAAGCGGTTGACCAATCACAACAGACTGAGCCTTCTGGCCAATCAGAGCAGAGTAGGCTCACGGAAAGGAGGACTTAGAAAGACTGAGTCTTCGAATTAAGCATTTTCAGACTCTTTGAGAAATGATGTAATGTGCAATGTGCATAAAAAGAACATCGTCCATGATATTCATGTTTATTTATTTATTTATTTATTTTCTTCAGTTGACATCACATGGCCTAGTGAAAAAGCTAAAATGTGCTCAGGTTTTCTGCTTGAGCACACCAGCACTGAGAAAGAGCAGAAGACCGATCAAATGGCAGAAATGTCGACACACTGAGTGGCAAGCATGAAGAAACATTCATTACTACAAGGACCCCAGAGAAAGGCAGTCCTAACTAATCGCCAGACCTGGGCCAGGCATGAAGTGCAGTGACCCACTTCACACTTCCAGTATATCTAAATAGATATTTTTCACACTTGAGCAGCAGTGAGTGGACAGTTCCATGCTTAACCTTCACTGTAGAGCCAGAAAGTCAAGAAGGACATCTCCCACGACCCAAATGTAGACATGTAGAGAAACATACTATCTATGGTTTTGTTGTGACTATGGATTGTGTTCAAAATGTAATACTACTGTAGCTTACTTACTGCACAGTATACACTGTATATCAACATTTCGGTGATCCATTTTATCTTTCTCTTTTGTCTGGTAGCTATTTGACTCAATTGCAACAACATACAGTATTGTGGTGGCATTTATCATTAGTTGATCTTTGGGTATAAATCAGCTGGGTTTAAGTAATGTCCAGCTGAAATGAGAGGGGTATAAATGAGAGGCTGTGTATTTACATATACAGGGATGCCGGCTGATGTTACTGATACAAGATGTTCACCACAATAAATGTCTATTAGCTTCTAACCTCGAACAGACACTGAGGACAAACAGAAGAGCAACTGGAAATGATCTATTTGAACAAATTGAAGCTGGTATATATGTAAATGACTCCATTTTCTGAACACATAAAGAAGATGATTGAGTTATCCATGACGAATGGGGATGCTCCAATATTGCTATCACAGGCCACTGTCAAAATGTTAATCATGCTTATTACCAACTTTATTCCCATTTCTCTGTTTTCAAATTCATAATTACTCTCTGATTAGGTCATAAGGGCCTGATAAATGGAAAAAGAATTGGTAGATTTAGGAGGGAGATCAGATTTGTGGAACTCCAAGATGGTCTTGGAGAACATTGGAGATGAATTTAATGATGTGCTGATAGGTTCTCCTCTCTGGATGAATATTTTATTTATATATTATTATTGTTATTAATTTTGAGGGGAATAAGTGGAGATGGGAATCATAAGCATGGTTTCTGGATTCGTTTGATGTTTTGCAGTTATGAATGTAAAAAACTGGCACCAGCTCAACAGAACAGAGCATAACGATCTGAATAATGTGATTGATTGATTGATTGATTGATTGAATGGATGGATGGATGGATGGATGAATGACCAAATGAAGGAAACAGTCCACAAAATACACATCCTATAAAAAAGTATGGTTCACCTGATTGAGTGCATTTTTTTACATTTTGAGAAAAGATGGTATCTCTTAATTGGATTGCCCCACCCATTGACAGAATCCCCACTCATTGCCCCATGCAGGATACAAAAGTAAAATTTCTAGTCATATTTAAACCAGAAAAGATAGTAGATAAAAGGGAATACAAACAAAATGCTCTGTCATCATTCTGCTAGTATTCACAGAAGATATATTAACCATCCTTCAACCCTAGAGAGGACAAGTGTTTTGGAGGATGGATGGATGGATGGACATTTACATGAGATTCAAAAGAAAATATCCTATACACTGTAAACAATCATTTTCTTACTCAGTATTTTTGTGTTCTTCATCTCCAACATCATTAAAACAAGATAAATTTACTTGAGAAGAAAATTCCATAATATATCAAGTCTTGCCTCAAACAAGAAGAGACTATTTGCCTATGGCTTAGGAAAAGTAAACTTGTTTATCCTTTGAATTAAGATTATTTTTCTTGCCCACTGCTAGTTTCTTCTTGTTTTAAGTATTCACCTCACTAAACTTCACTGGATTTCTTTGAAATCAAGACTTTATATCTTATGTCATTTTACATCCTTCTGCTGTCGGACAGAACTGTAGAAAATCTGTCTCAGCAAAAACTCATTCCAAGCATCACTCATCATCAAAGAATTTCTGTGATTAACGTTCCACACAGAAAGTGTATCAAATGAAATGTTGAGTTCTGAAAATCTCCATCTGTCTAGTTGAAATTGTGGCATATTTTGGCATGTGCTTTTACCAAACTCCAAAACGGTTGTGAACTACAACTTCTTGTGAGTGTTTGATTTGTATGCTGGCTTTAGACGCTTAGCCCAATGACATCCTTGCAGATTTTGTTTTCTTTCCCCCCCCCCCCCCCCTTTGTAATCCTGAAAGAATAAGTGTTTAGGTTCCTCAACATCCTTTGCAGACATCTCAAATGACAGTGATGTGAATACTAGCCCGCTTGTAATTCTGAAAATGTATTCATTGCCACTATATTCTGTAGTTAAAAGACTGTAAAAGCTGTTTACACTAAGTGTATCACTTCTATTTGCACTTTTTGTGAATAGAATCTATCATTTTTGTTTGCACCTGCATGCTATTTGTCGCTATATATATTGTGAAAACAGCATCTAACTTTAGCTATATCATTTATTTTCTTTTTTTAAGTGATAACTTAATTCAAATGAATTAATTCAAATTAATTTCAGCATATCTACGCAATTTGCTTCAAATGTGAGCTCCGCTCTGACATTGAGGTATCCTAAAAACACATGAAAGTCTTTCTATCTTCTGCTTGTACCTTTGGTGTTTATGACATCAAACAAACAAGAAAATCTCCAAATAAATAAACTCACAAATAACAATTAACTTGCTTATTGCAGTATTCCAGAGAGTTAAAATCTTGAGAATTCAGCAGCATGCAAACAATAATAATGTGATGTTGTGCACAACTTTACAAAAATGCTAAAAAGGCTCGAGCATCTCTGACCAGCGCTGGAATCTCTGAAGTATTAATTAAGCAAACACACATAAATGCACTCTCACGTTCGCACACATTGGTTGCTAATGATTTTGCTAGGGTGGCATTTTTTCAAGCTTTCAAAGTAAACAGGACGGTATTTGCTTATGCATGGCCATGCTAATGTGTGTAAAGCTGAACTAAAAATCTCCTGATATAGCAGAGAAGAACACAAACATTTTTAACATTTACTTATACGATCTTGTAAATCAATAGTAAAAGTATAGTATAAGTGAAATAAAAGACTCTTTCTGTAGGTTAAATCGTTATGCAAGTAGGTAGCAGCAAGTGACTGTCTTTATAAGCGAGTCATTGACTCATTCAGTCAAACGATTCATCCTGATTCTTTCAGGAACAAAATTTGTTGCTTCCCAATTCGTGTACTTACACTAAAAGTATGCACTGTTTTTGTGAAGAAAAAGCACGTATTTTTGAGTGTGTATATCTGCCAGTTGTGGGTCTTTCATGCAGAGAAGTCTCCTCATGCGTTTGCAATTTGCATAAAGATGCATTTAAAAGTTAATGACCAAACGTATCTTTACAGAAGTTTACAGTGCTGTTGCAGATGAAATATAATGTGGATAGCATTAAATAAACATGTTTTTGTCAGGTTAGATATACTGATTATTAATAATCACTCAAACCCCTTTATATAAACCTGTCTACTTAAAACTGTCAGACTCGCACATCCACCATGTTTGTAGTTTAACACTTTTTATTCATGTTTGTAGTTCTAATAAAATCTTTGACCAAGTTGCAATATGAACAATATTAGCCGTTAGAGTGTGCACGGATCTGCACTTCGGATCTGGAAAAAGACCACCCAGATATCTTAAGAATACTCATTTCAACATTCTAAAGGTGATACACGGGGCAACTTTTTGAGCAGTGTTGCTGGGCAATGTTGCCGAGCAATGTTGCTTGGGCACTTTCCCATTGAGAATGAGAAACAAATTTATATCTGGATACTTTAGATCGGTCGTGGGCAATTTTTTGAGATCCTCCAATCAGAATGCTAGCAGCTGATCACGTGACGGGCTTGGAGATTTCAGAAAAAAATCAAACAAGATGTCGGCCTCTCAGCGGCAGTGGAGCAAAGGAGAGTGAACTTATAACTTTTTACGCTGTTAAGTTGTCATGTGTCAACCTAAAACAGGGAATTTACCTAATGTAATGCTTAAAATACCAACAGGTGTCCAATTTAATGTGCGTTGAAATGTTTTCAGTTAAATACTAAAAAGATGTTTAAAGTTTGTAGTGGTGTAGGCTGTAAGGTGTATGGCACATGAATGTAGCTTTTGACGCGACTGACATGGGTTCGAATCCGCCTTTTGCCGAACTCGCTCTTCTCCCTTTTCCTATCACAAATCAGATTGGAAAGGCATTTATATTTAATAAAAACTAAGAAAATATTTGATAAGTTGAAATAAAGTGCCTAGCAAGTGTTTATAATAAAGTATTTATTGGGTTGGCAATAGATTTGCTCCTTTCTGATTGGTTGCTGCCCATTGCCCTAATTAGTTGCCCTGTGTCTCACCAGGTTGCCCGTTGACGGCAACATTGCCCAGCAACATCGCTCAAAAAGTTGCCACGTGTGTCATCACCTCAAGATTTGGGACACACTAATAGACTTGGTCGGTGTCTAGTCATAGCTGGGGCCGTGGCATGGGGTGGAGTCGGCGTGGGGGAAAACAATCCTTTCCCCCTGACTGGAAAAGCATGGTGTTAACACAGTATGGCTTACGTAGAATCACTTCTGCCACTCGACAGAGTAAGATACATAGAAAAACTGAGTCGTATTGGGTTGGATTGTCCATACAGTGTCTGTGAATGGAAAACGGAATGACCAGAGGTGTGTTTTCTGACATTTTATGTTACCTGATTGAGTATCCAGGTAAGAGACAGCTAATCTTAGATTGTTAAATCTGACTGTAATATCAGTAAGGGTCATAGGGGTCAATAAGGGTCATCCAATAGTCTATATTGTTATCATATGTTCATTAAAGCTATGATATAAAAGACTAGTATGTCTTAGCATGTTAAATGAATACATTCCATGCACAGTTGTGACTGTAGTAGCGACATTACTCAGTGCTATTAAGACTATATTCGGAGATGTGCTATATCACACAGTAATCTACTACTCGCAGAGCAACATGAAGAATTACAGGTCCCTGAAGACTCACAATTTTTTCACCAGTGGCTTTGTAAGAGTGGTTTTACATCACAAAATATCAGGGAGCAACATTTATTTATTTCATTGTAATGTGAAGCCTTCTTGGAGGGTTACTGAAAAGCCCCATCTTACCTGGGTTGCGGTGCATGGGGACGAGACTGTAATGACAGGTCATTGCGACTGCATGGCAGGGTAAGTGGTGTAGCCTATCTGGAGTGCATATAAATATTGAGCTTGATATGTTTCATACGTTGTATTTCCATAACTACTGTTTATATTTTTCTTTCAGTCTGGGTAAGTCGAGTTCCCATGTGGCTGCTGTTCTTTTTAAATTGGACACATATATTTATATTCAACATTGTGGGCTTTCAGTGTATGTAATGGTGCCAAAAGCAATACCAGGCGATTTCTAAGCCAAAACACATTGGTTATTTGTAACACATACTTTAACACCTTGTTACAGTATTAACAACTATGTAAAACTTGTAACTTCTTACCAGTAGTATTAGGGATTTAAAAAAGTGTGCTTGTAAAACCATATAACACAGACCATGTTAACATATGTACATGTTTGGGCCAAGGAGGCACAACACAGTCCAGGTGGTAACAGTGCAGATAGTAGTACAAACAGCAGAGGAGGTACATCGGGCAGCAGAGGAGGCGGGACATCAGGCAGAGGAGAAGCTACATCAGGCAGCAGAGGCGGGGTGATAGGGTGTGCATCAGTAGAGCAGCACTGAAGTAAATCAGCAACTTATGGACAGACAGTCAACAGCTGGTACATTCAGAATGCAACAATCAGTTCCTGTGTAAAAAAGTTGTATTTTGAAAATAACACTATGTATTTTGCCCTGAGATTTTCAATTATGAAACATTTCTTGTACCCTAGTCTCAGCCTCAGACGTCACGCCCACGGATCGCTGGCTGAACGTCTGATGTATATGGCACACTTAACTGGAAACGCTTCAGGATTTTCGAAGTCGTCATCTGGTTGGTTGAATTCAACAGGATGTCTGGGAGAAGTGTGTGTCGCATTCTTTAATGGTCCGCCTGGAAAAAAAACCCTCGTGAAAGAAGAACGCCGTTGTGTTTACAACTGTGACAATGAACGCTTACCAGGATCAACTAAACGTAACATAACAAAATATGGAAAAAGTGAAGCGCTGTGAATACTTTCTGGATGCACTGTAGTAGACTTGTGCCGATATTCGGTAATGCGATATATCGCGATAATGAGTATGCACGATATTGTTATCGTGGGCACTTCAAAATACCGTAAATAATAATTTATTACCAATTATTAAAATTTTTATAATGCATTTAAGAATACTTTCCCCATCAACCGTATAAAATGCACAACACCGCTGTATTCTGAGTCAAAAGAACACGCGCTCAGATGTAAACAAGCCCAACGTGCATGAGAAGCACATGGCGGAATGAGTGAAGGAGACGCACTGAATGAAAGTGCATGTTCACTCTCTGACAGCAGAGGGCGCTGATGGAACAGCAGAATGCAGCGGTTACCCCGGAAACCTCGCAAACAAAGCAACTGCGCTAGTGAAGTTTTTAAAATGCTTCAAACAGCCATTCATTTTTTTGTAATCTCAGTGTTGTTCATCACAGCACCAAATTCTTAATACTTAAAGACTTAATAGGCTATTTATTTTCAAACTTAAACAGTTTTATATTTTAATCTGGACTACAACATGCCCTAATGATTAGAAATGTTCTGATTATTTGTTATTGTTCAGAAAAACTTTGATACATACGGCTTCATTAGTTAACATGTTAATTCATTATTACCAAACTGACAATGAAAAATACTTATAAAGCATTAATTATTCTTAGTTAATGTTAATTTCTTAGTTACTGTTTAATAACATTACTAAAAACAAAAGAAGTTATTTAATGGACCTGAGATAAAACTAACAATGATCAGTTGTATTTCTTAACTAACATTAACAAAAAATAATACTTTCTGTAACAAAGTATTGCTCATTAAATAATGACACCTTATTGTAAAGTGTTACCTGTTGTTCTTTATAGCCTAATTCTTTTGCACTTTAATCTGTTTGAAAATTGTATATATAATATATATTTTTTGTGTATTGTATTATTGTACTTAAACATTCAGAGTTTTTTTTTTTTTTTTTTTTTGTTATTACAAAAATAGTTCTTAAACCTGTTATACTATGACAACACTTTTTTTGCAACTTATTTCAATATCGTGATAATACCGTATACCGTGATAAAAGCTTCAGCGATTAATCGCAACATGAAAATTTGATACCGTCACATGCCTACACTGTAGGTATGGAGATTGAGTGCATATCAAACACACGTTTAAGTCCCTTTTCAATACTATTCTTTTTTTATAAGCAAAAAAAATATCACTGAGCTCACATTTAACTTAAAAAAATATATAAAAAAATGACACAAAAAGTGGTTTTAAATTGCTCAATCAAGCCAGTACTATTCTTTTTTCTTCTGGAATGAACACAGTTCTCCTAAATGTAGAAACTGATTGAGTGACTGACCAAGAAACATTTATTTCATTTAATTTCTGTCATAGCAAAGCAACTTGTGAGAAAGCGCATGCATTGTGTTCTTGTGATTGCCTCAGCAGGTGGATAATGAATATGTTTACATCCTTTTTTTGTTACAGCAGAAACTAATTTTTCACCCCTAGTATTTGTCAGGGCTATAACACACCATCTACGGCAAGCATCACTTCATATCCTGAGAAAAGTACTGTTTTCTTGATATACAGCTTTGTAATGTTTTGTATGACATCTGAAAGTAGCAGTTGTTCCAAACCTGTCTGACAGAAATTGTGAAGATGGGAATTTTTCAGGCGGGCTTGTATATTGACAGATTGTTTGTGAGGCCCTCGGTCCATAACAATAAAAAGATTGCAATGATATAGCAGAAAGAGGTGTATTAATTATATTTGATGCAGCGCAGAGAGTGGCCTCTTGCTATGAAAGGCAAGATTTATTGTTTTACCTATAGGTCAATAGCCTATTCACATCAAGGAACAGTGAGTCTGGGCAAGCTGTTACTCGAAATAGTCTAATTCATCATAATTAAGAGAGGCTTTACAAATCTGAGAAATAGCATTGAAAGTTCTATTGAACATTATATTGAGCTATTCACAGTGGCTGCCACTGGGTTAATACTTAATAAAGTAGGACAGGTTTGTTACTGTGCCGATTTTAGCAGCATTTTTCCAACTTTTAAACCATCAGGAAGCATTATGTCTTTTATTTTTGGCTCTTGTATAAGAACAGTGATGCTTTTCATGCACCACGCTTTGAGCCAGCTTCAGATTCAGTTATTAAATTATCACCAGATGAAAAATCATATAATGAGGCATTTTTGTTCTGGCTTTTGAAAATTTGTCTTTCTAGTAGCTTCAAACCTTTGGCATTTCAGCATAGATTCATTGCAGTTGTGCTATGGTTTGCCAGTCCTGGTCAGCTACACTGGTTGGCAGCGACCGTCTGTGACAAAGACAACAAAACCTCTGTAATGCAGTTGAGCCTTAGACATGGCATTTAGAAAACTGCTTTTGGAACAAGTTGTTAATGGGTCCACACGCAAGGTGTAATACACATCACCAGTTTGAGAGATGAAATTTGAGGATGAGAAATGTTTCATTTAAAGAGCAGAGTTCAGCCATCAATGTCTCATTTCAACTGGGTGCTGATATACACATGACATGTAAATTGATCTAAGAAGTATCTGTAGAAGTCTGGCTCAAGCTTTGTAACGCATATTGTCCCTGTAACAATTTACACCTGGTATTAACATCTGTCTCTGGTGATCACAAGAGGTCAGTGCTATATCCATGTGTAAACAAGCTCCAAAAACAGTTTTATGATCTAATCACTCAAAACACTTTTGGAGGTAGTCAGGTTTTTTTCTCGTTATTTTTAATAAATGTCATGACTTCACATTTACAATGATATGACTTACTCGCTCACTTTTCTCTGTTGTATGTGTGGGTTTGGTGCAGTTAGCTGTCATATGGTGCTTTTTAAAGTTTGTAATTTAAAGGGGTGGTTGATTATGATTTCACTTTTTTAACTTTAGTTAGTGTGTAATGTTGCTCTTAGAGCATAAATAACATCTGCAAAGTTTAGACGCTCGAAGTTCAAAGGGGAGATATCTTTTTTTAATGGAATTCTCTGTTTAACCCTTTAAGACCGGATGGAGCGCCCGCGCTCCCATTTGCGTGTCTCTCTTTAAGAGCCCATAAAAACTGAACCCATAGCACAAAAATTCTTTTTGCATACAAAACCAGAGACTTTACACGTTCAGATCAAGCCTCCAACATGCTCCTGTTGCGTAGATTTCACCCTCTAATCTGTCTGAGTAATATGCGTTTACAACAAAAACAGCACAGCCGCTAACTGAATACAAATATGTAGATTTCACGTGCTCATAACTTCATGAAAAATGCATAGATCATAGAAATAGATCATTATTTAAAGCAGATTCTCACGATTACAATGAATCCAAAATGAATCCAACATAATATATTGCGTTGATCACAAAATATTACTCACGGAACGATGTAACATACTTGGATAAAAAACATGTCTCTCATCTTTCCGGGATGCAGTGTGTATCCAATGTTCCCGGACCCATCCATGTTCGTTTTCCAACGTGGAATAACAAAATAGATATCATTTTCAAGCTTAGAAACTCAGCTTTTTAATGCATCCAAACTTTCAAAAAACTCCTAATGAGTGCTGAGAAGTACCTCTTTACCACCCATGGGCGCCATCTAGCTGCGCAAAAATGAATAACACTTTATTCAACCATACTTTATGCTATCACCACAAAATTTAAACCAGATGCTGCTCACATGTAGGAGAGCATCACCAAAAAATATTTTTTCTCCAATCTTATTGCCTTCCTGAGTTATTCCATGTCAAATAAAAAAAAAAAGAAAAATGATAAAAAAATATATATTTTTTTTTGTCTTTCATCAGCAGTTTCTCAGCATGACAATGTCCAAATGTAATGTAATTTATATTTTCTAAAAATTTAAAGTGTTCTATCAAATGATACCTACCTTTTGACTCTCCTGGCTAAAGTTTTGAAGTTATGACTTTTGTGTATGTCACTCAGAAAAAAAAAAAAAAAAAAACTCAAAAAAAGCCTTCAGGTCTTAAATGGTTAAGGAAATGGCTGGTAGGGACTACAGCGAGCTTCTTCCTGGGTTAGTGACATCACTAACCCTAAAATTTACATAAACCCTGCCCCCGAGGACACGCAACAAAGAGGGTGAGGCCATGTTGGGCTGCTTTAGAGAAGAGGAAGATTTGTTCTAGTAAAGTGTTGTGCCATGCCATCAGTTTACGCTGGACTGCTTCACAAACGAGGGACAATTCAACGCTGGAGTTGCACAAAAGATTAACATAATGACACATGCTAGTCGTTGAGCTGAATCAACTCCACAGCAACTACATAAATTTATCCAGTAACCATTCAGAATCATCCAGATGCATTCTAAAAGTCATAACTTCTTCCTGAGTCTGTCCGTCAGTTTCCAAATCCGGTTTGAACAATGTAAGGCTGAACACCGTTACTCATCATTTTGGCTGTGTGAGATTCTCCAGCTTTGATGTTGTTGTTGAGCAACTGAAGCGTGATATGTTAAATCCCCGCCCTCTTCTGGAAAGGGGGCCGGGAGCAGCAGCTCATTTGCATTTACAGGGACACACAAAAATGCCGTGTTTTTTGCTCACATCCAAATAGGGGTGAATTTGACAAGCTATAATAAATGATCTGTGGGGTATTTTGAGCTGAAACTTCACAGACAAATTCTGGAGACACCAGAGAGTTATATTGCATCTTGTAAAAGCGGCATTATAGGTCCCCTTTAATGTCTTTTTAATGTTTTTCTTTAGTTTGTAATGTATCTGTTTGTGTATGTATCTGTAAGGTTATAAAACACAGTCTCCCACAAAAGAGAGTTAGATTCTATCTAAAAGAGAACACTGTTCCAGACCATCCTAAAACGCATTGATTGAAAGTCAAGAAATTACTTCCGCAATGTCTACATCACAATGTGAAATATAAGCATAATGCCTGCCCAAAGGCAGACAGATACGCTCGCGATTATGGTAGGTGGTGTTACATTTCCGATACAATCTTGAGGTGTTTGGCCAATCACAGCACACTGTCTCAACTGACCAGTCAGAGCACTCTGGGCTTTTCGGAAGGAGAGGCTTTAGAAACCGGAACTCAGTCACAGTATTTCAGATGGATTGGGAATAGAGACACTGCAATAATATACAATATGTGAAAAATAATGTTTTTTGAACATTAAAACATGTTAACCTATTCTATTACACACAATAAACAAAATAATGAACTTTTAAAAAAGCATCTTATGATCCCTTTAAGCTAGTTGCATTCAGATATGCCTCCATTCCGGAATGTAATTTTCACTTTTTACTGTCCAATCAACAACTGATAGTTAATATCAGTAAAAGACCCGTCTTATGTATTTCTTTTCTTGTTTGATAAACCGTTTCACCCGGCAATAAACCTCAATACAGTAGTCAGTTGAAACTTTTGTTTCATATCAACACCCTTTTAGATGACTTTTATTTTGTAAATGCATTTTAGATTGTCGTGCATGACTTACCATTAAGATGCAGGTTTAGAGACAGCTCTTAGGTGTAGGTCTATGATATGAATAAAATAAAAATAAAAATTCTCATGGACTAGATTAACACCTCTAAAGCTTTATCAGACATTAAAACGGATTAATGGAGCTGTGTTCTTAAAAAAACACAACAGACCATTGCTTGTAACAAACACATCCTAAAACCATCATAGCGTATTTTCAAAACACATTTATACTATTAAAAATCTTATCTGATTTAGTAATTTCAGTCAGCTTTTCTGGGGGGGAAAAAAACTATACTAAGCACTAGCCTGCGGCTGCTAGTTGACACGGCTCTGTAAACAGACAGTGATTAGACAGACTGTGATCATATGCTGTTTAATCTGTCACTACTAATCACTGTCAGATATATTATGATTGGACTCATGTGTGATTTTATTATTGAAATTACATGTGCACAGGAAAGCCAGCAGTCAAAATATTGCTTTCCCTACAGCACAAATTTGAAGTTGCTTTGACTACTAAGACATCCAAAAGAGTATGTCGCCAGAGGCTACTCTGATGCCCGGCAGCTCTCCATCATTTGAGACGATATTTCAGTAGTTCAAATTGTCCCTAGTTTACCTTACCCCCCACCCCCCTGTTTTGGTATAACATCAAAAGTACATATGATTCAAATGATTCATCAAATGGAAACTATACAACCAGTAATTTCTTTAAAAATATCGCCATTTCTCTGTGATTTATGGGTAGAGTTGTTTGGGGACACAGCTGATCGTGAATTCTGCCAAAGTTCTGACTGACACAGCTGAAAGCAGAGCTGGCAGACATCTGAAGTCCTGCTTTATAATTTACACCACACAAGCTAACAAAGATCTTTATGTAGCCAGCTGATGCAACGGGAGCCAATTTGAGAGAAAACAAGACATTGTGGTAAGACAAAAACAAATACAGATTTTATTTAAAATTATGGGAATAAATGTACAGACATTAAAGGGTTAGTTCACCCAAAAATGAAAATAATGTCACTTATTACTCACCCTCATGCCGTTCCACACCCCTAAGACCTTTGTTAATCTTTGGAACGCAAATTAAGATATTTTTCTTGAAATCCGATGGCTCAGTGAGGCCTGCATAGCCAGAAATGACATTTCCTTTCTCAAGATCCATTAATGTACTAAAAACATATTTAAATCAGTTCATGTGAGTATAGTGGTTCAATATTAATATTATAAAGCGACGAGAATATTTTTGGTGCGCCAAAAAAAAAAAAAAAAACGACTTATATAGTGATGGCCGATTTCAAAACACTGCTTCAGGAAGCTTCGGAGCGTTATGAATCAGCGTATCAAATCATGATTCGGATCGCATGTCAAACTGCTGAAATCACGTGACTTTGGCGCTCCGAACCGCTGATTCGACACGCTGATTCATAACGCTCCGAAGCTTCCTGAATCAGTGTTTTGATTGAAAATATTCTTGTCGCTTTATAATATTAATATTGAACCACTGTACTCACATGAACTGATTTAATTCTGAAAACGCGTTCTGATGACGGAAGTGATGTCTCGCGCTTATACTTCAATGAGTGCGAGACATCACTTCCGTTGTCAGAGCACGTTCAGACCTCACCAACCGGATGCGCAAGGCAGTTGGACATAGTGGTGTTTTAGAGGTAAAAAATGATATAAATACTGTTCGGTTTCTCGCACAAACCGATCGTTTCGTGTCTTAGGACATCAATGTGTCGTCACGAGCCGCAGGGTTTAATTTGGATTTGTCTGTGCTTGTTTTTTTTTTTTTTACTCTTATAGATGGAGTTACCATTGACAAGCATTATACGACTGACAGACCGCAACGGTTGGAGTTAGAAATCATCATTTGTGTTCTACTGAAGAAACAAAGTCACCTACATTTTGGATGCCCTGGGGGTGAGCAGATAAACATCAAATTTTCATTTTTGGGTGAACTATCCCTTTAAAAAAAAGAAAAAAATACTAACACCAAACTTTTTAATTGTAGTGTACTGTATGTGCTCCGCAAAGAAAAATAAATTAACTTTTTTAACTATAATTATTATTCTACCTATTAGCACCATTTAAAAAAAAAAACCTGACATAGAGAATCAGATGAAAAGGCTAAAGTGGACTTAAAGGTCTTAAAGGTTAAGCAAAGCAGAACATGTGCAGCTTGAGATTGGGTTATTTACTGTGCAATATTGGTCATATAAGGAGAATGGTAGATGTTATTTGAATTGCTTTGGCAGGCTTTCTTCCTTCAGCCACCATCTCGGTTGAATCTGTTGGGCCGTATCTCAACAAGTGAGACAGCCTGTCTGATGAGATTGCATGTATTGGGATCCCCCCATGAAGTACAGAAGGTCAAGGAACCTGGAAAATAGAGTTAACTCTGGCCATCTTGGACATTAGTGTTCACCCCATGTATGTAGACTTTCTTGAGCTGGTTGAGCTGACAACACTCAACACAAATTGAAAACCAAACCCCTTTATACCTCCTCCTCTCCCTTAGAGTGATTGCAAAGCCATCCGGAAGCTTCTCCAGATGGTATTTCTCAGACTTATACATGAAATCAGGTGTGGAGATTGTACACAGGAGCAACAGTAATACTTACAAGCAGCTCAGACACACAGTTCTGCAGCTGTACAAATTGTGGCCTCCAGGTTAGATGGTGTCCACCTGTCAGAAGTGTCCACCTGCGCTGTCCTTAGCTTGTCTTGGGTTGTATTAAAGGGCTCATACAGTGTCCACCTCTTTTCCAAATGTAGTATCCAGCAGTAGATGATGTGTAACTCATAGATGAACCCTATAGAGGGTCCAAGGAATGATGGAGCACAGGGTCACGTCTTGGCAATATAGTTTTCACATTTCATGTTCTTCACACTGCCTGTCCTACATGGTCCTCCTGTAGGCAACCTTACCCCCATCACCCTCAGCTACCTCTATTTGTGTCTTAGTTCCTCGTTATCGTCTGCCCTTAAGGCACCTCTTCCTCTCATTCAGAAGTGCTTCCAGGTCGCAGGTTGCCCCAGGCGTTTAAACCTCAGCTGATCATCCCTTCACTGCTCTCTGTGGTCACTGAATAAGGTGAATAAGGTTGTTGGGAGGTGAACACATCCTTGACTCCCATACAAACTGCAGCCAGTATGTGGGAAATCTAAAATGTTATTGCACCAGGAAGGCCAGTTAATGAGCCGATGGTGGTTAAAATAGAGTTTGTATGTGCAACCTGTTGTGAGTGACATAACATGCTGAGAGTGTATCAGCAGTGGGAGTGACATTTACCACTGTTAGAGTACCATTCGAAAACTTCCGCGTACGCAACATTGCTGCAGGCTAGGCTCAATGGCAGCTCAGTGTCTGGTGTGAGAAGTTGTTCTGTTGCTGTTTTTACCTCTCTTTTTCAGCTGTTCTGATTAGTAAATCCTCAATGATAGCATCCTGAATGATAGTCTCTTGCCAACCCAGGCTCATTGGAAAAACGTGCCTGTGGTGACATTTGTGCAAAAGGATATTGCATTGCTTCTTTCATATTTTTCAGCATTTCAAAGTGAAATTTCATGTGAGAGTCACTAAAAGCGCATTCACTTTTCTCAACTGATGAATGTGAATGTGGCCATGTTTAATTACGGTTGTTGCATAACTATCGCAGCATCTCGTAAATGAAATGTCCGGTGAGTGGCACTAAAAGGTTAATGCTCTCTCATTTGAAAATAATCTACCACCTACACTAAATCTTACTCTAAACATATCCGATAGTGTTAACAAAAGTAAATGTGAAATTGAAACACATTTGCTGAAACAACCAAGCAATCATGCACTTATGGTAGAAGTGTTTTGAGGTCAAAACACATAGTATTGTGCAAGGAACCGTGTGAAAACAAGTCTCTATTAATCAGTAATCTGCCACTGTAATGATAATTTGTGTGAAATGGAATAAAAGTTGTTGGTGTTTTATTGCCATTAGTTTCATTTCAACTGGGACCTGCAGTGAATTGTATGTACAGGTAAGTTTTTGGAGTTTTGCAAAAATGTAGTTAAAGGCATGTTTTTCCAATAACCCTATATGATGACATTTGCAGTACTCCCACTGGTTCCTCTTTTGCATCATTAGCTCCTCCATCTCGTTGGCAGGGGATCTAACATTTCTGACCATGACAGAGGTTGTAAAGGTTGTAGTGCCTTTGAATTGTGGTTATATGACATTAACAGTGTGAACATTATGCACTTATTATGAAATATTTCTTAATATGAGGGTCTGGAGCAATGCCAGAATGAATGTATGCCATTGGCAGTTTTTCAAATTTGAGCTATTATGAAGTTTTATTTGGTTGTTGTTATAATGGCATTTCATTTTGGCTGAATCTCACTTAAGCAATGGCTAAGTTAAACTGCTTTATCACCTTTTTGTATTGAGAGAAAGACTGATCCTTTACCCACAACATCAATATGGATAAACTGTGTGTAACAACTGCAAACAGAAGGGTGAATGATTCAATCTCGTGCCATGTCCTTTGCGTCCTCCCTAGGAGAAGAAGAGCTTTGTGAAGATAATCACTTAAAAGAAATTAACCACCCTTTGCTCAGCTGCCTGTTGCTTAGTAACTTTATACCATCTGGGAGACAAATATTTCCAACAAGGGAGTGAAGGAGAGAGAGGGAGAGCTCTGAGAGACTATCATGTGCATGTATTAATTATCTGTTTTATACACTATTTAAGCAGAGAATGAAATGCCTTTCCCATTAGATTAATTTAGATTAATTTTCCTCCTGCACTTCCACATTGACTTATGCTAGGAACAGTGGCATAATTTATTTCTTTAGGCCTATTGTCTAGGAACCATGAGATAAGGCCCCTTCCACAAGCAGTGAGGTCATGCATGAAAGTTTGTGGCAAGATAAATAGTGCTGGGTTTGACAAGAGATAGTATAGGAGGAGGGGACAGTCCACTAATGGAGAGAAAAAAAAAGAAAAGAATGGGAAATATTATAACACACTATATATCAGCTGGAAGAAGGGAAGTTTTTCAGCTAAAAAGAGCTTGGTATATGTATAGTGAGCCATTCATAGGTTGATTTCTCTAAAATCAAAGTATAAAATCTATGGAGCTTTCACTGTTGTTTTCTTGTCCATTTTGAAAGCAGTCACCATTTTTGCAATTCACCCTTCGCCGGGAGTTTGATTGACAGGCGACCTGACCAATCATAATGCAGAACCCGCCATTTTGTCCGACAAAAAGAAAAAAAACTGACAGGAGAGTTAGTAGATTTAACATCGGTGGACTTGAACTTGAAAAATGCTGTGTATTTATGTCTTTCCGTGGCTGAAACAACATACCTTCTGATGTTCATTCATTTCAAAATATGAAAGCTAAGACTTTCTTTAATACCAAAAATCTGTCTTGTCTGTTTCGGCATATTGTCAGTGTCCTCTTTGCTCCACAACATATTTTTATGCGTTTGTTTGTATATGTGATGTGAGAGCACCATGGCTTGTCAACAGTGGGTCTTTGCGAAGGGTCAATTCTGTGTGGTGCCAGTAAGGGTGCAGAAATAACACACTTCACTTTTAATTGTATAAACATCTGAGTAAATACACAGTTATCTATTACTCTTGACTCCAACCATGTCTCGACATCATGAACACAATGCCAAAAGATAAGCAATCAGTAAACATTTAACAGTGACATTAATCAATGCTTCTCAAATGGTTTTGCTTCAGGATGGAGATATGGGATGCAATCTCCAATTTATTTTTGTCCTCCAACCATGTATGATTATATGCAGAACGGTTGAGAACCACTGATGTAAATGACAAGTGTGCTTCTCCTATTGACAGAAAAGTAATTACACATATATAGGAGAAAATGATTTTGTAAAGTTACCATCTAAAAGTATTTTTATAAGTAAAATGGCCATCATTTTTTTTCTGATGTTCTTTCATTTTAATGCTCTTTTTTTTTTGTCCTTTGGAGATTGTGAACATTCAATTAAAATCAAGACTTTTGAAAAAAAAAAAAAATGCTTTTTTTTACAAGCTTCTTACAGCACACATATGTCATAAAGACATTGATACATTCTTGCATATAGTGCTGTCACTACAACAACAACAACGCATATAAATTAAAGTAATAGCTACAGCTTTAGGGCTCCTACCGATGAGAGTTTATGATGAAGCATCGACAGGGTCTGCGTCACAAATTTCAAATGCATCTTCATCCTTGTGCTGACACTGGTCCGATAACCCTATAACTTCATTGATTTCAATGGGGATGGAACTTACTCAGAATTTGAGACAGGCAGGTCCGGTTGTGCTTCCCAATACAATATGTTGTATTCCCACTTGATTTCAAACTGACCCGGCTGCTACCACACCATCTAAGCACGTCTTAAGCAGTCCTATCCATCAGACTCTCCATCAAAGCTTTCTTTAGTGTGTAAACACCCTGAGGGTGTGTAAGACAACAGAGAGTGAAATCGCTTAAATGAGTAGTGGGTGACGGTTTGCTTCTTTGTAATGGACATGTGCCATTTTCTGCCTCACAAGAAGTCATGACCTGATTCTTTTTCATCCCACCAGTTTCTCCTCTGAGCAAAGTCAAAAATGTGACCTCAGAGTGCTATCTGGGCTTGTAACTTGTGTCCACCCACTAATCCGACACAATCTACACTGTCCGTTTCCAAAGAAGTCAAACTTTTGATAAATGGGCGGATGTACATATCATCTATGTTGACATTTTAAGTGCTTTGGTAGTGTCTGTCAAAAACAAACTTACAAACTGTCTGCCAGAAAAGCTGACACCAGATATCTGCAATGGACACCCGTATGGAATTAAAACATGACCTTCTCATTTATCACACCCATAAAATGTACATGAAGGGCTGTCGGATTGAATTGATATTTTTCACTGGCTGATATTTTTATTTTGCCCTACTTGGCTTTCTCTAGTGCAATTTGTTGCATTATTAATTGACTGAAACATTCGTGTTCACTGCCATCTTTCTGGCTGACATGCCCACTTTGTCACACAGAACTCAGGAAGTCTGGATAATGGGACAAACAAGTGGATACGGACACAGACACACACACACACACAGAAGCAGACACAGTAAAATGGTTGAGCGATTCCGAAAACAAACACACAGACTCTCCTGGCTCAGTTTGATATCCCACTGTCCGGTGCTCTGCCACAGTCTTTCCTGCTAATCAGTGCAGGAATATGTGGCTACGTGGCGCACGGGTGTCAGGTGATTTATTGGCTCCTTCTAAGGTGCTGCTGAAACGGCTCAGAAAAATTACTTCACAAACTGATCTCGGACCAGCTTTTACTCTCACAAGAAGGTTAGTCCAGGATATTTTTAGGCGAAGGAGTCAGGAATTGATTTTGTGTCGTGCACCGAGAGTTTGGGCCTTCTTCATAATCAGAACTAGAGGTATTGTGTTTGGCAAGTATAATTATATGCTCCTTATTATTTGGTTAAAGGAATAAAGGAATAGTTCACTCAAAATTAAAATGTCATTTACTCACACTCACTTACTCACACTCATACTTACTTATTGCTCCATACTTGTATACATACATGTATACATTTTTTATTTTTTATTTTTTATTTTTTATTTTTTTTATGAAACCAAAAAGCAGGTGTTTTGCAATGATGTTTTACACACATTATTTCACATAATTTTGTAATTTACACAATAATTTAAATAATAAATGGATTCAAACTACACGTTTAAGTATTTCTTTAAAAATGGCTTTTATGCTCACCAAGGCTGCATTTATTTGATCAAAAAATACAAAACAGTAATGTTGTAGAGTACTGTTGTTACCATTTAAAATAACTGTTTTCTATAATATAAAATGCTATTTATTCCTGTACCGGCAAAGCAAAATTTCAAGCATCATTACATGTCATCATTCTAATATGGTGATGTGGTGCTCAAGAAACTTTTCTTATTATTATCAACGTTGAAAACAGTTGTGCTGCTTAATCTTTTTCTGGAAACTGTGATACTTTCAAAAGAAACACAATTTTGCTATCTGTATTTCCTTCTCCTTCCATTCCAATTCAAATTCCAATCTGGTAAAATGTGGCCAATTCAAATTCACACTCATGAATAGAAAGGAAGCAAGTTAAAATGATTCAGATTTTCCCATGGCATTTAGAAGTGTAGACTTGTTATGTATGTAATAACATTAGACTATACAAATATAAACTTAGGAACAGTGTAATATAAGGTAATGGAATAGAACAGAAGTAGTTGGGCAGGATTGAAAGGGCGAAACTGGCAGATGGTTTGATGCTTGATTGAAATCTGAGTGGAGAGCAGTACTTGTTCAGAACCATCACAAGTTGTCTGTAAAAACCAACCAAGACAATCAGACCACCTATGATTTTGTCTACAGGCTTGATACTTTGCTGTAGTTAGCCATAGGCTACTCGTCACTAACATTATTTCCGGACCAAAAATTGTACTGCAAATCATTTATGGCAATCATAAATAAATAAAACCATAACATACCATTTTTCCTCCACACAGAGTTACTGAATTGGCTTATGCCATAGAAAGATTCATGTCACAATGCATGTATAAATATATAATATTGGCAATATAATAAATATATAAGTATATATAATGGCAACATGGTTAGAGTCATATACTTTTTTCTGTTTACCTGCCAAAGTTCACTTAACAGCTAGTCATAGTTGTTGAAAGGAGGCTTGCTTATTGATTGATTGATCGATCGATTGATTGATTGATTGAATAATTGATTGCCACAGACTATAGTCCCTTTGGCTTGCTCACTTTGTAAGGCACCATTATATTGCCTTTAAAGCTGCGTTGGAATGATTTATATTATGAAAAGCGCTATACAAATACATTTGAATGGAATTGAATATTTACGATTTTAATCTGGACAGATCAACAGTGAGAGACTATTTTGAATTCTTTATTTTTTTATTTTTTTTATGTTAAGCAGGTATTATAACTGAAAATTCACAATTCATTTTCCAGGAATCGAAATTGGATTAATTTTGTAGCCGTACTACATAATGACACCTGAAGGTAATTGAATTATTCTGACCTTTGCTGGGAGAGAGGCTGGACCACTTACAATCCTGTGTAGTGTGTTGTTGTTAATTGTATTACTCATATATTAATGGTCTTACTCATATGGAATGGGCAGTTTTGACATGCATAATGAAACTATTCACATGGCAATCAACCTTTCAACGAGTGAAAATGTACTGAACAGTGTGTCATTAATCCATACCATCAACTTTTATAGAAACCTGAGTCCTTGTTGCTGCACGTGGCACAGCTTCGCTCTCTTTTTTGACATGTACAAGGACGCAGAGTTTTGCAGCTAAAACCCATTACAGCACTCACCATTGTAAAACTTGCATGATCCTGTAAATCTTTTAGCAATGCTAGTTTGAATTTCTCCTTGTGAAGGAGAGGGGGGAAAAAAGGTTAGGCACTGGTAAGCAAGTGTTAGTGCTCTGAAAGGTGCATATGTGATAGGACCTAACATTTTATTAAAGCTGAAGAACATGAGAAAACATCATCCTCAGAGGCCTTGTTATTCTATCCTCTGCTCACTTCAAAAACTCCCTGAATGAATCCATTTTTTAACACTGAGAGAAGATAATCCGATGTCAACGTTGAAATATTTAGAGGTGTTCACCTCTGTATTTGCATGGAATAGGAGTCCATGGCTTCCCAAGTGGTGTTGTAAGCTAAATTTGTTTTAGAAGTGGAGATGCGTTGGAGAAGCATGTTGCCCTCTGCGGGAGCCTCATCGAAAGATGTTACGATCACTGCCCACATGTTGCTCGAATTCAATTTACAATGCTGTATATACTGTATGTCCTTCATGATGCATTTAACATGAGCAAGTATTGCTTTTTTTCTCTTACACTTTTATAAAAGTGGTGGTAGAGTCGGCACAGAATTTATTGATTCAAAGTATAACTTGTGTTTCAGTGTTTTCTTTTAAAACACATAATTGTTACCAAGGATACAAATGGTTCTATCTAACAGAGAATACTTTTGCTTCTTGGCTGACAATAGAAATTAAAGTTTAAAGTGAAGGGAGAATGGATAGGAAAAGAAATTTGGTATGAAATGATAGGGAAAGAAGGGGTGAGAGAGCGACCAGAAACAGAGAAAAGGCAAATCCAATCTGTCTCTGGTGGGACAGTTCCTGCAAGGTGAAATGCATCAAGTGACCTAACCAGTTAATTGATAAGAACATTCTATCTTTAACTGAGGACAAAACTGTGATCATGGGATCAAATCCATTTGATGCTGTAGAGATGCTGCAATTTGCCTTGGTAAATCAGGGGAGTATTTTCATGTCTCCTATAATAAATAGCGACTACAATAGTGGACGATAATGCTCTGTTTATTCTAAGCGTGTGCTGCAGTTTTGTTGTCTGTCACTTTAAATGCTCAAGCTTTTTAAAGCAGGATGGATTCTGATTGGCTGTCAATGTGTTTATCATTCATCGGCTGGAAAAAAAAAAACAGTTCCGAATGTGATTCCAAAAAAAACCTGTTGTGTTGCCATAGTTGTGAACTCCACTATTCTCAGATAGAATTATATTGATTATTATTAAAACTTTATAGTTCTGATTAGAGCCCGAGCACCGTTGATTGCTCAGTCAATTATTCCTCTTCTCCGAAATTAATCGCATTTTTGAGGGCCTAAACATGCTCGAAAACTCATTAAACTTTGCACACGCATCAGCAGTGGTGAAAATTTACGTCTGATATGTGTTTCTGAATTAGTTGTGGCAAAATGGCAAGATAGCGCCACCTACAAAATTTCAGTTAAGCACCTTTCGCGCTACGTTTCACGTACAGGTATGAAATTCAGTAGACACATGTAACAGCCCAATACCTACAAAAAGTCCTTGGGTGCGAAATCTGAAAACCCAACAGGAAGTGAGATATTTTGAATTTTCTCTGCAAAATTTTTGCAGTTTTTGCCATTTCCAGATGTTGTACTTTAACAAACTCCTCCTAGAGATTTTATCAACATCATATTTGGTCAGTCTAAATCATGCAACACTTGGCTATAAGTGCTAATGTATGCGATTAACACCATGAAACATTAAGTTGTTGTAACTCAGGCATACGATCTGCTCCAAACTTCACATGTTTGATAATAGTCCTGGCCTGAAGACATCTACATGGCAATATTCAGTAATAGTCGAAGCGCGACCTGTTGGCAGCAGGAAGTGTGGCACGTCAAAATGACTTTGCCATATTTCTCTTTTATTTACTCGCTTACATGCATGTCACCCACTGCTCACTGTTTTCCTAAAGCCACGGGTGCGAGGGCCCTTTTATCGATGTTTGCAGCTTTAATTATAGTTATCATCCTTGATGTGAACAGGCCTTTAACCAGCCTTTGACAAAATCTTGCTTTATGTAGGCTACAAGTGTCTTGGCTAAGTGCACTTTAATGTGTTTACTCCTATTGTGACAATTAAATGAACAATTAATACAAATTGGCATGTGTTCAAATTCCAAACATGCATTTTTCCTAAAACCGATTTCAACTCTTAAATTAAAATGTATTTTCAGAGGACTTGGAATATAGAACTTTTGTGAATAAATAAGTCCTAATTTTTGGCAAGGCTTCATAAATTGGTGAAAAAGAAAGCATGTAGCATTTGAGCTGCTAAGGAGCAAATAAAGAGATAAGGCATAAGCTAGAAACATAAGACCAACAGGTTTTATTTTATTTATATTGCATAAATAAGAATGGAATGCATTGATAATATTTAAAAATGATGTTTCCAAAAAAAGAAATGAAGCTCTAGCGCAAGTTCTGCCGGGATGACTCAAATGTTACGTCACTCCCCACCACCACCAGGATGGTCCCTGTCCATACTTCCCGGGGGTCGACTACGCCCCTGCCTTCAGCTTCAGGCAGGAAACGCAAAGTCTGCAACCCTCAGGACGTGAGCCACGGACGGGGCCTACGCCAAAGAACGTTAACCTTTATATTCTGCTTGCTGTTTGGTAATAAATATCATTGTTACGTTATCTTGCCTCCCGAGTCTTTCTGGTAGAATTATGTATCATATTGAGTGTAACCAAATTTTATTGGTTAGATGGTTGGCTCATGTTTATCATTGGGTGCAAGTCATGCATATTCTTACAAGTCCACCTGTACAATACGATATGAGTCCACTCATTTTGCCAACTATATAACTTGTATTAATTATTCTTTCTCAAAATTAAGTTTTATAAACTTATATAAATTGCAAAGTAATTATTTACACCTGACTTGACAAACAACCAGATATGTCTCATTTGCTTTGACATTAACCCAAAGGAGTCTGAATTTGCTAGGGAATCATGTGTTTTATGCATATCAAAGTGCTGACTTTATGTTACTGCATACTTTGTCTAACCTCTACCTTCAAAGCGCAGGCGGACATCACTGTTGACAAAAGTTGACACTCTCTGGCATCACCTTACAATACCTGTTCGATCTTTTTAAGCATTAGGCACAACGCGAGTTTGAACTCTCTGCACGCAGGAATCCCCCCAACAAGTTTGATATTCTTTGACAACCCACTCATTGTGTGTGAGGAGTTACAAAATGAGACAAGGCAGCCGAGAAGTTTTTCGCTGCACTTAGTGAACCATCTTCCAAATCCATTTTATACACTTCACCCAACGTTCATGTCCTCTAATGGAATTGCCGTCTGAAGGCAGGGTGTCCTTATACTTTTTGGCCACTTCCATTTGTCAGGCTATGCAAAGAAAGCGAGCAGACACGTTCTGTAATGGCCGATGCATGTACTCGTCAGTGTGATCACCGTGACTTGGGCAGAACGGCTCCGATCATGAACTGTTACATTCTCCGTCAACAACAGTTAGAGAGAAACAATGTCTCACAATAATGGAACCAAATGGAAACAAGAGAGTCAATGCATTGCCTTTTTAATTTTTTAAGCTCTTATGAAAGAACACTGACTGCAGACACAGCAGCAAATGATCAACATCCAAAGGGTCCATGGAGCTTTTAAGGATTCAAGCTTGAGCGCAGAGAGTTGCTAAAGTAATGTTTTGCAAATCAAGAAAAAAAAAGGCTTATTTGTATGAGTAATGTCTCTGTTTCTTTGTACCGCTTAGGGACAGGTAGGAAGAGGGCAGACAGCTGAGTTGAGAAATGCTTTTACTCCAATGGTTTGTGAACACTACACATTTTACAGGTCTGCAGTATAATGTGCAGATCTAGTACACCTGATAAAAAAGCACTTATTGGGAACTGCATCTAAATAATTCAAAGCATTTTGTCAAGTTAGTTACAGTAGATAATGTACAGTTGAGTTCAAAAGTCCAAGACCACATTAAAAATGTTTTGATTGATTGATTGATTTATTCTAGAAAAAAAGTTTAAAAAATGCTTGAGAAGATCACCACCAGGTTTTGTTCATTTCAGCTTAAGTGCTGTTGTCATTAAAGCAAAAGGTGGACATGTATATTCTAATGTATAATATTACATGACATCACTTCAAATTCTTCAAATTTCATCCTTATTGTGAAAAGTGAATCAATATCCATTAGAAAGGGATCAATGTCTTTAAAAGATATACAATTGACCTAATCATTTTTTTTTTTTTATTCCATCAATTATTAATGTATTTGTCCAAATAGATTTAGAGAGTTAGTTTCCCTGAAACCATCTGAGGTTAAATCAAGGTCATGCAAGGTCACAAAGGCCAGTCCCTTAATGGGAGATTGAACCTTCATCGTTCAGCTTTCCACTTCTTTAATGACTGCACAACCACCACAATGTTAAGTGAAGGATAGCTGCCTTTGAATCGATATTTTACACAGCATGCTTGTAAGAGCATACAGGGAGCATTGTGAGTAAAGCTCTAATAAACAACATCTAAATTAAAAATAAATAAATAAATAAAAAACAACCCCTAAATGCTTTATGGTGACACATGAATGAATGAAAATATGGATGGATGGATGCATGATGGATGATAGATGCTCAAGCGT
This sequence comes from Ctenopharyngodon idella, assembly GCF_019924925.1. NCBI lineage: Eukaryota > Metazoa > Chordata > Actinopteri > Cypriniformes > Xenocyprididae > Ctenopharyngodon > Ctenopharyngodon idella. Next base: position 5,260,128 of record NC_067225.1, read on the forward strand.
AGAGAAAGACAAACAATAGATAATGATACAATATAATTGTAAAATAATTGAAAAGCCTGCATGACTGAAAGGCAGGAACATTAACTATACAGCCAAGCATGACAGCAGAGTGACAGAAAGACCCAAAATAACATGATCCAGGTCAGTTCCCCATAAAATGTCCTCTAAGCACAAATCCAAGGGGACTTTGAATAAATTACTACAGGAAGAGCTTAGCGGGAGATGAGATGTGTGTGTGTACATGTGTTTGTATGCGTGTCTCCTTATGATCCCTGAGCCAAACGACTGAGGTTTCTTGCGAAGGGATTGGCCAAACAGGTTAATTCTTCGGTAGTCAAGTAATTCACATGAGACTGACAGTTTGAGGCCTCTAACCCTCTGATAGGCAGATTCCATACACTGTCAGGTGGAGACACACAGCCTCCGAGCTCATACTGCTGAGGAGTGAGAGATCACAAGGGAACAAGAGAGACAAAGATTGCCTCTTCCGAAAGTGAATTGAAAGAACAGAAAAAGGCTGAGGGAGGGAGAGGGAATTTCTGGGCCTCTTGAGACAAACAAAACACCCGGGTTGCCAATCAGAAGACGGTCCCCAAGTGATGCTCTAAATCTGGTAGAGAGCTCAGTGTGTGCTTGCATGTGTCAGTGTGAACAGTTGCATCTTATTGCACTCATCAGATGATGACTCAACTTCCAGGTCTGTAAACAACGTAAGAAACAACATTCTAGTATTTTCCTTTAGCGTTCATTCATGCAGAATGAATTAATGTCTTATTTGGTGAGTGATTTTACAATAAGACCAGCAGGGTCATTCTAAAACAGGTGTAAAAGATTTGAAACATTATATGTTTGGAAACGACTAAGTCATCTGAAAGCAGTCTGAATAGGGCTAAAGATTTTTCTAGTCGACTATTAGAGTATTTCTTTTAGATTTGAATTGGTTCGTTTAAAAGTAGACAAGTTTTCTATAGATACATTTCTCATGTCTGTGAGGCAAGTAGACTTTACTCTGAGTTTCCAGTTCAGGTAGACTGAAACAGCAGAAAGCACATCCTGTTTGTTTTCTTTATTTTACAAAGGCACAACGCTTTCTTGTTAACGTGAGTTTATGCAAATAAAAGACCCTTTACTGTTTTGAATGATGTATTACTCTTATCTGTATATGATGAAGTATTTTAAGTTGTTTCCACTGTTGTCAGAAAAAAAAATGCAAGTTATCACGCTGGCGCCTCCATGTCATGCAGTAAGCACTCTATACTTTAGTTTCCACACTCCACACAAGCACTTTTATGTGCCTAATAATAGCACACATTTATCTAGGTTAACGTAAGAGCAAGTAGCCATGTACCAAGTTGCTACTACTTGCATGTTTCAAATGAAAAGCCTTATTTGAGGTCGATGGATGGTAGGCGAACGTTTGGATTTCCTGCACGACATACGGTAGATACCACAAGGACCCGCTATTAATGATCGGTCTCTCACGGACTGCGTGACTTCGCCATAAGTTTTTTTTTTTTTCTGCGACTAACCGACTAATAAACTTTTGGTCAACTAAGCCTGTTCTAGTCGACTATTAGGGGGAGATATAGTGGATATTTCTACGTTTTTTTTTGTTTTTTTTTTTAAGCTGATATTTTGATATTTTCAAACTAACATGAACAACATGGATAGTTTTACAATAAAGTTGGAAAAAAATAATTAAATAATAAAATCAATTATATATATATATATATATATATGTGTGTGTGTGTGTGTGTGTTTTGGTGTTTTGGTAAAAAAAAAAAGAAAGAAGAAGAAGAAGAACATTTTGGTGCATCACTAAATAGCACATATAGCAAAAGTCAGCATTTGCTATTAATTTTTAATGTCACCTGATTGCAGAATCACCCACCATATTTTTAGGGTGAATAAAACAACAACAACAATAACTGAATGTTGTAAAACTGTGTTTTGTGTTTTGTACTCTAATTCAAGTGTCTTGCCACAACAACATGCTGTGCTTTACCCAGATGTCACTGTAGAGCTTAGAGAGAAACCAAAACGACCTTGTTTTGATATTTTCCTATTTTCATCTTTGTGAAAAAGCAAAGACAAATGTGCTTGCCTGCTTGTGCCTAATAGTTCTGCATATAATTTTTGGGAGATTTTGCATTTCTGCCCACAAAATAAGAGTACAATATGGCACAAAACAAATGTGGTTTCCCTCTTTGCAAACAAATTTGTTCTCCTCTCTCTCTCTTTCTCTCTCTCAGTTGTTTTTCCTGCCTGTCTGATGTAATACTGGAGAAGGTGCAGTGCAGTGCGAGCCTAGCATTACGGGAGACAGGGGTGATTTCCTCTGGGTCATGGCATTGATTTAGAGCGACCCTGGAGGCCAGGCAAGCAGCAGGTGGCACACTGACCTGAATTAGGTGATATGGAGCAGTGGTAATCAGACAAGTTCTACAGCATTTCTCTCAGTCCTAAAACAGACACTGAGATGTGAACATCACTATATAACCCTTGCTTTGCTGGCTGTTCACACCTGCTCAGATAATAACAAACCTCAGCTTACAAGCAGCCATCAGACGCCCTATTTGGAGGTTCATTATCAGGGTTATTATAGTTATTTTTATTTAAATGAGGAAAATTGTGACGTGTATGTTCCCAGAAGAAAAGTCCAACTACAATTGAGGCGTTTCAGGGAGTTCAGAATCAGTGGACACTGATATAGAGAATAATTCCCTTTGGAGTGACTTTGTGCTTTGTAACTTTGCAGACCTTTTTTATGCTCAAACAGCAACATTACACGCTAAAAAGAGTTGAAAAGCATATAAGACCTTGAAGAAATAGTTCACCCACAAATTACAATTCAGTCTCCATTTACTCACCCTAGGTCTTTAACTAGCAGGAAGAATTGCACAATTTACATTTCCCCATTTTAGAATGAAAGCTGTTCCACTGAAGTATCATGTCACTGAAAGCATTTATGATTCTTAAGAATCAAGTGTGCACTTGAGCAGACAACATGCGGCAGGTCAAGTATTGATCACTTGCGTAAAGAGCACTTGGCTTACTTTAAATTGGGTCTTACCTGAAGCAATCTGACTAACTCAAGTTAATGCACAAAACAATTATCCTTCTTAGCGCCCTGATTTAATCAGGCTCTGTGTGTACAGGGAAATAAAGGTATGCCTCTTGCGAAGAAAGACAATTTCACACGCATACGACCTCCCTCCCTTTAGAAAAATTAGAGCCAATGGAGATTACATAGAGAATTAAGCAGTTAGCTCTTACACACAAGTGTGTTTCTGTGCTAATGCCAATGCCATTGATGGCTCCCTGTGCAGAAATTAGACGCAAACACTTTGAGATGTGAGCATAATATATTTTTGGCAGGAAATGACAATGCGTAGGAATTGCATAAAGAGGTAAAATGCTGAAAAATTCTAAAAGAGTGCATTTCATGCAAAGCATCCTATAATAAAACAAAGGTCAGGAATCGGTGCAGAAGAATATTTGTGTGTGTGTGTGTGTGTGTGTGTGTGTGTGAGAAAGTTTTTTTAATTTATTTTCTGAGACAGCGATACTAATGCCGTTTATCGTTTGCAGCACTTACAGTTACTTTTTTACATAATTTAATAGGTTGCATGAAAGCTGAAAAAGATGTTCAAGACCAAGCAACATGGTAACAATGCATAATGCATAACATTGAATGCATATTTACACAGGCCTAATAAAGAATATTGTTACAGTCAAAAATGTTTACAGTCAGAAGTGGGTTCAGTGAGGCTTCAGGCAATCCCAGGCAATCCATTTGAATGTTAACAGTTTCCTTCAAGTGGACCATCATCCACGAAAAAAAAAAAAAAAAAATGAGTTTAATAATAAAGCATAAAAAATTCTCATGGGGCCTTAAAGCTAGATGGACCAAAATATATTTCCATTTGAACATAGGCCTACTGAGTAATTCTGTGTCCATATCATATTCCAACCCCTTCATTCACTGTTATCCGCATTTTTTGACAGATTCTCTTCACTCTAGCCAATTTGAATCTATAGTCATAAACTTGCTGTATGGCTGAGATCAATTAGCATATTTTAAAACTGCAGTCTGTAACTTTTTTTTTGGTAAAAAAATTATCCAAAATAAATTTTTTAACAAGTACATAACCAGTCAGTGTTCAAAACTATCTCCTTACCTTAGCCCGATTCACAATGGTAAGCTTGTAATAATGTTTTATAATAAAATCGGTACTGGTGGGTTTCAGCGGGAAATTCGAGCATGCGACCGTTCGTCTTTGCGTCATTACGTCACGTCTGTAAACAGAAAGAAGGAGTCCCAGCTAGTAGGCTATATGGTATGTGGAGGATGCTGCTGGTAGCAGATCATTTATAGCCTTTTCTCACAGCAGCAATAACAATTTGAGAACAAAATATAACAATAATAATAATTTGCACGGTTTGACGTGATCCGAGCTAAGCGATTGTTAGATTTAATCACCATTGGCAGCGCAACTGTAATGCTTTTTTCTCAGTTGGTCAGAACAAAAGTGGCAGTCATTTTACTTACTTGATCAAATGACATTTTCCGGTGAAAATTCTTATTTTGGTCATACTTCCAGGATGTAGAATCTGTATCTGTATTTATGTAGAGTATGCAAGCTTTGGGACATACTACCTTGTCATAATTGCGTCTTTAACGGACGTTCTGTCGCTTAGTTATGCAAAATGTAACTGTTTAAACTGCCCTGTCAATCATCTTGTCACAGTTAAAATCCTCCACATTCAATTAAATTTAATTTCCTACCGTTTCGGAGAGAAATGTAGTCGCATTGATTTGCCAATCATGGGTTTTTCATGCAGAGAACTCCTCATCTTTGCATAATTATGCATTTAAAAGTTAATGACCGAACGCATCGTTATAAAAGTTCACAATGCTGTTGCAGATGAAATATAATGTGGATAACATTAAATAAATATCTTTTCGTCAGGTTAGATACTGATTATTAATCACTCAAACCCCTTTATCTTAACCGCTCTGCTTAACCATCGGTCTCGCACATCCGTCAAGTTTGTAGTTTTATTAACACTTTTTATTCATATTTGTAGTTCTAACTGAATCCTCATCCACAGCGCAATGTGTTCTAGGCAATATTAGCCATTAGAGTGTGCAGAGATCTGCACTTCAGATTCTAAACGGAAAAATTAAACCATCCGGGTATCTTTGGAATACTCATTTCAACGTACTACGATTTGGGACACACTAATTCTAATTTCGAATACCATTTAGGACGGATAGTATGCGAATTGGGACGCAGCACATTTCTCTCATACTTTTTAGTATGCAAACCCTATTTAACTAATGTTCACTGTGTGTCCAACATCAATCTTGCTAACAGCAACTCTCTATTCATCAAAGAATCCTGAAAAAAATCACATTTTTCACAAAATATTAAGCAGCACAACACTTTTCAACAATGATAATAAAAAGAAATGTTTCTTTAGCAGAAAATCAGCATATTAGAATGATTTTTGAAGAATCATGTGACACTGAAGACTGGAGTAATAAAGTACCTCCGGGATGACGTGTTTTTGTAGGCCAACCCGGAAGTTAGCGTCATAAGCCAATCCATAGACTTTTGGAAAATCGCAAAAAATAAGCTCTGTGTTTAACATAGGGTTATGACACTTACACGTTTTGTCTATCAAGATAATCTTTACAAGTTAACATAACATTTATACATTTTGAAGCCTAAGTAAAGTCATCAGATATAAAAAGCTAACAGTAGGCTATAAACGGACTACAGCACACCATGGTCACGGATCAATGTCACCACCACCAAGCTTCCTCAAACTTTATTTAGAAAACAGCTTTATTTAAAAACATGCTTGCTGATTATGATCTGCACTGTGTATGAATACTTATCCACTTTTTCATGAGAAATGCTGTCCAAATAACCTGTTTGTCATGATGACGTCTAAACTCCCCACCAAAGGAAGTAGTCCCTTTTAGCAATTTGTTAGCAACCGCCGTTTTTAAGACACAATAAAGGTTTAAAAAATCACAAGCGGGTTATAACTGGTGTGTTTTATGTCATAGATCAAAACGTGAAAATATTTAGAGGCTTTGTTAACTACAGACCTTATTTCAGGCGATTTAGCAAAAACCCATTCAAAAAACCCATTGACTTCGGGGCGATGGAACCGGAAGTCCTAAAATGCTAACTCGCTTCCGGGTTTTGCCTACAAAAACACGTCATCCCTGAGGTACTCTATGGCTTTGCCATCACAGGAATAAATTATATTTTAAATAACATTAACATAGAAAACAGTTATTTTAATACATTTTATTATTTTGATATAGCTATTGTACTGTGACATATTATTACAGTTTTCACTGTATTTTCAATCAAATACAAAGATTTGATACAAATTTGAGATTTGAAGACCTTCTCTCTCTCTCTCTTTGGTGTATATATATATATATATCCATAATATATGCAGGACAAAAGTCTGTCAATACTTTTTTTTTTTTTTTTTTTTTACACATTTCAGTCTGAATGATCATATTAGGTTTGAGGTAATTGTTTCATGTGTTCCCTCTAGACCTCTATCATGTGGATATCCCTTGGATTGGTTTCCCATTCAGCACAAGTAATTCCAGCTGGTCCAGGTCAGGATGAGTTCAAGATCTCCCATGACCGTAAGCCCAGCGATCCCCAGCAGCAGCGCTAACCACCACAAGCGGCTATAGGCTGCACAGATGCATGTCAGCTCCCAGGTTAGCACCTTATCCCTTTTATCAAGGGGAAAAAAGTACCCGACGCAAAACCCCCACTCCCCAGTGAGCACGCAGCGTCTCTGTTACCGCACGTTTGCAGAAAGAGAAAAATAAAGAGACGTATTCAGCCTCTCCATCTTGTGCTCCAAAAGATCCATTAGTATTCTGAGCAAAGCTTAGCCAGTGACAAGCCATACATCACCGTCACAGCAAAACGCTCTCTCTCTTTCTCTCTCTCCCTCTCTCTCACCGCCCTGCAAATATGGGGAGCGCATGTTCTTTTGTTTGTATGCCACCCTCTGTCCTGCGAGTGTCCTCTAATCTGTGTCCGCAGACGGCGCACGCACACGTACCGCTTTTACAGCTCAGCCATTACCGAGGACGTGCCGGTGCCGGAGGAGAGAGATGCATTCTGGGAAGGTCCGTAAGAAAGGGGCACTTTTCACGAGTGTCTCGCCAAACGTTCGTCCTTGACTAACCTTGTCCTTTTACGGAGCTATTAAAGAGCGCAGTAAATTACATTGATGGGTCCCTCAAAAACGGCCTCCTGTTTTACTGTTTTCAGCCTGACCGACGAGGTCCAATAACGCAAATTATTAGAAAACTTGAGATGCTGAACTGCAAACACTACCGGTCTGTTGCATTCTGAATAATGTCTGCATTGTTATGCTGCTTTGAATGGCCAGGTAATACGAAAATGCACCCAGCGGAAGCATTATGATGAATAAGACAACACTTTTTGCCTCTAATATGTTTCCATGTGAACAAAACATAGACATTATCATATTTATTACTCTGCTCAGCTCTGTGGAGATTCATATCATGTAATTTACACTGTATGGGACACAAACAAAAGCAGCGAACACATTTTTTTCCCTCAGTCCCCTTCACTCTCAATAGACATGATGATTGAGCTCAGTATATAAGTGAAAGTGTCCAGCATGACTCAGCTCAAAACTGAATTCACATTAATAGCTCCTTAGAACTGACTTTGAGTTTTTTTTTTTTTTTTTTGCTTGAGGGAAATGGTGAAATAGTAGAGTTCGGATCTCCTCTGCAGTTAATCTTGGACGAATTATTGGAATTCCTGTTTGAGTTCTTCCTCTAGATATTTGAAAAAGATGAGAGAAATGCATTTCTCTGAAGTATTGAATATGTTTTTGAAAATAAAAAGAGGCACAGAATGCTTGGTTCAAAATAAAAGTGCTATTGTTCCTCGAAAAAGTCTCAAATGTGAACTTTGGTCTCTGTAGGAACAAGGCGAGGTGGGTTTATTTGCTTGTTTGTTTGGATCAGATGCTCCATTTGTGTCACAGCAAGGAGACGCATAAATCTGGGTTGCGTTTGCAGGTGTGTGTGTGTGTGTGTGTTTATGTGGGTATGTCAGACAGACCTGGCCTTGTTAATGCATCGCCCCTGAGAGTGTGTTTTTGGTTGGAAAGACTGATTAGGGATATACGAAAGGTGAAGCGAGGCAGGTGTTAAATCTGGAGCAAGAGCAGGGGACAGGGACACGCTCCTGTGCTTTAACTGACCCCATAGAAGCTGACTGGGTCAGGCATTGACCTGGTGAAAGGTCAAGGTGACTAGACCAAACAAGTGTCTGTTTGACCTCTACTTTAGCTGCGAGGTCAGGAATTGTGCTCTGTGGACAACCTCGGCATCACCTGCTTTTGGAAGTGACTGAACTGTATGTGGATCCCACTTGTCCTCTTTCTTAGAGTAACAAGTGCGCCAAATAAGTACATGTTTTACATTCAGGTGTTTGTACACTATACATCTTTAAGAGTAGTTCAGTCAAAAATGAAAAGTGTGTCATTTCACTCACCCTCATGTCATTTTAAAACACTATGAGTGTCTTTCTCCTGAAGAACACAAAAGATGATGTTAGGTGCTCCTTTTTTTTCTATAGAAAGGAAAATAAAAGGGACAAATACTGTAGAGCTCCAATTTGGCACAGAACACCATGGAAAAAAGTCAATACTCAGAGGTGTGAATGATGGGAAGTGTGGATGATAGCTTTGTGTGGAAAGCTATCATCCACACTTCTAGAAATTCAACTTGTTATTCAGCTATATCAGGTTTGATGTCATTGTTTCTATATAATATGATAAGGGGAAAAAAAAATCTAAACTATCAATGTACCAAATATACCAATATATGCCAAACAGCACCACCACATATATGTATATATTTTCTATCATTTATACATGTAATGCACATATTTGGTGGTGATATTTGGCATATATTGATATGTTTGGTATATATACATTTTTACAAACACAAACCTACTGCATGACTTAAGAATACTTAGTTATATGACTGTCTTTTTATCATTATAGAGATTGGCCATCATAGATATTCTGCATAGCACCTGTTCGTGTTCCACTGCAGAGAGAAAGTCATATGGGTTTGGGACGACCTTGAGGGTGCGTGAATGTTGACAGACTTTTTATTTTATTTTATTTTTGGAAGAGCTATTCCTTTTTTGAACAACCCAAATATGAGTAAATAATAGTGACAAGAGGACTGAGCAATACACCAGCTGTTTTTACTGACTTGTAAGATTGCAACATGAGTTTTTTCCCCTTCATATCATCTTGACTACTTCCTCATTTGTCCACTAGTGGGCACTCATACTACACTATGTCATTATGCAGAAACACCTCTGTTGTATCTCTCGTCTCCTGCATTAAAGCCGCAGGCGCCGTTGCTACGCAGAGCCCTGTGGAGACCAAGCCGTAACCCGGCTCACTCATCAGAGCGACAGGGAGAGAAAATGTCAGCCCGCTGAAGGTTGGTGAGGTGGCGACGTAATTAATTAATGTTTTGATTTGGTGGCGTTTCATTTTGGCGCAGCGCGAGAGAGTGGCATTTAAAGGGGGAGATATTAATGAATGCAGCGCTGTCGTTAAAGCCATCATATTGTGGATATTAATGAAAGGAGAGGAGGAGGGCATGCTGACACCGAGGAGGAAGAGGGAAGAGAGAAAATGACACAGATAGAGTTTTGAGTGCAGGCGCACAGGTGAAGATAGCACACCCTTTATCCCTCATTTCTGTAAAACCCAACAGCTTAAAGACATATTCAGTGCAACATTTGCTGTGCAGTGTGTAAGCAACGTCTGTAAAGTCTTTCATAGTTCATCTGTCGATTTCATCTGCTAGCTTGCGCCTCATGTATCCTTCTCAAGGCCATATCTGTGTGTTCAAGCCCCGGGCTGAATTCATAGCCTGATGTGTTCTTCACAAGCACTGACAGGCCTGTTTGAGGCATCATGGGATGGAAGAACCTCTTCAGCATTGACGTTTTTGTCTTCTTTTCTCACCGCATGCGGACGCCCGGCCTCACGTCTCTCCTTCCGAGCTGCCTCCGCTATCTATTCCGATCCAGCATTTGCCGAAATGTCTCCGAGCTCTTCCGCAGTCTCAATTACCAGTGATGGCAATCTGCTCGTGCAACCAGAGGCTGCTGCAGGTGGCTCGCCCCCGGGGAACAATATGGAGGAGGCAGGCTGTGTGGCAGCAGCGATTCTGTGAGAGCGAAATGCCTACACAGGTCCAGAGATAAAACAATGTAAAAAAGAGAGTAATGCAGAGTAAAGTTAGTATTTTCATGAAAGATTCCTTGGTTCTGCTCGTTTTGCACAGGTATTTTCACATTGAAAACCTGATCCACCTGTTTGGCATTGTAAATTAGTGATGTACTGAAATTTTACCAAAAGAAAATATTATGATTTTACGTATCTGCCAAATCAGTTTTGGAGGGCTGAAATCATTGAGCAAAATGATGATGTTTAATTAGCGATTCTCCAATGGCGCATTTTGACCGTGTCAATGACTATGCATGCACACTCATAATGCGATAGTAATGATATTTATGCAATATTGTGATTAAACTTTACCTAATGTAAACACAATACTTCGATCAAATTGATGCCAATAATCTCAAAATCATAGCAACCATAATCATAGTAAAATATGTAGCATATGCTGATTTTAATTGCATAGAATTTCCACTTTCAGCCTGGACAGATATATTACTTGTTGTAATTTACCATGCATCCTGGTTAGGACAAAGTGTTAAAATAATGGGATAGTTCACCCTCAAAAATTAATGTCATCATTTACTCAGACTTATGTTGTTACAAACATATATATCTTCAGTCATTAAACTTTAGATGGCACAGGCTGATAGCTCCTTTACATCCAATCTGCAACCAATCACACAAGCTGAGTTGCATCTGCTGATCCTGTAGCCAATGAGATTGTTTGCTCAACATTTAAATAGTCTGGTTCAGAGTTTGCTGTATTAGTCATGCAGCTCGCTATCAGAGTTCCTCTGAGACCCTCCACCTCCCCAGCTCCACCTGTCTAGATCTGCTACAGGATTTATGTATGTGTCTATTCATGCTCACAGCAGCATATCTCTATCTATTAGCAATAGAAAGTCCATACTTGCTCTGCAGCCACAGGAACAACAATAATCAACAGCAGCAGCAGTGTAGCAGATCTAGGACCCTATTTTAACGATCTAAGTGGATGGTGCAAGTGCACTTATGGTGTGTCCCAATTCACTTTTGCTAGTTTAATGATGGGAAAAATGGTCAGTGCACCCAGTGCATGGTTTAAAAGGGTTGTTCCCTTTCTCTTCGTGAGTAATGGGTGTGTTTTGGCCTAAATGTGCAATAACCCAATCAGAGTCTCAGTTTAGTTGCGCTCGCGCCATGCCGGATTCGCTATTTGCATGCTGGAACTTGCAAGCAGAATAACTGAATGCTTCTCTAGCAAGGAAACGGATCTGCTCGTGTGCGAAGTTAAAGCGCACGAGCAGACCATATACAGGACAAGCCAGATTCCACCAAAGCATTTTTATCTTTATGCACTCAATAATAATCTTTTACACTGTAATCCTTTTATTTTTAATATTTCGCATGTTTGTGTGCTGCTGCGCATCCCTGTGTGTGTAATAAGCAGAGTGTACGCCTGTAGGTGCATATTACTAACGCGCTCATTAAATAACTAATATATATATATATATATATATATATATATATATTGCACCATTGACTTTAGACCAGGTTTCAGTTGGTCAATGGCACAGTCTATTTCAGTTGCCTCCAAATAGCAACGCGCCAACAATGCACCTGAACACACCCTTATTTTTAGACCAGCACGCCCATGGGCGCACAAATGGGTGCAAATGAATTTGCTATTTAAACAGCGTGGTGCAGTATGTGAAAATGATAACTGTGTCGGGCTGAAACTAGCAAAAAACACTTGCGTCGTGCCTGGCGCCGCATTGCATCGGGTGTATTATAGGGCCCCTAGTCTGCCAAGAGCAAATACATTAACATTGCCATATTCAATAACATGCTAAAAATATCCAAGACTTGTCATGATTGATTTATAATTTATTTCTTTATCTTATCAAAAAACATTATCACCACTTTGGACATGTTTTAGTTTGAAAAATGCCATAAAAATGCAACATAAACCTGAAGAAAAAAGTTGTAATAGTCATTTTGCAAAGACTAGACAATATAATCTTTTTTTTCATTTGAATGAGAGCTTTTTCAGAACTTTCCAAAATCCAATTTTTATATGATTTTCCACATAAACCAGTTTTGTAATCAGGCTCTGAGGTTGGAATCAAAATTCTGTTTCTGTTCTGTCTCCTTTGGGTCGAGATAAATGCGATATCTGTATCGTTTTTCTTCTTCTATTAGATGTAAATTGCTCAGAAACTATACAGATGGCCTTTTTATAGACCGATATTTCTTATCTGCCCTTGACAGACCCTCTAAATTTAATTTCCCTGCATTTTACAAAAACTCCAGCAATGCTGATGTCATTGGAATGCATTTCTTCTCCATTCTTCTATGTTCTTGAAAGCCCACATTGCACTGCTCGCCATTACAAATTTGAACCCCGTTCCGGTCGCAATCAATTCCATTCTTCTGTGCATTATTGCTCTGGTGTTGGAGACAGGAATCCAGAGATCTTATTAGGCTAAAACAAAGTTATGCATTTCCTTGCCTGGTCTAACGATCCATGGCAATCTGTGAACGCTAAAGACAGGACTTTGACCATAATAGTACTCAAAATTGGGAGAACATGTTAGCAAGAATCTCAGAGAGCTGCTCTGTCTTTGATTTATTGAATGCTCACTCTTGGAAACTCTTGGAAGACTGCGTGAAAGCAGGCAAATGGAATTAAATTTTTAAATTTAGCCACCCTCCCTCCAAGGATGTCATGTTGAAAATCCCAATACTAAGTGACATGGTTTGGACGTGCACTTTGAAGAATTTGAGAATTAGGAGACAATGCTCAGTGATTTAAATTTAATTTGGTATAATAAGAGGGCACTTTCAAAAGTTATTTTTCACAACTGGACAAATCTTCACTCAGCGGCAAGGGAAAAAATGTCGAATGATCCCCTTTTTTTTTTTTTTTTTTCACCCACTGTCTTGTAATTGATTTTGATGAGATGACATTTAATCATAATCATTGGCATATTTGTCCTTAAAGGCTTTGAGTAAGAAGCTGAGAATTATGTGAATGTATTTATATAACAGTTAGTTCTGGTCCTCAAATCTTGAAAAGGCTGAGAGCCTTTTCCAGCCATGCGGTATTATACTAATATCACACAGAAGCGATTTCACAATTTGTATCACTCCACTACTGGAGTTTGTTTCGCTGAATGTAGTTTTAAGAGTTTTTTTAGGCAAGTATGTAAAAACATAGTGCCATTTTGAAAATTTGGGTAGCACTTTATTTTACAGTCCTGTTTCCCATGTACATAATATGTACTTATTATAGTAATTGCAATAACTGGGTAATAGGTACTAACCCTGAACCTAGCCCTAAACCTAACCTTAACCCATGTAGTTACCTTATATTAACCAATAATTTCTTATGTAAGTACACTATAAGTACACATAAGTGCACGTACTGTAAAATAAAGTGCAACCAAAATTTGTTTAGATGTTTTCATAACTTTCTATTTTTATTCAACTTAAAGGGGATGTCTAATGCTATTTCATGCATTCTGACTTATTTACACAGTTGGATTCTCATGATAAACATGCACAAAAATAAGTTGGACGTATGACAGAGTATTTCTGTGCCATATACACTCCTTTAGTGTTCGTATAAGTTTCGGAAAGTTTTTTTTTTTAGTATGGCCCTGTATGACGTCATAAAGGGTGAAATTCCTTAAATGAGCACTTCTCCCGGAAGAGCGCGCACACATCAACCAGGGGTTCGTTTCCCGAAAGCATCGTTAGCCAACTATGGTCGAAAGTGCCCTTGAGCTCTATCAGTAACGACAGAACTTGCGACCATAGTTTGCTTTGGGAAACGCAACCCAGAGCAAGAGCACTCCCATCAACATCCTACGTTTGGGTTATGGAAGTCGTCTTTTGACTTGAGTTAGGGACTGTTAGTGATTGTGATTTCAACTTCAGTGAAAGTTAAATTTTTACGCCATCAGATGGCGACAAAGACTGTCTTTATAAGTGAGTGAGCTTCATAAAGAAACAACACCTTATAAGACATCAACTACCGCTGTCATGGGAAATCCCCTTGACAAAGATATCGCTTTCCTCAGCGGACATTCAAACTGATTTTTTTATTATGAATATAAGATTTACCTGAAGAATAAATGCTATATCAGATGCAGACTGATATAGCATTGTCTGAACCCGGCATTGGTCGATCTCTCTCTTTCATTATACTATACATAATACAGTAAGCTTCAATGAAGCAAACCAGCATTCCTTCGTTAATAGTTCTAAAGTGACCTTTTTTGAATTCGTAACAGGGGTCTTGGGTCATCTGCTTAACTGTCAACTTGAGAAGTGAAAATAAGAGGGTTTTTAAAGACTATCTATTGTTGTTTCTTATTTATTTAGACACTTGTGCCATCGCACTGTTGTATAAAAGTAATGTCACACTAATAGTCTGGCGATATTGCTCATATATAATGCAACTGACCAAGATATCTCCTTTTAGTATGTACTGTATAAGAACCACATTCAGTCACATTCTACTCCAATGATCTGGTCAATTCTTCACAATTACTTTGTCTATTGGCAGGCGTTCTGAACCTTTGGTTTGATAACCAGACGTATAAATTTCAATCCCCTAGCTTTGGAGACAATTTAAAGCCTCATTTATTTATATATTTAGTTTTTTTTTTTTTTTTTTTTTTTCACAATAAGATATCCCACCTCCGAATGTTGGACATTTCAGGCTTTTTGCCATCATGCATCCTCTGAGCAGATATGAAAACATGTATCTCATAATAATTCAGATTTAGTATCATGCAAATTTGATTTCATGAATTTTCCCTGCATTTATAAAAGCAAACAAACATTATCTGCCAGTCATCTGTGTTTACTGTATTTGAATTTCCGTTTCATAAATTTTAATGTCATAAATATGCATATTTCTGATTAGATCAAAACAGAGCTGGGATGGGTAAGGTACTATTGTTATGGATACAGATGTCTTTAAGATTCTGAGAAGATGTCTGCTGATTCCAGTTTTTATGCATATGTATATAAATCTGTACACTAAGCTCAAGCATGCAAACAAAGACTGCAAAGCCTTCTGGGAGAAATGCTTGAGAAAGCAAACTCCATAGCTCTGTTCCAAAACCTAGTCAGCTGTCTACCTACACAGCATTTTAAGGCATCACAGATAGCAAGACTCAAAGGCTGTTATGACAGGTTGTTCCTTCTAAGATGCCTTCTTTTGGCCAAAAAGGCAGCATCAAGCATATGCTTCACACAAAAGGTAATCTCATGATGCATTGCTTCAAAAAGGTTAAATTAAAGTCAATATCAGACATTTTTGATTTTTAATACATTTATTTTTTGTTGCTTTTCCATGTTGAATGAAAACCGTTTTTGTGGCACGCTACTGTATGTAATTTTATGATTTGATTATCTCATCATTAGCTTACCAGCATGCTAACATCTCACTACTTTGTGTGATGAGTTTGCTGCTTAAGAGTTGCTGCTTTATGTAGGGATGAAAAAAATAGCAAACAAGCCTAAGGTGGATTTTAGCTGGTTTAAGCTTGCCTGGCTACATAGTTTGGCCAGCTGGAGTGTGCTCCTCTAAAACCAGCCAAAAGACTGACCAGGGGTGCGTTTCCCAAAAGTATCGTTAGCCATCGCAAGTTCCGTCATTACTAACATAGTTCAACGATTTAGTGTTTCCCGAAACCATAGTTCAAATGAACATTCACAAACTGCATCGCAAACTTGTGTGATTGGAAAGACAGCTCTCGAGCTGTGGTTAGAAGCATAATTTCTTGTTTTTATGACATTTGGACTTAATAAATCATTATCTTGATTAAAATAAGCAAGCTGACATTAAGTACATTGTATTATAAGGGCCCTATTTTAATGATCTAAGTGCATGGTCTAAAGCGCACAACGCAAGTGCACTTAGGGCGTGTCCGAATCCACTTTTGCTAGTTTAATGACAGTTTAACATTTTGGGTGTAGTGTGCAATAAACCAGTCAGATTCTCATCTCCCATTCCCTTTAAAAGCCACTTGAGCTCATGCCATGGCGGATTCACTATTTACATGGCAGAATTTGCAAGCTGAAAAACTGAACGCTTCTCTAATGAGGAAACAGATCTGCTCATGCGCGAGGTTAAAGCGCACAAGCAGACCATCTACGGGAAAAGCCGGATTCCACCGAAGCATTTTTATCTTTATGCACACAATAATAATCTTTTACATTGTAATCATTTTATTTTTAATATTTGGCATGTTTGTGTGCTGCTGTGTGTCCCTGTGTGTATAAGCAGAGCGTACGTGTGTTGTGCACCCGCCTATAGGCGCATATTATTAACGCGACTTTAGACTAGGTATTTGTTGGTCAATGGCACAGTCGTTTTCAGTTGCCTCAAAATAGCAACGTGTCAACAATGCGCCTGAACACACCTCGTTTTCAGACCAGCACGCCCATGGGTGCACAAATGGGTGCAAATGCATTTGCTATTTAAACAACATGGCGCAGGACGCGAAAATTATAACTGCGTCTGGCTGAAATTAGCAAAAAACACTTGCGTCGCACCTGGCGCCGCATTGCGCCGGGTCTATAGGGCCCACAATCTTTTATTTCGAATAAATACATATGTCATTTACATATTTTAGTTTGTCAAGAGATTTTAAGCACCGTTTTTGAAGAGTGCGCATGTGCGTATGTGCTCTGGTAAAGCAAAATAACTGAAAAAAATGAGAATTAGTCCTCAGATGCCAAGTCCGTAATAGCAAAAAATCTAGCATTAATTTGATCTCAAATAGATTTAAAGAAGTTATTACTCCACCACCTCCATGACATCATTCACCAGCGTGGCTGAACGATGGGTTTAAGACAATACGGTTTCGGGAAACAGTCGTAACTAGCTAGTTGATTTGTTCAGTGCTGCATCTTACTATGGTAGTGAAGCAGAGAGTTACATTGTTGTACGGTAAACACACCCCAGGCTGAGAGACTAGCTAAAACAGCTTAGTCTGGCTAACACACACACACCCTATTTTTTCAGTAGGGTTTTTCAGTACATGGTTGTTTTCTAGCTGGTCTTGAGCTCTAGACCATCTTGGACCAGCTACGAACCAGCTACCAGCTGGTCATTCTATCTTTAGTGGATCAAACTGGATTTTGGAACACGGTAACTGATCAACTGGCAAGCTTAAAACCAGCTACCACTTTTCAATTGGAATTTCCAACTGAGTTAGAGGACACTACAATGTATGTAATAAAACTACAAACCTGATTCCAAAAAAGTTGGGACACTGTACAAATTGTGAATAAAAAAGGAATGCAATGATGTGGAAGTTTCAAATTTCAATATTTTATTCAGAATACAACATAGATGACATATCAAATGTTTAAACTGAGAAAATGTATCATTTTAAAGGAAAAATAAGTTTATTTTAAATTTCATAGCATCAACACATCTCAAAAAAGTTGGGACAAGGCCATGTTTACCACTGTGTGGCATCCCCTCTTCTTTTTATAACAGTCTGCACACGTCTGGGGACTGAGGAGACAAGTTGCTCAAGTTTAGGAATAGGAATGTTGTCCCATTCTTGTCTAATACAGGCTTCTAGTTGCTCAACTGTCTTAGGTCTTCTTTGTCGCATCTTCCTCTTTATGATGCGCCAAATGTTTTCTATGGGTGAAAGATCTGGACTGCAGGCTGGCCATTTCAGTACCCGGATCCTTCTTCTACGCAGCCATGATGTTGTAATTGATGCAGTATGTGGTCTGGCATTGTCATGTTGGAAAATGCAAGGTCTTCCCTGAAAGAGACGACGTCTGGATGGGAGCATATGTTGTTCTAGAACTTGGATATACCTTTCAGCATTGATGGTGCCTTTCCAGATGTGTAAGCTACTCATGCAACACCATACCATCAGAGATGCAGGCTTCTGAACTGAGCGCTGATAACAACTTGGGTTGTCCATGTCCGGATGACATGGCGTCCCAGTTTTCCAAAAAGAACTTCAAATTTTGATTTGTCTCACCACAGAACAGTTTTCCACTTTGCCACAGTCCATTTTAAATGAGCCTTGGCCCAGAGAAAACGCCTGCGCTTCTGGATCATGTTTAGATATGGCTTCTTTTTTGACCTATAGAGTTTTAGCCGGCAACGGCGAATGGCACGGTGGATTGTGTTCACCGACAATGTTTTCTGGAAGTATTTCTGAGCCCATGTTGTGATTTCCATTACAGTAGCATTCCTGTATGTGATGCAGTGCCGCCTAAGGACCCGAAGATCACGGGCATCCAGTATCGTTTTCCGGCCTTGACCCTTACGCACAGAGATTGTTCCAGATCCTCTGAATCTTTGGATGATATTATGCACTGTAGATGATGATAACTTCAAACTCTTTGCAATTTTTCTCTGAGAAACTCCTTTCTGATATTGCTCCACTATTTTTTGCTGCAGCATTGGGGGAATTGGTGATCCTCTGCCCATCTTGACTTCTGAGAGACACTGCCACTCTGAGAGGCTCTTTTTGTACCCAATCATGTTGCCAATTGACCTAATAAGTTGCAAACTGGTCCTCCAGCTGTTTCTTATATGTACATTTAACTTTTCCGGCCTCTTATTGCTACCTGTCCCAACTTTTTTGGAATGTGTAGCTCTCATGAAATCCAAAATGAGCCAATATTTGGCATGACATTTCAAAATGTCTCACTTTCAACATTTGATATGTTATCTAAATTCTATTGTGAAAAAAATATAAGTTTATGAGATTTGTAAATTATTGCATTCCTTTTTTATTCACAATTTGTACAGTGGCCCAACTTTTTTGGAATCGGGTTTGTACATTTGTATGTAAATTACTATACTTTTCCAGCGTCTCCTATAAGCTGTGAGGATGAAGAATAGATATGTTTTGTGTATGAATGTGTGTGTGTGTGTGTGTGTGTGTAATACTGTATATGTAGGGTGGTAACCACCATTGACATTTAAATTACCATGAGTTGTTCAATAACCAAATGCTTAACTCTTACATTACCTTTTTTTTTTTTTTTTTTTTAATATTTGGTTACATCTTTGAACATATGTGGATTGGAGAACCAATACGGATTATGAGGGTTCTTTCAAGTGGTCTCAAGGGCCAACAAAGAGACCACAAAGAAAAAATCAAAAGGGAATTATCAAAAGGCTGATAATCATCAGGCACATAGATAAATTTGAATTCATTCAAAACACTTTGACCAAAAATTGTGACTAGAATCACAATATCTGTTCCTGTTCTGTTCTGACAAAACAAATAAGTAAATAAGCTCTAGCAAGCTAAATAAATAAAAGTCGATTTCCTCCCTTCACTGTGTGGATGAGCAGAAGTGAATGTGGTGCCAAGCAGACCATGAAAGGAGATTATCGGAGAGAGTGAGAGAAACGCTTCGCCTAGAGGAGAACACTTCCTCAAACAATGACGGTGAAGACTTAACCAAACAAACAGAGGAAGAACAATAGGAAATATGAAGAGAGGACACTCTTGAGACAGGGAAAGGTTTCCTCAGCACAGCATTATTTGCTGCTCGGCTGACTCTGTGGCTCGCCTTTACACCAGTCAGAAGGCACCGTACAATAGGCCTGTCTGTGATTATTGTGCTTCATAACTGAGATTTTTTTGAGCCTCATACAACTGACAAGAATCTTACAAGCTCCCATTTTGCTTGCTTCATAGATTCAGCCCGGCTCCTATTACAGTAAAATCGATTTCTGTCGATCAGAGGTTGAACGGACTGTTTTTTTGAGGATAACAATCAGAAAACTTTCATTTTAGGATTTGCTTTTGTTTATTACGGTTAGAACTTTCTGCTGTAGCTTTTGGTCCTTCACTTTTTTTAACTAGATGTGTCATATACTAATATGCCAGTATATACCAGACCAAGATTTTCTTGTTTTTCAGTAAAAGTATCTCAAAATCCTTAAAACAGGGTCAATTTATTTTAGAAGCAACACTGTATAAGATGGTAAGACTTACATTCATTGTATCTTGAATATTAATGTATTTTGTGATACTTCGCTGGCAGATTACTTTCACACTTATTTTTAATTTTATACTTAAACCATAAAAAAAACATCTGCCATTGGAGTAATACATTTGTATTAAGAATACATTCTCTGAAAGTAAGTTTTAATAACTCCTCAGGTAAATTGATTTTATTTCAAGTATTTTTTTTTTTTTTAATTCAATTGGAAAAGTAGAAAAAAAAATCTTATAAGTCAAAGTTTAAAGTGCTTTTGAGTCCTTGAGTGATGGCTGCTGATATCAAATAAAATAGTGAGTGCATTAAACTAAAAGTTACCACAGAAGTTCCTTTGTGGTAACCTTGATCTGTATAATTTAATTCATTTGTGTTTGCTAAGGCAAGCATTGCTAATTGGTACAGCTCTGAACAAGCCATTGCTAGGGCCCTGTTCAAATTATTTTAGTCATTTCTGTACTATTTTAATTGGTCAGTAGAAGGCTTTTTCTTCTGTCTTTTCCCTCTTCAAAATTATTGGCAACAACCAGGAAATGATGTTGACACATCATTTCAAGATAATGTTATCTCTAAACTGGACTAATTTGGCCAGTCATGCTAAAAGTTTGTTGTTTTAATAAAGGTAATTTTAGGGTTTGTTGGGAAAAAAAAAGAATAGCCTACATTTAGTGTGTAATAATGGCAATCCTGTATTCTTATATTGCCGACACTGTTTTGACTTGCAGTAAATGGAGTCGATTCCGTCAACTCCTACGGTGGGATTCGAGAATTGGAGTTGACTCCGAAAAACCTGGAATCGAACACCCCTAGCTACTGACAGGATGCTTTCTGTGTGCGCGCTCCAAGCGGAACAAGTGTTCAGTCAAATCCACACAATATGTCAAAATGCCCGCCTTGGTGAGTTTCCCAAATTGCTTTTTTGTTGTTCTCTTTTGGAAAAATACATTAACCAAAAATGAAAAAAATGGCTCCTGACCCCTGCCCTAGCATAATGACAATGGGTTGTGCAGGGTCAAGCACCAAAAAATCTTGTTGCTTTCATTTTGAGATAATTTTCTTTTCTTTAAAAAAATAATAGCCTACATTTAATGTGTAATGATGGCAATCTTGTATTCTTATATTGCCGACACTGTTTTGACTAACAGTAAATGGAGTTGATTCCATCGACTTCTACGGTGGCAGTTGGGAATCAGAGTCGACTCTGAAAAACCTGGAATTGAACACCCCTAGCTACCGACAGGATGCTTTCTGTGTGCGCGCTCCAAGCGGAACACGCAACACGGACAAGCATAGTATCCTTTGTGTTCGTGCCTAAACGGTAAAATCCACACATGTCAAAATGCCCGCCTTGGTGCAAAGTGCTTTTTTGTTGTTCTCTTTTGGAAAAATACATTAAAACAAAAATGAAAAAATGGCTCCTGACCCCTGCCCTAGCATAATGACAATGAGTTTTGCAAGGTCAAGCACCAAAAAATCGTTGTTTTCATTTAGAGATTTTTTTTTTTCTTTTATCATTTTCACACCTTTTTACCTTTGTCGTGAATTGTAGATATTTACTTCCACAACTTCTTTTGAATTGTAATTTGAGATTTAAAGACACACAGTCACCCATTGCAGTCAGATGTGTTGACACAATTTATTCGAAGCCCTTTTGAAGTTTAATGAAGCCCTGACTTGCATAAACAGTTTGGCTCTCAGCTCATGTCACTCTTTTTAATGTTGACATGGTGCTAAATATTATTACAAAAATGGTGCTAATATTCAACCTTGTCAAGCAATTCTATGAATGAATTTACATGAGGGTCATTAGTTAACTGTAATTATTATGGCCAGGTCAGTCTTGCAGCATAACCCTTCAGTCTGTTTTAATGAAGCTTTAATTATGGTTATGCATGTGTTTAAATACCAATGTTATATATTGTGGTTTCTCAGCTAAAGAATAAATGAGTGATACATGTTGCTGAGGCATGTTTATATTGTACATTATTGCTTTTTTATCGTGGGTTATATTGCACCATATTTTTCTGAGGAATATGTCTCATAATTATAGTGCATTACAGTGTAAGCTGAGCTGTCCAGATGTGCTTTACTAATGTTGTTAAAATGGCTGCTCTACCATAAAACCACAATAAATAAAAGCAGGCTGCATCTCAGTTACTGCACATATTGTTTTGTGGTTTGTGGAAACTAATCAAGGTTTGTTTCAGGACATATATTGATGCCTCAGAGTTTGGTCTTCAACAAAAGTGAAAAGATCAATCTTTCTAAATCGTCTTCTCGCTGCACATTGAGTGGAACAAATAGTACACATTACTGGTGATAAAATAGACAATGCCATGGCAGCCCACTTCTAAATGCTCCCAAGCCAGCTGTTTTTGCTTCCTGCCTTCAAATGCAACCTTGAATGTGATCTTTTTTTCCCCCTGTTCATAGCTACTTATTTATTTCAATGCACAAACTGTGAGCCTTTATGTTTGCTTTTGGGTCACAATGTCAATCCCTTATTTTTACTACAAAGATTACGCCATTGTACCACCGTGTTTGGGCCGTGACCTTTGCCTCTTTGTTTTTCTGAACAGCAGCCAGTTCCTCAACCAGAGTCGCAGACTGGAGCCCAAGAGACAATCCTGCAAGACTCCAGATCGCCTGGAACTGCTTTAGTCCAATGCTTCCAATGAACCGCTAGGAACAAAGGCAAGCATCCCGCCTTCGTGTTGGCCTCGGAGAAGGCAGCACATGTGGCACGTTGATAACTGCATGCTTGAGTGTTCATTTTATTCCAGCGTGTCCTCATGTGCATTTAGCAGCGTGTGAGGGCTGGCGGAAGAGGTTGAAAAGGTTTCAATTTAATTAAGGTATGCTGATTTGTAATTGTACACTGGACAAATAACATTATTGTTTAATCTAAAGAAGACGGATCCTGTTTAGGAAACTCAGTAAAGGTAATAGAGTGCTGCAGGGATAACCTACTGTGTTTTTATAGGCCAAAACCCAGGAAAAAAGTTAGCATTTTAACTTCCAATTCCATCGTCCCGAAGTCAGTGGATTTTTCCAAATGGGTTTTTTGGTAAAATGCCTGAAAAAAGGTCTGTGGTTAAACAAGCTCAAGATATTTTCATGATTTACTCTACAACATAAAATACATCATTAATACTGTACTTCCTTGTGATTTTTTTTTTTTTTTTTTTAACTTGTCTTGAAAAAACTGGTTGCTAACAAGTGGTTAGCAACCACTTAAAAAGTGGTTGCTAAATGTTGTTTGACATTAAACATCAAGCCAAAAAGATTTGCTCATCTAATTGATAGTTCACTCACACAACCTCATTGTGTTTCTGTTGCAAATTATTGTAACTCAACCTTTCAGGGAAAATGTTTTTTAAATAAAGACTGAAAGAGTTGTCGGAAGCTTTGTGATGGTGACGTTGAAGTAGGGATGGATGATTAATCAAAAAGTAATCAAAACAGAAATTCAGAACCTCTAACCGACGTAATTTCCCTATTATTTCAGTTTTTTAATCCTGTTTAATAATTTCCCCTTAAAAACATACTACCGCGTGTGTAGTCACGTGACTCCGCCCCGTCCAGTGAGTGGCATGGAAGCAACACGGAGGCGAATGCCGAGTCATGGCACGCGAGCGGTGAGTCCTGAAGTGAGATCACTTTCACTTGCGTCTTCACTAAACTTTGTCAATTGTATGTGTTTTGAGGTTTGCCAGTTTGGACATTGAAGAGATTTTAGACCATTGGATCTAATCATTATATTGAGCTACTGCGCTAACGCATTGTGGCACACGAACATTCATAAAGACAGCTTGCACATCACGTGAAGATCGCGCGCACAGAGAGGAGCGCAGAAACTCGTTGTCAACGCTGTTCTGTGATTTATCACTAAAGTAGCTTAGAAACTCAAACGTTATAACATATTTTTCCACTTTTGAAGTAACTATGTACAACCCACAGCTTCACAATTAATAGAGAGATGTTATGACTAATTCATACACTCAATCGCTCTCATTAATGCATTAAAATAAATTTACTAGTCTGGTACTGTGCAAATTTATCTTTATCTGATTTACAACGAGCAGAAATCTGTAATAAATTTTTACGAACCACAGATAAAATAACTGCTGAAAGTGGGCTGTTATGTTGGAGCACTCTTTCATTAGGATAAAAATATTCCACCTTTAGTAGTCAAGCATATCTACAGTACAAACCTTGTAAGTGAACTATGAGGGCAAAAAAATAAAAGAAAAAAGAAACAGACAAAATAATCGCTCATTAATCATAATCGAGGTAAAAAGTTCAATTATTCGAGATTTTGATTTTAGGTCATAATCATCCAGCCCTACATTGAAGTCATGTGACCGTATGTAGTTCGTTTACAGCCCACGTTTAGCTTTTTACTTCTGATGATGGTATTTAGGCTTCAAAATTCATAAAGTTTTTTGTTTTTCATTTCTAAAGACTATCATGATGAACAAAGCTTGTAAGAGTTTTGTTAGTCACTAAGCTCATTTTGTGCAATAATCCAAAAGCCAATGGAAAATTGTTTTTTTGTCAAGTGAACCAAGGTGATTGGCCTACGAAAATATGTAATCAGTTGATTTTCCTTATAAGAGATCAAATGCGTGTCATCTTTTCCCTTCTCTTTTTCAGACAGACCACAATACTGCACATAAAAACTTCCAAACACATTCCCATCAAATTATCAAATGCAGGCAACTTTCATGTCACAGCAAAGAGCGTTTATTAGAACTCATGTTTTGTGTTTTAGCACAGTCTCAGGAATGCAAATGAAACTCGTCCCCAGATAACTGCGTCTAGTGCGGGCACACCTTCTCTCCCACACATCACAAGAAGCGCTGCAAAGCACGGCGCTTTCATTTATTAATTATGCAAGGTGGGCTCCGCATTTGTCAACGCCACCATCAATTACTCCCTGCAAATGATGCAGACGGATGAGGCGACGGCAAAATCAAGGTGCCTGAGTCCTTTGCTGAGGATCATGGGAGGTGACAGGCAGCTCTGCTTTACACTCGCGCAACTTGAAACAGTTGCCAAAGGCGATATGTTTCTCATCACTCCAGTCTTGTCCACATTGGTGGAGGTGTTGGGCGAGCAGGTTGAATCGGGCGTGTTGCGCCGGCTGAGCTGTGATTGAGACGATGAGAGTTGGCTTCTAGTGTTACAAACACTTCACGTAGCCTTAAGTACATTTTTGCGTTGTTTGTGACCTGTTGAAAGTCTTGATTAATGGAGACTTAAGTTAGATTTAGCATTGCTTTCTGTTCTTCGTCTGCCCTGGTTTGTTTTTTTTCCAGTCATTACACATACTGTAGGTTTCTGGGCATAATGTAATAACAGCTAAACATAAACCAGATCATGGTGAGGTAAACATCCTTGTCATTACATAGTGCTTCACCCCCAAGGGGGTGATCATTAATGTGACAATGAAATGGCTGTTCACATCCCAATTGGCTTTTGTAATCTCACGTATGTGAGTGAAACTGGATGTTATATTACAACGTTAAATATGTGGGACAGGGATTTATTTTATCCATTGTAATTTTATTGGATCGTGCAAAGGGGCATTGCTGACAAAATGTGTGAGATTTGTTCGAGATTTGGAGAACTTTTTTAACATTTTGGCGAATTGGTGGCTAATTTGTACAATCTGCTTAGGTCCCATTGGTTGATATGTTTAGGGATGCAGTTAGGGGCAGAACTTCATGCTTGATGTTTTTGACCTTCATGTTTTTCTAAAAATCGTTTGAATTCATACAAAATCACCACCTCCAAAAAAGGTTACATTATCCTGTGAGATTTGAGTTGGTGTTGCATACCAGAGGGGAGTCAGGTGGTCAGATGGGAGAGAAGAGTAGAGAAAGAAAGATTTGTAACATTATCAAAAAAATGACAGTTCTAATATGTATGTTAACAGTGGCGGCGTAAGGCTGGGGCTTGCTGGGGCCATAGGCCCACCAAAAT
Organism: Ctenopharyngodon idella; assembly: GCF_019924925.1. Lineage (NCBI taxonomy): Eukaryota > Metazoa > Chordata > Actinopteri > Cypriniformes > Xenocyprididae > Ctenopharyngodon > Ctenopharyngodon idella. The sequence goes on from NC_067225.1 coordinate 5,286,420, forward strand.
TTGCTTAGCATTGGCGCACAGGCGTCTTTAACTGTTGCATTTCGTCTGCTTTTTCAGTTTCTCATGCTGCATTTTCCTTCCTTCATTCCGCGTGTTCCTTCATTTAGCTCACTGCAGTTTTAAAGCCCTACGTACGCCTATAAGTCTATGGGACTTTCAATAAATCATTATTGGTTAATAAATAAATAAATAAATAAATAAATAAATAAATAAAATCCTGGAGCCACCACTGTATGTTGATGAAGAACTGTGAAAATAATAATGTAACTTTTATTAATATTTCTTACATTTTCAAAAGGACATCATTAACAGTAAAACTATGTTCACAGGCCATTTTGTTGTATTTGAGTGTAAAAAAGATATTCAATGTTAAATATCTAGAATATATAGAATCAATTTTATCTACTGGATCTTGATTAGATATCAAAAATTGATGGCTATACCATAATGAAGGCAGGTGGTTGGAGAGGAAGGGTTAAAAAAGTAAGACAGATGCCAGTCAAAATAATTTTTTTTTTTTTTTTTTGATGAATAGTGCACAGTACTACCAGAAATATGCAATACATTTATGGATTTTACTCTGACATTCCATTCCAAACCTATTTTACTTCCATAATATAGAATGTTTCCATGTGAAATTGAGTATTTAATGTGGAAAATTTAGGGCGTTTTTTTTTTTTTTTTTTTTTTCTTTTTTTTTTTTTTCTCCCATTGGGGAATTGATTTGACTTAATTTGAAGAGAGTAGCTGATGTCAGCCTGAAAAGAAAGATCATTTCAAAGGCCCAGCATGCCATTTTGATGAAAGACTACAAAGACGAACGTTCTTTATTTGGAATTACTAACATACTGCATGTGTAAAGTAAGACCAGGGATATATTTTTAAGAAAGGAAATAAAATCAGTTTTAGTTTAATGTCAAGAAGAAGTCTCTTGCTAGAGAAACAGTTAATATACATAGAAAGTGATTTTACACATGCGTCTTTCCTGAATAATTAAGTGTGCCATGATGGGAAGGGGAATTAGACGGCGTCGCTTAGGGAGAAACAATGATGGAGGCTAACAAGGTCAAGACCTAATCATGCTAATAAGACATGAAAGAATCTGTTTAACACACAGCCCAGACAGGCTCTAATTTCTGGCTTCTTTCCTTAAAGACGCCGCAAATGTCTTAAAAATGTCATCCTTGCCATCTCATTAGTGCTTTGGCCATGCAGGCTGAATTCCTACATTACGTCCAAATGCTCAGGGTGCGACGGAGCTTTTGGTGATTATTTATGCGTGACAAGTTGAAATGTGAAGGCGTACGCACATGCTCGCACAGAAAGAGAGAGAGAGAGAGAAGGAGGGAGAAGGACAGGAAAAGAAGCTGCAAGGAGAACACACTGTGTCTTTAGATGGGCATGTCAGCATCGGGCTGTGGAACTATAACTCAAACTTACTGATTATTCAGAGGATGTTGCTCAGCAGTGTCCAAGGACGGAGTCCTGCCGGGTGCCTCAGGAAAGAGCGGGAGGAGTGAGGCGGTGACTTAATGAAGGAATCAAAGGCCTCTATTACTTTAGGCCTCTCCAAAGAGTGAATACTGGGGGAAACTGGGCCACTCTGATCACAATAAGCACTTTCTGCTTTCAGTCTGCCTCTGCGTAACGTATTCTCATCACTTCTCTCGGTTTGAAAAGCGGGCATGTAACAGACAGAAATGCAGGCCGCTGTGAGAGGAAACTAAATATGAGATTAAGGCTACTTTCATACTAGTGCTTTTGGTGCGGACCAGAATCTGTTTGCAGAACCCTGTGAAACATCATTATTTTTCTCTTGGCTTCCAGTAAAAAAAAAAAAAAAAATCTAAATGTTCTTAGAAAAAGAAATTAACTTCAGAAACTGAATAGCATTTTCTAAGAATATATCTTGTTGAACTTATTTCATAAGTTAGCAGTTAGAAATCTAACAACTGAAACAAAATGCAGGTCAAATTCAGTAATATGAACTGGCATCTTGTCCTTCTGAATGGTTATATAGCAATAATAGCCAACATTTCCTGCTAGTGAATGGGAATACTAACAAATAGTGCAATGTGAAGAAAGTCCTCTAGGGGCAGAGAGGAGAAGTTGATTCACGTGAAAAGACCATTATCAAACACTTGTATAGGAAAACATTTATAAAAAAGCTTTGTATGGTTTCTAAGAGGTGTAAAGAATAAAAGGCTGAAACTTTACCAATTGTTCAACATTAATAATTAAATAGAGTTAAATGGGCGTGCTCCTGCGGCGGATGGGCATCATGTGCACCAATGGCACAGGCCATGTGAAAGGTTACAGATCCCACAAAAGAGAAGCTAAAGAAATGAAATCTACACAGCCACCTCTTCACTGTAAACTAACCAATGGTTAAAAACATCATGATCCAGAAGAAAAATCACATGGACTGAACTGACCTGTTTTAGGAAACTGAATGTAATGATGAAGGTTATCTATTGAGAAATCAGCTGAATCAAGACATTTAAAGGTTGTTGAGGTCAAAACTTATGCTGAACACTGTTCTTATAGAGCTTTTGTAGCTTTTTCATTGCATATGTTTCTTCTGATTGGTTCAAGGAATATACACCATTTTATTTCAAACATCCTTGAGAATATATCATATACTGTAGTCATATACTGTATTAAGACAACAAGCAGACAAGTAAAGGACTTAATCTTGAGAATGAGACCGATGCAAAAATACCAGAAAAAGTTTCATGTGTTTGTGAATTGGTCACGTTTTGCTCTGGTCTAATGAATAAGACTATTTAAATGGAGAAAGACCCTCAGCTTTCTTCACCAGAGACTGCTGTTAGAGCATTTAGATGGTTAAGTAGCCTGTTTTGAATATAATAACCTCTAAAGGTCTTTGTTAGGCTCTACATTGTCAGTGTTCACAATACCACGGCTCGGGCACATAATACTGTGTAACAAGGCCATAACCATGTCATTAACATTCACATGTTCACGGTTCTTATAGTTCTCTGGTCACATGACATGCAAGTAAACAGTCTGATCTTTTCTTAGTAAGAGTTTTATTTTATATATATATATATATATATATATATATATGGCTGCATGACATTTCATTTCACATGAAAATGTCTGATATTGCTATTGCCGAGACATACAGACAAAACACCAGATTATATACTTGAAGTGGCAGCCTTTGATTTGTTAATCACAATTTGATAAGATATATCACTATAAGTTTTTATTTTTTTTTATTTTTTTATTTTGATTAATAGTGCAGCCCCATTTGTTTATTTTAATGTTATTCTCACGAACCCCCATTTGGGAAACCCTGTACTAACCAATCAGAAGCTAGGTCATACAAAGCAAATTAAAGCTCATGTTCTCAGAAGTATATATGTCTAATTGTAGTGTATTTGTGTCATAGAACACTTGTGTAAATTACACCACTTTAATAATTTATTGACATCTTTAGAAGTGATGAAATGTGTCCTTTATGTGTTTGCCCTAGTCCCTCAATTCCGGGTTGAGATTTTAATAGCATGGATGTATAATAATATCTGCCTATTAAGCCTGACTGTGCTTTTGAAAGGCCTGTTTAATTAATGCGCCGGTGTCTCGGTTAAATGCCTTGTTTCTCTTCGTTTCTTCTTGTCCCGGCAATGACACCGGTCTCAAAGCGGCATGATGGCATCATTTGTTGACTGTTCAAGGGGAAAAATCTCAAAGTTTGCCTTTCCTCTGGTCACGTGAGCATAAGTCCCACCCTTCATCTAGGAGAAATACAGCAGGCCAGGGAGACAAATGAAGAGAACCTGCTATGCTAAATGGGTTCAAGAGACTGCCACTGTCACCCATTACAAGGTCACAAATGCATTTAAATGCTCCAGAGACGAGAGGGAGGGAGAGAAAGAAAGAGTGAGAGAGAGAGAGGGAGGCAAAATTGATTGAACAGTTCCAATGTCCCGCTCTCCTCATTAGATTCATTTCTCAGCCGCCCGAGGTTAATCACCACACACACTCACCTCACGCTGTTGTTCCAGTTACATCATAATTAGTGCGGTGGGGAAAGCAATCTACGGCTTATGAAGCGATAGCCCCCTCCATTCCTCCCTTGCCGCCATCAGAGTGCACACGCACGCATTCCCAATCACTATCGTGCAACCTCTCCCCTGAGCTTGCTGCATTTTGGGGATTGATTTCATTTCTTAATGACAGCTCTGGTAATGACCCTACGTGCCAGAGCTGCTGGTGTCAGCCTCCAGACGGTGTCTCAGGAATTGAAGAGGAGGACACGAGAAGAGCAAGGGAGGGGTGTGCGGGAAGGATGAGAACGGGGTGTGGAAAAGACCTCCGCAGCCTTTGCCTTTCCCAACCAGCAAGGACAGCCAGGTGGAAATTAATAACCTAGTAGTGGGATAATTGCGCAGTTCAAAGTTTGAACGTAAATGATCAGATGTAATATTATTACTTTTTTTAAGTATGAATTGCATGCCTGCTCTGTGGATCATTCCCGTCCCTCAAAGTATTTGAGTTTTCTTGAAGATTTCTTGCAAAACCTGCTAAAAAGAAATGCATCTTATTGCATCTTTTGCTCCAACAAGACTGTTTCCGATCAGCTAAATGCATATTTACACATTTATAAAAGTTTGGGTACAGTAAGATTAAAAACAGTAATATTATTACAATTTAAACTGTTTTCTATTTTAATATATTTTAAAATGCAAAACATTACTGTCGGCAAAGCTCAATTTTATTTACTCTCACTTTTGATCAATTTAATGCACCTTTGCTGAATTAAAGTATTAATTTCAGTATTAATAAGCAATTTATTAAATCAATATTTTTTCAGATAATATTTTAATAATCTGTTTTTACTTCAGTACATTAACAATGTAACAGCTAAATATTTAAATTCAGATGTTTTCATTATATTAAGCTTTTTTTTTTTTTCTTCAAACAGATTAATATCTTTTGATTAATTTATTGCATCTTTTCTAAACAAAAGTGTTATTAAAAAAATCTTACTTAGCCCAAACTATTGAACGGTAGTATTTATTTATGCTAAACATTTTATCTATATGTGATGGAATCAAACCCATGCCCTTCGTGTTTAACTACAGGAATAGCTGAAAACAAGGTGAGCAAAACCACAGTAACAGTTACATTACTCTTGTAAGGCCTCTTAGAATTAGCATGTCTGACATATATGCAGTATCATCTCATAATAATGCATAGATGTTATATTGAAATCCAGTTTGCATAATAATCTTACAATGGCCCCTGAATACAACTCGATCATTTCATTAATAATAAATGCATCACAAGGTTTCTGCTAACGCACCTTACATGTTTAGTTAGTGAAAACACTAAATCGGAATGTTATCAGCCCAATGAACGCTTGCATAATCACTGGAGGTGTGAATTTAGTCCGCCTGTAGCCCTTCACTCTCAGGCCTTCTTCACCCTTGAAGGGATGAAGATTTATTTGTGCATTTTACCTGCACTTGAAAAGGAATCTCAATGCCGTAAAGTCAATTATTGTACATTTTCAGAGGCAGAATATCAAAAGAGGAGATCTCATTTGTTATGGATAGCTTGAAATTCAACATCATTTTTTGCTTTTATCTTTGTTATAACTGGTTTAGCCTTGAGTCGTGCCCGCGGCAAAAAGCACTTCACTACGCTGGTTTCATCAATAAATCAAAAAGCCTCTCATTTATAATTTCTGAGTTAAGAGTTGCAGGGAGTAATGACAATACATGCATATTCTTTGTTCCTCTGTGGTGTACGCAGAGGTCTGATTAGTCTGGGAATCATCGCAATACATTAAGCATTATGTGTCCTCGTAATACTATTGCTCATGCTGCATTGTCTGATTTCCACTTCCGCAAGGTCCATGTATTGTCCTACGCTTATGAAATAATGGTAAACATGAAAAAGTACATATTGTTGGATTAGGAAGTAAAAATGGTTCATTTTCTTAATGGAATTGGGAGTGATCTGCACTGCAGGGCCTTATCTTTGAGACACTGGCATAGGGTCAATACTACACGTATTGAATTTGCATCGAGTTTGTAAGTGGAGTTGGCTCAAAGAGTGAATTACGCTGGATTGATGGGTGTCTCCATTGGTTGGGTTTCTCATATTATGTTGCTGTTGCTTCAGGAGGTGGAATGGTCAGCTAAAAAGCCCCCTAAAACCTTAATGCACTTCCTCTCACTTTGCTGAAGTGGTGGCCAGAGGTCAACACACTGCGGTTAACAGTGGAAGTTGTTTAAGAGAGCAGCACAGCCAGTCAAAGTTCAGTCTAAACAAGTATGTGCAGCAAACTCATGTGGCGTGTGTTGAATTCATTTACTCCCAGGAACTCAAATCATGCTTTGAATTGTACTACACCCGGGGGTCAAGGTTTGACTTAACATCGGCAGATAGCCTACTCTGCTGGTAGATGTCCAAAAAGCATCTTTCTCCATTAATGGCCATTCACATCCATCCATCCATCCATCCATCCATCCATCTGATCTGCCTAATCAGCACGAGAGGAGGCCTATATACTCATCTATAGGGGCTTTCACACCAAATAGTTCTAGGAACTCAGTTCTAGGAACTATAGTTCCCCGGGAACTAATTTCTCCCCTGGGCCATGTGTTTGTTGTGTGTCGTGGGTTTCGTGATAACGGAGATGGATGTAAATGCATAATCTATGACTGAAAGAGCAAAAAGTGAGGCTAAGAGACAAAATCTCATATGACAACTTTCAGTATTACATATCATCGAAGCGGAGGAAAGAACACAACACTGCAGACAACAGGTAGGCTAAATGCTGTTATCGCTGTTTTCCATGTTTGTGAAGTAAATATGCTTACACAGCTTTTTAAAAATCCTGGGTGCCGGTGTTTGACATGCGTTTGACCAATCAACATACATTCACGTCTCTGATAGTTCCTATAGTGCTCGTTTAGACCCTACTCTGAAGTAGGAGCTAATTTATTTCCCCCAAAAGGAGTTTCTAGAACTAAAATCGTTCATGCGGTGTGAACACTGCAAAATCCGGGTACTTCAGCCAATAGTTCTAGGAACTATGAAAAGGTTCCTCCGGTGCGAAAGCCCCTCATGTTCCTCGACAGTTTTCTGCATCCCTCCACCAACCCTGACTCCTCACTCTCGTCTGGTTCCTATGCTAGCTAGGGATACTGGAGGAGTACTCTGGGTTTGGGCCAAATTCTGAGCTCCGAGCCCTACCTTCGGACAGCACGCCAAATGCACATACTCTCTGATTATTTGTAAAGTGTGAACTTGTAAATCATCCATCCATCTATCCATGCCTCCAGTACATAGCTGATGTTTTGATATATCTGTATTTCACAGAGTATAATTTTTGTACCTGAACATATTGTGGGTTTGTTTTAGCTAAAGTCACACCTATCGCTGCAGACGTCCAGCCTGTGTGGTTACATCTGTTTTGGATTCTCTGCAGCTGACATTAGGCTAATCGTCTAGGACAAACCAGTCATCGATAGTGCCGGGGTCATGTTTCCCTGAGCACAAGCAGTTAATGCCAAATCCAGTCGGGAAGCCCTAGAGCCTTTGATCCCAGATTGCTTTGAAAGAAAGTGCTGACATTTCTGACCACAGGGCCCTAATCAGATTCAATATTGTAGCACCCGGTCTGTTTACTTATTAAAGCTTGTTTACATAATTGGGGATATCAAAGACTTCGATGGGATACATTAACTAGTCAGAATCTCATTCCGCCAAAGATTTTACACATGAAAGCGCACCCTTATATTAGAGGAGAGGAATAATAACGCAGCCCAATATTTTTGGAAATACTTTGACTAGCTTGAAAGCTTGAAAAAATACAGCACTCAGGAAATGCAACATATTGACACAGGTGCTGTAATTTATCAGAGCCTGAAGAAACATTGTGTTTTTAAAAAAGAAGTTTTGTTTCCATAAGTGGAAGTTTGACCTCAAACAGATGGAATGCTTTTAGCTGGAGAGGTGCATGAGGAGAAAAGCATATGCATTGCCAAACACAGCAGATATGAGCGATGAAGATCAAGTTTCAAAAAAAAAAAAAAAAAAGAAATTAAAAAAAATACACTAAATAAACTTTTTTTAAAAAGTTTTGTGGACTAAATAATAAAAGATGCATAGCAGCAGGACATCCCCAGTGCTTTGAAGAAACAAGCTTTCATGTTTGTTTCTTTTGCACAAGCATCTATAAAAATGATTAGGCCCAGAGAGCATGCCCAGTGCCACGAATGTGAATTATTTTTGAAATATTAAACATTTGGTGAGAAGGTCTTAATGTCTTGTTTGCAAGTATTATTTAAAATTCTGTGTCACAGACGTATGTGGAAATATGACTAGACAAAGCAAATAATATTAATTCTAATGTGCATAGAGCTGGCGTTTGTGAATTCCATCAGAGTTTGGATTGGGTGTGTTAACTGTAGCTGAGCTGGCATTTCATAAATATTGCATAGTACACTTTTTCCCTCGTTGGGAGAAAGAAATGCAAAGGAAGTTCTTGAAACATACTGTGAGCTGAATATGTACACATTCCCCAATTAAAAGAAGACGATTTACAACTAAGAAAAAAATAACCCTTCAGAATTATCTGTATTTTTGTATGTAATAATCCTAAATGTGGTTTGACATTAGAACAATGCAGTCTTACATAGCAAATACTGTATACAAAGCAATATTTTTATTGACAATGTCACGTTCATTTTTGGTTTCAGTGTCATTTTCATAAACTTTTAGGGTGCGTCTCAGTCAGCTCCCTAGGTGGTGAATCAGTTTATTGTGTTCACGAATTCTGGCACTGACTCACTACACCTTGGGACACTGATGGCTTTATTTCCAGTGATATAACAAAGTCCTCGATGTATAGCATCACTACTGGTATTTATGAATCACAGCAGCACATCTTTATTTGTTTATGTAATTTAAAAGTAGGTAACACGTCCCTTCATGGCCGCCATTCCAGAGTCTCATCCCGTCATGGCCGCCATTCCAGAGCCCTTATCCAAAATGCCCGCCGCACCTGTGCCCCTGGGAGTACTGGTGAAGTATGAGGGGATGTCTTGCAGCCCCGAGTTGACTCCAATCTCCGAGTCCATTCCAGTATGTTCTCCAGAGCCTGTTCCAGTATGTTCTCCAGAGTCTACTCAAGTGTTTGTTCCAGCCCCAGAGCTCAGCCCAGAGAGTCTTACCCTGTCCATAATGGCTCTGGCATTGTGTGTATGCTCCCTGAACTAGGGAGCTGATTAAGATGTACCCTTTAGTTTGTTTCTCATTATTTCCTCAGTTTCCTTGGTTGCCTTGGCTACTAAGTATGTTTTCATTGGTTTCATACACCTGTTTCTTTTTTTGATCATTAGTTTGCTCTGTATATATAGTCCTCAGTGGCTGTGTTTACACTGCAGTCACAGATCTGATCTTTTGACCATATCCAATTTTTTGGCCTGCCTGTTTACATTTTACTTTAGACACTGATAATTCCCACCCAAAATGATTGTCAGTGATCGCTTTACTACGCACATGGTAGACCCACGGGTTTTGAATGGCACTGCTATTAAAATTATTTATATATTCCACGTCGGGTGGCCAAGATTATTTGCCAACATGGATAGGCTAAGTTAATAGCTGTCATGGATGTTTTGCAGTGCAAAATCTGACTGAATGGATATAGACCGAAAAAAAAAAGAAAAAAAAAATTGTTTGTTATTTTATCTATGACTCGTTACATCTACAATTCTGAAGTGAAATAAAGTAGCATGGTAAGATTACATTTATTTGAATGAATTCGAATATGAATAACGAGAGAAAGAGCCAGAGAGAGCACGCGAGAGTATGAAGCTGGGAAGTTATCACCTCATTGCTGAGAAATATGTTTTCAGTAGTGAAGCTTATTTATCAAATTCACCAGGCAGAGGTTGAAAACTAGCTGCTGAATGTGTTGTGTGCGCAATTTCTTTCCTATAGGAAAATAATCTAGATATATAGAAATACAAAGTTCCCACCCACCTCAATAAAAAAAAAAAGCTGTTTGTTTTAGTGCAAGCGCATACAGTACATCACCTCTGCTTCATAACACATTAAAATGATATCTTTTTATAGGCAAATTTTTCACCCTCGCCTTGTGGTGGCTTGGAATTTCAATGGGAATCAGATATGCATATTTAGACATAGGTCGGATGTCCAGATATCGGATATGTATCTGATTTAAAACCACATTTGGAAGTGACTCAGATCGGATGCAAAAAAAAATAAAAAATTGGATCTTGTGCGGATTTTTGTGTTTACACGTGTGCAACAAATTCCGATCTGTGTCAGATGTGAGCAAAAAAATCTAATTTTTTGTGCCAGCGTAAACACACCCAGTTTGTTCTGTTCTTTGTCTAGTGTTGTGTTGTGCACGCTGTTATGACTGTTTGCCTTCATCTGATTATCTCTCTGTTTTTTTCCTTTTTTTTGATATATTAAAGTTAAAAGTGCTGCATTTAGATCCGTTTTACCTCATCTCATCTTCCTTGCCTGACCTGACCATGACAGACGAGCAGAATTGTGTGAACTTCATTTAAGGAAATGACCTCTGTTAAAGGGTAATTAGAATTTCTTTGAGTTTGGCCTGGAGTTTACATGATTTTGGTTACCTTTTGTTAAGTCTGTGGGAAGTAGGACTGCTGAGGATATACACCCCAGTGAATTGAAGATTTGCATGGAGATATAGCTGAACAGTTGGATATAATTAAAACTCTCATCAGTATGGAGATGATTAAAGCTGCATCAAAACCTTTAACAAAATCGCACATCAATTTACGTATTCAGTTCACATATACTCACACAAATGTATTTTAGTTTTATCACAGTTTTTTTTTTAATAATTAGCTTTTATTTTTATGTTTTTAATGTAAGGTTTTTTTTTATTAGTTTTTATTAGTTTTTGTGTGTGTGTGTGTTTGTGTGTGTGTGTGTGCGTGTTTTTGTGACATACCAGGACACAAATTTGTTTAATGACATGGGTATGACATAGGTATTACAAGGAGAGGGTGACTTATGAGGACATTACCCCATTTTTCAAAAGGCTTATAAATCATACAGAATGAGTTTTCCGTGATGGGTAGGTTTAGGGGTAGGGTTGGTGTAGGGCGATAGAAAATACGGTTTGTACAGTATAAAAAACATTACGCCTATGGAATGTCCCCACAATTCACAAAAACGTGTGTGTGTGTGTGTGTGTGTGTGTGTGTGTAAATTACTGCTATTCAGGTTTAATTTATTTTGATTTCAGTTTTAATTTTTATTTCCAAATAAATAATTGTAGTGCTTCAACTTAAACTTATTTCAGTTTATTACCAAGGCAACATTTCTAATTTTCATTTAATTTTTCAATTAATATTTATATTTTATTTCATCTTTATTTCAATTAACAGATTATATAAAATAATAATACTGGTGCTTCCCATTAAAAATGATGCTAGGTTGTTGTGGTGGGTTTTTATATATAGGTGCTAAAACATTCAGAGTGGTTTTAGTGCAATGCTTTGTGGTTAGTAGGGTGTTCTGGGTGATTGCTTGTTATTTCCCAAATCAAAATAAATTATAAAATATTATTTATATATCCCCACAAACGCGCTGCTCCTTTCAGCACCCTCATGTTCCCATAGACTTTAACTGATAACAGCCTGATCACAGGAGATTTTAATGGACCTCAGAGGAAGAGATTCTGAAGCTCTGAAGACTGAAAAGGGTTACAGTAGGATTTATGAAGAGTCAGGCTTCTATCTGTCCACGCTTTACAAATATCAGAAATTCAGCCCTATTGCTATTACGAGTGGGCATCCTGCTAAAGCAGCCCAAAGACTGTATGGATCCTCTAACAAGCAGACCTACCCTCCAATGACAGCTGAAGATCTGCAGGCTTCTTTTGCACTTCATAACATCCATATCAACTACCAGAAGAAGAAATAAAAACACCAAACAGTTGAACTCATGCCATGGGAGGCTACTGGTCATGTCAGGTTTGCTAAAATCCTTGATCTCCACTGTGGATTTGTATCCCTCACTCCCCCCACCAGGGAAAAGTACATCAAGACATCTGTCTGATATCAAGGGACAGTGCACCCAAAAATGAAAATTCTGTCATCATTTACTTACTCTTATGTCGTTCCAGACCCGTAAGACTTTCGCTCAACTTCGGAACACAAATTAAGATATTTTTAATGATTTCTGAGAGATTTCTATCCCTCCATTGACAGTCTATGCAACTACCACTTTGACGCTTGTAAAACGAATCCATATGAATCGGGCAGTTTAGTCTAAATTTTCTGAAGAGACACGATCACTTTATAAGATAAACAGATTTATTTTAGCCTTTTATTCACATATAAACATTCATCAATGATCAAATCAGTTATGGTAAATGCAAGCTTAAGCATGTTTGCTTGATATGCAAGAACCAATGAGGTGTGTTCTTGTGCGTCAAGTGAGTACGGTTGAGCTTTTATTTTTGCCTAAAATCAGTCTGTCATATGAAGCGATCGTGTCTTTTCAGAAAATTTGGACTAAACTGCTCGATTCCTAACTTCTTTTTCAATCTCTTTATGAACTTTTTGAAGTGTCAAAGTGTCAGTTGCGTAGCTGTCAATGGAGGGACAGAAATCTCTCAGATGTCTTTAAATACATCCGGTTGGTGAGGTCTGAATGCGCTCTGACAACGGAAGTGATGTCTCGCACTCATTGAAGTATAAGCACGAGACATCACATCCGTCATCCGTCATCCGTGCAGAAGGCAGTTGGACATAGTGGTGTTTTAGAGGTGAAAAATGATATAAATACTGTTCGGTTTCTCACACAAACCGATCGTTTCATGTCTTAGGACATCAATGTGTCGTCACGAGCCGCAGGGTTTAATTTGGATTTGTCTGTGCATGTTTTTTTGATTCTTATAGATGGAGTTACCATTGACAAGCATTATACGACTGACAGACCGCAACGGTTGGAGTTAAAAATCATCATTTGTGTTCTACTGAAGTAATAAAGTCACCTACATCCTGGATGCCCTGGGGGTAAGCAGATAAACATCAAATTTTCATTTTTGGGTAAACTATCCCTTTAAAAAGATTTTTTTATTTGTGTTCTGAAGATGAATGAAAGTTTTACGGGTTTGGAACGACATGTGGGTGAGTGTAAAGGATGACAGAATTTTCATTTTTTGGGTAAACTAACCCTTTAAAATGTTATTTGTCAAATTAAACTTTCTTTTTTAATTATGAAGATCATATTTGAGGAGTCATCCTTGCAGAAATACAGATCCTAAAGGGTTCACAACTGTCCTAACACAATAATGGCCTTAAAATTTGATTTGCCCCACTAATTTTTTCACCTCGATTAAAATTTCTCCATGTATCCCCTCCGTCAACACGTTTGTGCAAATTACAAAGTATTGATTTATTTATTCCGGAATTCATAAATGCATACAATGTATGTCCTAAAGCAGACAGCTTGAGGAAAACCAGCACTTATCCTGCAGGTTTGACAACATTTGTCCCTGACATGATTGAATTTCATGAGCTCGCTTTAACACCCCTAGAGTAACTAGGAATATTTCATTTTTAATCTTTCAGTCGAAGCTGAACAATTTAAGATAAATAGATAGTAGAGATCTGGGACAAAATCCAAATTAAGACTGTGAGTCAATGCTGTAAAATAAACAATAATAAAAAAAAAACATGAAAAAGTCCAGTGTGTGAAGGCTTTTCACTGATTCATAGAGAGAAAGAGATGCTGAAGATCCATCTAAGATCTATCCATTGTGCTCCAACTAATGATGGAATTATTTCTCTTTAGACAAAATGTGTCATGTTTTGATTTGATGCAAGTAAATCCAATGTAAATGGCCTAAAATGGATTTTATTTTAGATAAAATTGATGAGAAAAGGAGGAGCAGACGAAAAATCAATTAAGCCAGCCGAGTAAACCCTGATATGATCCAACCCCATTTGACTACCATTGTAGGTCATTAGTTCTTTAATGAAGCTTAAATGCAGAAAAACAGTTCATTCTAAACCATAGAAACAATATAGCTATAAATCTTCTTTAAAGGAATAACCTAAAAATAAAAGATTTGTCATGATTTACACATCCCATGTTGTTCTAACCCCCTGTGGTTTTCTTTGTTCTGTGAAAAAAGAAATCCTGTTTAACATCTATTTTTGAGTTTCAAGGAAGAAGGAAATATTGGATCGGAGCCACATGAGGATGAGTAAATGATGGCAGAGGACTCACTTTTTTAAGTGTCTTTAACTTCTACTATTTCTATTAATCATTTGGTACAATATACTTATTGTGTACATACATGCTTTTACATTGTGCTCCAAAGCAAAGCATCACTATTCTCTTGCAAGCTGCTGCTTCTTCTTTTCCTTCTACAGTACAAATTTCGGCATCTCACATCATTTGTCGTAAGTGTGCAAATATCATTGCACATGACGTCATTGCCGCACGTGAAATGCGGCTGGAGGGCAAGGAGTGATTTTTCTATATAGGAATCCTATCACAAACTCAAAATTGTTTTGCATCATTTATGGTTGCTCAAATCTATCAAACCAAGAAACCACAATGAGCTTTTATCATTTACGTAACTTTTTTAACTTTAGTTAAGTTGTCACCTTTTATAGCGTTTTGCGTCTGCTGATACTGAAATGAATATGGACACCTGCTTATCTTTTTTGTTTTTGACTTGGTTAAATAATCACATTCTTCATGGTATCGTTTGCAGGGAAGAGAAGATATTTTGTCCCATTGCATGATCATTTGGTGTTTTCACTGAAGTTTTGTAGAATTCCGTTCACAATGTTCATCTGGTTACCGTGAAAACAGTGGCACGTGCTGCTGCTTCAGCCATCATATGGTAGAAAAAGAAAAAAAAAGAAAAAAAAAATGTGTTCAACAAGCTGACAGAAGTCGATCCATTTCTTTGTTGGAAGGGTGTAAATGTAACTGTAGGTTTAATGTTTTCTTTGTAAATATTCACTTTCCCATATGACCACGGAAGAGAATCGAGGGACATTCAACGGACAGACACCGACACACTGTATTTTTTTTTTTGTATTTATTTCAACAAATGACAACCAAAATCAAACCCACAGAAGCTTGTGAACCGTTTTGAAGTGGCTGCGTGCAAGTTATGCTCTTTCACAAGCCGAGTGAGAGTCATACTGGCAAATGTAATGTTAATAATTAAACCAAACAAAATACAACACTTTCAAAAACACTCAGCTATGTGATTGTTTTATTGAGTGATAGGCAGTGGGTTATATCAGTGACATTATTACATTTGCTATACATCGTCTTCTCGTCACCTCCTCAACCTGCTTCCCTTAGTGTGTTTTTACACATAGAAAAGGCAAAAATTGTTTTACAGTTGTGAGATGTACGATGATGTGAGCTCCTGCTGCAGTTCTCGATTCAGCATAAATGACCTACAATGGCGACATTTTTCACAATCACGACAGAAAATCAAAAATACTGCCCTTAACGTCACTAGCAGAAAGGCAGCGCGATATAAACAAACCAGAGTAACTCGTGACGGCAGCTTCACATTCTTTATATCTACCTCCTCGATGGCAGTCAAGTCTTTCAATTGAGTAGAAAAATCGATCCTCTTCATAACATAAGGTTCACGTCCAAAATATGTTGTGATTATACCTTTCTAAACCAGCACAGTTCGGACTTTTCCCCATCTCTTCCATTCTGATTTTCACTGCTTGCCCTCCACATTAATTTCGCATGTCACCAGAACCACGTGATTGCAAACAACTTATTGAGGAGAACACTGTTCTGACTTTTAGGGTGTGTTCACACTTGTCATGTTTGGTTCAATTAAAAC
Organism: Ctenopharyngodon idella; assembly: GCF_019924925.1. Taxonomy (NCBI): domain Eukaryota; kingdom Metazoa; phylum Chordata; class Actinopteri; order Cypriniformes; family Xenocyprididae; genus Ctenopharyngodon; species Ctenopharyngodon idella. Next base: position 5,302,318 of record NC_067225.1, read on the forward strand.
GAACCCTGGTGCGATTGCTCGGTTTGTTTGAACGTGTGGACGCTGCCATCCGAACCTTGGTGCGCACCAGACAAGCAGACCGAGACCGCTGAAAAGGTGGGTCTCAGTCCGCTTCCAAACGGGCTATCGGGCGTACAATGTTCACACAGCAGGTGAAAAATCCCATAGACTTAACATCGAACAGAACTTTGTGACATTGTATTTCCACATCAGAATGTCACAGAGAAGGATGGGCTCATTTCACTTGGCCTAGCAAGCAGCCAATAAATGTTGACATTATAACTCCATATATATATACCCTTGCAACCAGTTATAGCACCCTAACAACCACCCCATAGACTTCCATTGAAAAAAGGTGAGAGGGATGGATCAGAAAATCATAGAGACAAGTGGGTGGCCTCCTTTGACTCAGACTAGCAAGTACTCTTTAAATATCACACTAGAAACTGTCTACCCATGTCCTAGCAACCATGTAGATCACCCTAGCAACCGTATGGCAGCATGAATAAGCCATATCTCAGCACCACAACATCATAGAGACATGGGGATTGGCTCCTTTGATTTGGCTGGAAACCAGTCTCACCATGTATCACCATGGTAACTGTGTAGCCACACCCCAGCAACCATTTAGGCCATCCTAGCATCAGAACATTGCACAGACTTGGGAGTCAGCTTTCTAGCAATTATGCAAAATACCGTAGAAACTGCCTATAGTGACGAGTTTTGCCATGACAAGCACTCTGTTAAGAAAGAAAGAAAGAAAGATTATTAGAGTGCATTTTACAAGAAAATACTATTTCAGTTTTTGTACTTCAAAATTTCAATTCAATGTTTTACTTACAATTTCTTTGTAATTGTTTATGAAATTTACAAAATAGTTTCAAACTATATAGCATAGTAGTTAACACCTAATATTGGGACATAAAGCTGTCTTTATTTATTTATTTATTAACTATACCCTTAAGACTTACTTTCAACTTTATTTTTAATGAGAAGAAATAATTTTATTTGAATTACATCTCTAGTATATCTGTTGGCACTTTTAAACATCATGCATTGGCACAGAGCTTGACAGATTGGTGTAATCAATCAGCATATGGCACAAGGGCACAGCGAGGACGCAAGATTCTCAAAAACTTTACGCAGTCCAGACGGTAATCAAATCTGACCACTGTTGTGATTAAAATCAACAAGTGTTCTCTGGAGATAGCATTCTGTCTGCAATTAAATTCCCACCCTTCAATACTTTCTGCAGTTTGGCATTTGTGTGTGTGTGTGTGTGTGTGAGAGAGAGATTCTCCCATAAGCAGGTTAAGTTAAGCACAGTGTAATCTGTCAGTCTGTATGTTTGACACATGCCAAGCCATGACAGCCAGAACGTGTGCTGGTGAAAAAAAAAAATAAGCTGTGTTGAAGCCGAGTACATTTGAAAAGGCTGAATTCCATTTCCCATCTATCCTTCATCTTAACATTTTCTTTCACAGATTGCATTTTTGCTTCATCAGCATGAACAAATTGAGGCTGAAAAGAAGAGCAAAAAAAGAGCCGCGTTTCCATAGAGCGCTCGCTTCCGTCCTTTCTCACATATTCCCACATTCCCCAAAATCCCAGCGTACTTAATGGGGTCAGAGCATATATATGTAAATACAACTCCTTTTCCATCATGTTCTAAAGATGGCTTCTGTCCCCCCTCCTCCTTTTCCAAAGCTCAGTCAAGAATGACAGTCTCATTAAACAGTCATTTGGCTCCTGTAGGCCGGAATTTCGTCCTCTGAAAAGTCCTTAATTGAAATGCCCAGTCTCTGTGACCTTGGGATGTTAATCCACAGCTGTAACATTTATCTCTTTCTCGGCAGCTCTCTACCTTCTGTCTCCTAATCAAACACTTTGGGGAAAGCCGGGCATCAATCATGTCGCTTCTGTCATGCAAATTCGATTTATGAGGGGGTATCAGGGGAGCGATGTTGTTTTAAATGTTTACAGCCTGTGCGTTTGAGTATGTGTGCACATATGTGAATGTGGCTCACACAATAATTATTATCCTCTGATATTTCCGTCAGAGAAGGAACATCTGGGGTTGGCCAGAGAGAGCGATCCAGCTGTCTCTGTGTTTTGTTCTGCCCAGAAAATTTGTCTATGAATAGATTAGAAAATAAAAAACAACATCTGAGGGTTTGCAACATAGGCGTAGATTTGAGTGTGGGTGGTAGGGATGTGTCTCTACCAAAGTTAAGAGACTAGAGAAATATTCTTGATGGTATTTCTAGCAATTGATAGAGGGGTGAAAGGTGGTGACGATTCTAAGGGCCCCAGCATTCGGAGGGCCCCTGTGAGCATCCAACGCATGTTCCTTGATTGATTCCTTCATTCCTTCCTTCCTTCCTTCCTTCCTTCCTTCCAAACTTCCTCACAAACTTCCTTTCAAACTTTCAAACTTTCTTCCTTCCAAACATCCTAGCTTCCTTTCAAACTTCCTTCTAAACTTCCTTCCTTCATTCCTTTCTTCCAAACTTCCTTCTAAACTTCCTTCCTTCCAAAATTCCTTTCAAACTTCCTTCTAAACTTGCAAACTTCCTTCCTTCACTACATCCATCCTTCCTTCCTTTCTTCCTGTCAAACTTCCTTCTAAACTTGCAAAATTCCTTCCTTCACTACATCCTTCCTTCCTTCCAAACTTCCTTCCAAACTTTCAAACTTCCTTCCAAACCTCCTTCCTTCCTTCCTTCCTTCCTTCCTAACTTCCTTTCAAACTTCCTTCTAAACTTGCAAATTTCCTTCCTCCACTACATCCTTCCTTCCTTTCTTCCTTCCAAACTTCCTTCCAAACTTCCAAACTTCCTAACTTCCTTTCAAACTTCCTTCTAAACTTGCAAACTTCCTTCCTCCACTACATCCTTCCTTCCTTTCTTCCTTCCAAACTTCCTTTCAAATTTCCTTCCAAACTTCTAAACTTCCTTCCTTCACTACATCCTTCCTTCCTTTCTTCCTTCCTTCCTTCCTTCTTTCCTTCCTTCCTTTCTTCCTTCCAAACTTCCTTCCAAACTTCTTTCTTTCTTTCTTTCTTTCTTTCTTCCTTCCAAACTTCCTTCCAAACTTCTAAACTTCCTTCCTTCTAAACTTCCTTCATTCCTTCCTCCCCAAAACATTGTGCATCTTTTAAATGTTCGTTAAAAACTTTAAAACCGAATGCCTTTTGTTTGCAATCATATAGCTGACTTGAATGTATCTGCATTAAATCGAGAGTTACTGTATACATTTGTGACAGGAAAAGATGCAAAAAAAGAAAGGGATGGAAAGATTATAGGTAATGTCACTATTATAGTCCGATCAGAGGTGACAGACGGTCTCTGATTAGTAATTGTTCACCAAATGCTTTGTTATCGAACACCCTAATCCACATAATCACTGAATCTTACAATAGAAAATCAATTGCATTAACATAATGCCTAATTCACTCATTATTGCCTGGTGTTTGTACCACTATCTCTTCCTCCATGTCTGCACATTTATTTTCTATCATTGATTCAATGACATGAAAAGACACTTCTGTCATCATGGCTATCTGATGGTTGTCTGTGTGTTGTACGGATATGATGCGGCTCACATTGTGAGTGTGGTGACAAAGCAACACTACAATAACGGCTGAGCAAATGTTCCTATATGAGGCTTTTTTTGCAAGCCAAGTAATCAGAGAAAAAAACATAAATGTCTGTTTTATTAAATGCTTATAGTCTGTAGAGCCCATTTTAGAAACTATAGTTTGATTGTTACTGTCTTATAACAGCTATGAATGAACTGCATGGCACTTTCTTCAACTACAGACATTTTTTTTTTTTTTATGTTCCATGTACCAATTTTGATTAAAACTTAACACTTTTCCCCCCCATTTCTTTTACATGTATAAAATGAAAATATGTTTTAAGGATTAGTCTTATATAGGAACATTTCACATATTCACTTTGGAAACTTGCCCTCATTTCAATGCCTTTTATATGTAAATGTTACTGTTTATCCTTATATCAGACCTAGCTTCTCATTCTGAAAGACATGTATATTCTTTCAATAGTCTTATACAGGGATTCCTAACCATTTTTTTTTTTTTTTGTCAAGTGAACCCCTTTGACCTAAAATACATCCTGAGTACCTCCTTGTAACATGTATGTTATCTCCTGTTCCATTTTTGGATTATGATTAAAGACTGTTTTTGTTCTGTTCCTCATGATTGTGCGCTTGTGCATTGCAACAACACGTAACAGAATGCGTAACCTAAGAAGATTTTTTTGCTGAGTTTTTCTATTTTCTTCGCCTCTCACCAATGGACCTGCCGGCCTTCCAACTGCTCTTGCCATTGAGTGAAGGACTATACAAGGGACTTTTTAGATCTGGCGTGCTTAACCACTATCCTGACTGCTAGCTCTGTATTTATTTTATTTTTTATTTTTCTACCACACCAGCCTCAGCGGCACACGCACGCACACACACATGCACATTTAAATGCTTAGTTCACCCAAAAATTAAATTTCTCTCATTAAGTACTTACCCTCATGTCGTCCCAAACTTGTAAGACCTTCGTTCATCTTCGGAACACAAATTAAGATTTTTTTTTTGATGAAACCCTGAACCACATATAGGCAGCAACATCATTACACCTTTTGATGTCCAGAAAGGCATTAAAGACATAGTTAAAATAGTCAACATGACTGCAGTGGTTCAACCTTAATGTGAATACACTTATTTCCGCTAATATCTGTTTTCCATTCACTCATTTGATGAAATGGACTGTCATGCAATCCCCCTTTTTCCCCATGTCAGTCTATTGCTGTGTATTATTTTATATGATAAACTATTTCGGATAAACCCGAAGTTAAATGGCACATATGAATAAAGCGAACTGTGACTGGTTGCTTGTCATATCAAGCAGAAAGTTCTTTCCCGTTTAAGTGGCAGTTCTTGTCTAGAATAAACTGCAAAGTGAACGAGACTTTGTGACAGTTGTCAAAAGTCTGTCTCTGACTAAGTTATGCCCAACAGTAGAGCTGCAGAAAATTTTGCATGAAAAAGAGACTCACCAACAAAACCACCCACACGTCTCCATCGTAGAAGGGTCTGAGCGTAGGTGCAAGAAAAAGATTAATGTGTCATATATTGAATTAATTAAGCAGGTAATATGTCTCAGGCTCCATAAAACAGATTAATCATCAAAAGGTCTCAAATCATGAAATAAATAAATATAGAAGCTTCCTTAAATGCTATTTATTGGGAAATATTAATGATGGTGCGGCCACCACAAAGGTCGAAATGAATGAGATGAGTAGCTTCTCTTCAGTGAAATTACATTATGCAATGACCCTAATCTGTAGCTTTTCATTTAATCGTTTCTTGGGTATTACTCATTCTGTCTGAATCTAAAGCGCACTGTTTAGGGAATATGACAGAGTTCACTAAGGGGCAGAAGAAAGGTAAATGTGGCAATGCTATGTAGTCTGAAATACAGCACAACACAAAAAAAATGATTAGATTTACTTTATAGTCCATGTTCAATCATGAATACTTGTAGTCCCATACACAATTAATCAGTGCAAGGTAATCTAAAGAAAAGTAATTATTTTAATAATCTATAATAAAAATGTAGAGACTTTCTCCACCTCAAACAACATTTTGTTTCTGCATAACCATAACCAATGCTGTGCTGACAGAACATAACTTATAATATCCTACTTTAATATGAAATCTCACTATTAATTCATGAATTAAACTTGAAATCCTAGTAACTTTCCACGTATCCCAGTAGCTCTCCAAAAAAAAAAAAAAAAAAAAAGTATGATTTATTTTATATATACCACACAATATATTCTGTGGGCTAGCGGGAGCAACATTTTGGGCAATATTGTTGCTATACCATGTGTTAGTATGCAGATTAAATTTGCTGGCAGAACTAGCAAGTGTGCCTTTTAAAGTATTGCAGCATACTTTAAACAGAACTCCAAAATGCTTATGAGCCACAATTATGTGTTAGATTATGTATCTGAAACCAAACTTGCAATGTTTGCAACCCAGAACGTCAACCACAAAGTCTGTGCTAACAGTTTCTGAAAGTGCATATCGCACATAAGAGCACATTCTATTGAGATTCTCTTTGCATACAGTCAAGGTGACATTCAGAGGAATTCATTAAGCACCGGTTTGTAATAGTTTGAACTCCGACCTGAGTCCATTCCAGCGAAAATATCTGCCGACATATAAACAGCAATTCTGAGGTCACTGTCACCTGGGTATCCTCATGCATTTAATATTGAGCACTAAATAAACACCTCCAGATGTACATTTATCACGGCTCGCCGTAAACATCTCCAGCCTCTCATAACTTATGTGATCTCTGAGTTTTACAAACCGCCTAGCATGCTGCTGTAGTGTACTCAGAATACCCTTGTGGCCCTGAATCAATACACACGCAGTCACAGGCGAGCCGATAAACACCATTCTGACTCCACATGTTTTGGAGGCTGTATTGTGATAAAGAACAAGCCACGGGTTGGTTACATTTTTGAAAATAGTGACCCAGTCAGTTGCACACTTTAAAATTTCATTGCCTTAGATAAACCAAGTTGCATCTGCAAAAAAAAAAAAAAAGAAGAAGATAATATAGGTTCTTCAGCGGTTCTTTGGGGTGGTTAAGGTGCTATATAGCACTGCTGCCATACAAAAAGCCCATTAATCCCCTGAAAAATTCTTTGAAGGTTCTCTAACTCTCTCTTAGTCTCTTAGTTTAGTTAGGGAAATGATTAAAAAATAACATTGAAGTAGTGTAATTCCTATAAGGAAATATTCCAGGGCCCTTACCCAAAACTTTTTGACCTCAGAAAAGCATAAAAGTGATTCAAAAACGCTTTTGCCATTGTAGTAAATTCTCATTCATAGCAAACATATGAGAGTGGAGCAACATATCTAAAATCTAAGGAGGAAAATGGTAGGATGGATGGTAGGATGCAACAAGACAGTTCGGATACTGAGCCATTAATGTCTAAACCGCTGGCCACAAAAGTGAGTACACCCCTAAGTGAAAATGTCCAAATTGGGCCCAAAGTGTCAATATTTTGTGTGGCCACCATTATTTTTCAGCACTGCCTTAACTCTCTCGCATGGAGTTCACCAGAGCTTCACAGGTTGCTACTGGAGTCCTCTTCCACTCCTCCATGATGACATCACGGAGCTGGTGGATGTTAGAGACCTTGCACTCCTCCACCTTCCGTTTGAGGATGTCCAACATATGCTCAACAGGGTTTAGGTACCCTCAGCTTCTTTTGCAAGGCAGTGGTCGTCTTGGAGGTGTGTTTGGGGTCGTTATCTGCCCTGCGGCCCAGTCTCCGAAGGGAGAGGATCATGCTCTGCTTCAGTATGTCACAGTACATGTTGGCATTCGTGGTTCCCTCAATGAACTGTAGCTCCCCAGTGCCAGCAGCACTCATGCAGCCCCAGACCATGACACTCCCACCACCATGCTTGACTGTAGGCAAGACACACTTGTCTTTGTACTCCTCACCTGGTTGCCGCCACACACGCTTGACACCATCTGAACCAAATAAGTTTATCTTGGTCTCATCAGACCACAGGACATGGTTCCAGTAATCCATGTCCTTAGTCTGCTTGTCTTCAGCAAACTGTTTGCAGGCTTTCTTGTGCATCATCTTTAGAAGAGGCTTCCTTCTGGGACGAAAGCCATGCAGACCAATTTGATGCAGTGTGCGGCGTATGGTCTGAGCACTGACAGGCTGACCCCCCACCCCTTAAACCTCTGCAGCAATGCTGGCAGCACTCATACGTCTATTTCCCAAACACAACCTCTGGATATGATGCTGAGCATGTGCACTCAACTTCTTTGGTTGACCATGGCGAGGCCTGTTCTGAGTGGAACCTGTCCCCTGTTAAACCGCTGTATGGTCTTGGCCACCGTGCTGCAGCTCAGTTTCAGGGTCTTGGCAATCTTCTTATAGCCTCATGTAGAGCAGCAATTCTTTTTTTCAGATCCTCAGAGAGTTCTTTGCCATGAGGTGCCATGTTGAACTTCCAGTGACCAGTATGAGAGAGTGAGAGCGATAACACCAAATTTAACACACCTGCTCCTCATTCACACCTGAGACCTTGTAACACTAAAGAGTCACATGACACTGGGGAGAGAAAATGGCTAATTGGGCCCAATTTGGACATTTTCACTTAGGGGTGTACTCACTTTTGTGGCCAACGGTTTAGAAATTAATGGCTGTGTGTTGAGTTATTTTGAGGGGACAGCAAATTTACACTGTTATACAAGCTGTACACTCACTACTTTACATTGTAGCAAAGTGTCATTTCTTCAGTGTTGTCACATGAAAAGATATAATAAAATATTTACAAAAATGTGAAGGGTGTATTCACTTCTGTGAGATACTCTGTCACAAACTTCAGTAAAAAGGCTATATCCATATATTAACTGCTTTGTGTTATTTATGTAGTCAAATAATTAGGCTATATCCTGATGTTTTGTGATTTGAAGCATTCTGTAAGTCAAGTTTTCAATCAACTCTTATGGTTCTACATAGCATCATTTGACAAAGGTGCTGTATAGCACCTTTAAAGATAGGTGCTTTAAAGTGATTCCCCTATGATTACAAGCCAATGAACCACTTTTAAGGTGATGATACACAGGGCAACTTTTTGAGCAATGTTGCCGGGCAGTTTTGCTGAGCGATGTTGCTTGGGCACTTTCCCATTGAGAATGGGCAACAAATTTCAATCCAAAGTATCCAGATAGAAATTTGTTGCACATTCTCAAAGGGAAAGCGTCCAAGCAACATCGTTCGGCAACAATGCCCAGCAACATTGCTCAAAAAGTTGCCTTATGTCTCATCACCTTTAGTGGTATTTAGCACCATTTTTATAGTGTGTGCCACTTCTTTAGTCTTTTTTAACATTTTTTTCTTAATTTAGAACAATATATTTCAAATACAACAAACATCTTTTTGTAAAATATTTAGCTTGGAATGTGTTTGTAACATATTTCTACAAAATGCATGCTACTTGATTTGGTATTCTTTAAATAATGCAAAACCATGCATTTAGTATGTTTAAGATTTTAAGATGTTTAAGAATCCATCCATCCATCCATCCATCCATCCATCCATCCACTCGTTTTTTTTACAGAAACAGACAAGCCAACTGCAGTTCTGATGACAAAACCACAAATTTACAGGTGAAAAAAAGTGTGTCAGCATAAATAAGGTGACTATGAATAGAACTACGTGTATATATGAAGTGAAAGAAACATTGCAGCCAGTCCTATATATATAGTTTTGTTTTTTGTTGTTTTTTTCCCTTTGTCTTTCCTGCTTACTTGCAAGTAGACATTGCCATAATAAATAAACAAGAAAGCTGACTAGGGTAATATACCACAGTCTAAAGGCACAGCACAATAATTATCCTATTTTCTCTCCAAAATTGAGAAATCAGCTATCTTAGAACATTTCATACATTTCTTGACAGAGGGGTTTAGCTCAACTATGCTCAGATTCAGGGTAAAGATTGTGACAGTTAGCCTACTGTGTTTTGTATTTTTAAGGCTATAAGCTATTCAAACAAAGGACTGTACAGTGCATGACACAAGCAATCGACCATCAAGGGCAACTAATAGTTATAAACAGTAAAGGTGAAAAAAGTATAGGCAACTACATAGTTTGAAGGTACAATAAAATGCCTATTTCTGATATCACATGCTAAGATTTATACTTGTTTTTTTTTTTTTTTTTCAGTTTTGTTCGGCAGCAGGATATACTGTAATATGGTTGTTATTAAAAGACCACAGCTGTTGCTATGCAACAAATGACCTGCCAGATGCAAAAATTCAAGAGTGAACATTTATGCACAAATAAGGACAATTATTAGTTGGGCACATTATTTACTATTTTGCAAAGATGCTATAGAGGGTTTGAGGCTGACATTTGTTTTAATAGTTTATGGCAGTAAAGATGGATCAAACCAGATTTGCATTTGTACAACTGCACAGAAGATAGATTTCCTCAGTAGATCCTTCTTTCACAAAGTCCTGAACATCCCTTGTCCCTCGAGTGCTCATTTATTACATATTTTGCCTACTTTGATCATGCTCTCGGCTAGAAGTGAGCCTCTCAGCACTGGTTAACATTTTTACAATGCTTAAATTCATTCCGCTGCAATCTACAGGTTGAAAAATTCAATAAAGTCAGCAAAAAATGCCTGGACATTACCTTATACAACAAGTATTACTAAATAATTGTGAGATGTCACTTTTCACATTCCTTGAACAGGAAGTATTTCCCCGCAGGACACTCATGATCCACTTCTGTCTGCTGTGGATCAGTGACACTCACATTTATACATACTGGGCACTTAGTTATTAGATATCTCCTACCTGGAGGATGTGTTATGTACAGAGAGCACATTATAATTGGCTGGATGAGCTGTCTCAAAGTGACATGCATCAATAACAGATCTGTTCAAGGTCACAGCAGTATAGTTGCAGTGTGAAGTACAGTATCTCACTCATGCTTAGAAGAAAAGGATCTATATAGAACTTTAAAAGGCTCTGTCAGGCACTTTATATATAGAAACTTTTAGGGGTTCCCGTCATTTTATGGATGTAGTTTTAATTTTGTTTTAATTCATTTTTTTTTAAAAAACTTCATAAATTAAACAGCTTGTAAACATATTTTATCACTAGAAAAAATGAAATAAGCCATTAAACATGATTACTCAATAATTTAGTATGTAAGATTTCAAGCGTAAGTTTAAGTCTTGGCATTACTGGATGCCATGACCTGGATCTGAAATGGGATTGGTTGCTTGATGGCTTAGATGAAGAATAAATGAGAGGTTGATTTTTGAGATGGTTATATATATATATATATATATATATGGGTCAATGACGTGACGGGTCATTTTTTTGTCCAAAGGCCTTAATAATAATAAAAAACAAAGATATGACATCCAAAGTATATGAGGTAGTACAACTAGATCTCTTTTATTGAATCCAAAATGTTTTTAATTATATTTTGCTACATATAAAGGTATTTTAAAGATTTTGAAGTGTCAAAAGGTCATTCGGTTTAACCGACCAAAGGCCAATATAGCCTGTTCATTTGTGATTAAACTATCTTAAAATGTAATAAATGTATATATTTTTTATTCTGGCATTATTTTATAGCATCATATGTCAACATAGTGCAAAATGGTATTACAATTATGTGTAGAAGTTGTTGCTTTGTTATGAGAAACAATGTCTGGAAAAAATGAATTTCATTGATGTCATTCGGAGTAACCAATATAAAGGGACAATTTTGGATCAAGTCATGCGGTCAATATCTTGTGACAGGATGTGACATCAATCAGATACCTACGAAGGACTACATGGTCATGAAGTAAAGTAACTAATTCTCTTTTAACTGTTTGAAAAATTCATGTTTTCACTGCTCACACGCATGTCCCAAAATATCGGGTCATTCGGTACAACGGCTACAAAACATGTTGTAATATTTTAAAAACTTGTACTAAACATAACATGTTTGATTGTCCTTTTGTTAGCTAGCTAGATATCAGCCTGTTAGCATTGTTTGAAAATATCGTCATTCAGCATAACCAAAAGTGTCATTCGGTAAAACCAAAATTTTAGTTAAACCAAATGACTTTTTTTGTGACAAATTTTGTCCATCTTGTAAAAAATGACAAAAGCAGTGTTAATTGATTATAAAAAACACATAACCTCATTGTTAACACTTAATAAAACTTAAAAATTAATTATATCTCTATTATGTTTTTGTTTTTTTACACTTTTAAAAACCTTCTTCGTCAATGACCCATATGTCAAACTTATTAGAAACCATTTATTTGACTCGTTTATCTGTTGAATTTTTTACCCAATAAAAGTATATGTTATAATCGTATTGTTTATTTTCTATTATTGTTATTTTTTTAATTATTGTTATTTTATTATTATTTCACTGTGTTTGCATAATGTGCATAATTCCTTCAATGAATCTGGCACCAACTGTAAATAAAAACTGCTATCAGCAGCTGCAATTCATTCTTAATGTAACCCTCATTCTGTCTATTACAGAGCAGTTATGTAGCCTACTGTATATCTACACAAGTATATATATTTTGATCCATGTACTGTAATTCTTTTTTTAAAAGGATGTCATTCACATTTTATACCATTTTATTTATGTCTTTATCTTTCCAAATAAAACTCATGAAAATTGCTTTAAAACGTTGAATGTGTGTCCGTTCTTCCATCCAAGGTCACAGCTCTTTCGCAGCTCTGTTGTGCCGCGTGCGGTCGGGTGCCTGGGATGTGTTGTTTTCCCTCCGACCCAGTCGCTGTATCCTGGATTACATGTCATTTCTCCTTGTGTCCCGCTGGTCCGGCTGTTGTCCCATCACTAATCGTATTATGTATGCAGTCCTTTTCTTTTTTCGCTGTCTGTGTTGTGGGCACCCCCTGTGTACCGGGCCATTGTTTTTCATCTTCTCAGAAACACAAAGACACCGGTCTGTTCAGAATGAATATTTACACTCCCTCATCAGATGGCCCCTGCATCTTTTGTTAGATACAAACAAGGGCTTCAGGAAGATTTATTACAGCTGGCAGCAGGACAAATGTCTGTCCTTAATGAACTGTATTGTGTCCTAATTCACCTCAAGTGTTTGCTTCTTACTATCTTAAAGCAACTTAAGGGTATATTTTACACACCCTTTTGTTGTTCCAGACCTCTATGACTTACTTTTTTCTATGGAAAACAAAGGGAGAATTTTTGAAGTATATCCAGATAAAGTTTGAAGTTGTGCCCTAAAAAATTAGCCTCTTTTTTATATGTCAAAACAAATATAGTGCCATCGGATACATTGCATTTCAAGTTTGACATCAATAGCTACTTCTCATCCAAGTTGCAAATTTAATTTAAGAAAAAAACAAAAAAACATTATCATAATCACTTTGACTTTTACGATGATGATGTCATCAACATTCTTGAAATGGTTAATTATTGTGAAAAAAAAAAAAAAAATGTGTGGCAAAAAATGTAAACTATAAAGTGTTTCAATCAATCTGATTTTAGGACTGAAAGTGTTTTATAATCCACAGTCAGTAGAAGTGTGATATAGACTACAGTTTATTAAAAAAAATAATTTATTATTACAATTTACTAAACTCAAAGAAAAAAAAAAAAGACACAATACTTCAAATGTTAAGTGCCACCCCTGAAATTTAAAGAAGTCTTTTGCCAGTAAAGAAAACGATCTTTTGTTCCTTGAAAGGGATCATCCATCAGGGATTAAAAATGGGCACAGATGACCCTCAGCCTTCCCCATTAGCACTGCTCCGTGAGAGCAGGAAACATTCTCGACACCGGCTTCTGTCCTTGCCAAACTTCCCCAACCGCAGTCTGGTCCACAGCCTCAGCAGTCTCCGGCTGTCTCTCTCAGATTAGTAAAGGATAAGACACTGTCCTTGTCTTCTCATCTTCCTCTCCTGCAGCCCAGGGCCTGATGGCACACATTATCTCCTATTAACTAATCACCCAATCAGAAACAGAAAACACTCCCCAGGCGCACAGTCTCACTGACGTAAATCCAGAGTGACAATATGGCTGATCTGCAGCGAGGAGAACAGTTGAGAGAAGCGTTCCGAGAGCGGAGACTCGTTAAGATCCCGGCGAGCGCCTGCTGCGTGCGTAGTCACCCTTCCTCCGGGGATTCAGTCAGCGATTATTTCATTTGACTTGGCGTCAGAAACGGGATTACAGAGATGTTTAGCGTGTCATCACACTTCAGCCCCCCTGGCATGGTGCACATTAAGCAGGACAGTTAGGGAATGATGGCACTGACATCACTGTGTTTCTTCGCTGAAAGTGACCTTGTTTTTCCTCATTCTCTCCATCTCAGGGAAGTGTTGTCCCAGAGGAAGATTTTATTGCTCAAAGGTCATTCTCTTATAGCCTAATGAAGTTCTCAGTTACGTTCTATTTAACTATCAGCATTGCTAAAATTATTTTGGAGCAATGCAAATAGCACAAATGCGAGTGTAAAGCTGTGAAATAAATTTGCACAGCAGCTCGGATATTTTATTCTTGGAGGAATATGATGATAAATGTTCATAAAAAGTTTTTTTTTTTTATTGAAATCTCTTGCTAATAATTGCAGACTGGCAATTATGAGCCCAGTTTAAAGGGTTAGTTCACCCAAAAATGAAATTTCTGTCATTAAGTAATCACCTATATGTCGTCCAAAACCCGCAAGACCTCTGTTTGTTTTCGGAACACAAATTAAGATATTTTTGATGAAATCCGAGGGTATCTGATCCACACATAGACAGCAACGACATTGCACCTTTTGAGGTCCAGAAAGGTACTAAAGACATCGTTAAAACCTGCAACGTGACTACAGTGGTTCAACCTTAATATTATGAAGCGACGAGAATACTTTTTGTGCGCAAAAACAACAACAACAACAACAAAAAATGACTTTATTCAACAAATTCGTCTGTCCCCTGTCATACTGCTACGCTATTTTCGTTGCAGAGCTTCAGTGTTTACGTCCGAATGGCGGCTCAATACTAAGCCCGTGTTCAGACATGAACACTTCATTTTTGGTTGAACTAACCTTTTAAGACATTGTTGAAATCTCTTCTTCTGAATCAGCTTCTGGTTCAAACATATATAGCTGAATTAAACCAGTATTTCCACTTGCCATCGTGTAGTGCTTACTACAGTAAAGTTTACCGAGTGGATCAGGTATTCTGAGCTTGTGTGATTGAGAGGAGGCGGGGACTAATATGCATATTCATGGGTCCGTGTATACTAAATGAAGAAACGGTGTAGAGTTACATTTAAGCTATTTTATGGCATGAAAAAAAAAAACATTTAAATACGTCATTTTGGTGATCAAAGTTTTAAGGGATGAAATGATTGACTACAGGGGGACTTTAAGTACTGGCGTGTTCACGTAAAATGTCGTTTGAATTGATCGATCATGATTGGCTGGCACTTTGAGAGTTCCACGGCAAAGGGGTCAAACACTAAAGCTGTTGCTTTGCATTGGCCAAGTTTTCCTAAAATATTAACAGCGTTCACTGCCTTCAAGTTCTGGCATTTCCTTCAGGAAATGCGTATCTAATGCATGATTGATTGACTCAGTCACCTCTGTGTCCCATATCTGTCTTCTTGAGATTTTGTTTGGGGACAGTTGCTATTTTGGAATGCACACATGCACACATCAACACAGAATTTTGCAGCTTCACCCCTGGCAAAGATGGCAAGGCCAGCACTCGTGAGGATAATGAGCTGGCCATTAAAGCGTTTTTAATTAGCGAGGTGCCCCGCGATCACATCCAAGTAACATCTTCAGGAACGGTATGCAAATAAGACTTGAACTCTCAAACCAAACATGAACATTCTGCTCGGCAAGTTATCAGATAGCATTTTTGGGTCTGTAGCGATTATAGCCAGAACGCATTACAAAGTATTCTGGCAAAGAACTAAGTTACGGATCAGTTACTCAGGGCAAAATGTAAAGTAATTTTGCCTCTAGCTCAGAAATGAGACTGTGTGTTCCTGTTTTGGCTCAGAAAAATAAAGCTCTGGCCATCGCAGCTTGTATTGCAGTTTGTGGCGATATCATTCTTGTTATATGATCCCATAAAATAGATAACAGATGGAGATTTGTCCCCTGAGTTTCTGTTAAAGAAAAAAGAAACAGCAAAATGACTAGCTGAAGGGTAAGCTCTGATGACTGCATCATATCTAACAAGTCTGCTGTGAGCTATAGAGATGCTGACCTCTATCATGTAACACGGCAGCTGTACTTTTTCACCGCAGATTTTATGACAAGGTGGAAGGAGCTTTGTGCTGAGACTGATAAGACTCCAGTCTACAGCCCCTCTGTGCTCACCGACCAAAGGGGCTTTGGATAGGACTTAATGAGCCGAGCCAATCAATGCCCAGCCAGATGGCTTTGATTGATGCCTTTGAAGAAACAAAGTGTCATAATGGTCTTAAGACCACCAAACAGAAGGGGAGGAGAAAGTATTGATGCATCACCCCTAGCAGAGGTCACGATGACCATCTAACTTTGCGGCTTTGCATTGTCCCAAGGTGCCGCTCCTTGTTTGTGTGCCTGAGTCACCTTGTGGGGAAATTAATGGCGCTGGAGTGCTTTGAAACAACCTAACTCGAAGTATTCAACTTTGGTGCTTCATTTTTACCGCACCATTTGTGCTACAGGCTTGAGTGATGCCTTAAACCATGAAGCTTGTTGTGGAGAGGTGTGCAGGCTGCAGGGGAAAAAAAAAAAATTCCATGCATCTTTTGACTGGCCCAGTAATCAACCTCCCAGAACACCCTAGCAACATCCCAGAGCAATCTAGTTTCATGCATGTGAGTTTTGCACGGGTAAGTGCACTTCATATTGAGTGTATTTACATGTACATTCTTAAATCAATTAAGCTTAATAAGCCGACAATGTGTGGGGTCATGTAAACGCGTTAAACCATTTTTCTTTATCGGCGTAAGGTCATAAATGGCTTAAGAATAAACCAATCGACACCATTAGATTTTTGCTCATTACCCCAATTTCGTACTGCATGTAAACACCTTAACCTACATTCTGTCAGCTTATTGATGCGCATGTGTGATTTGTGACAGGAAAGCGTCCTTATATGGCAGATTTAAGCACATCTACACTGTGATTTGTTATCATAACATTTTTTCTTTTGTCAAATCAACTTAGATAATTAAAGGAACACTCCACTTTTTTTGAAAATAGGCTCATTTTCCAACTCCCCTAGAGTTAAACAGTTGAGTTTTACCGTTTTTGAATCCATTCAGCCGATCTCCGGGTCTGGCAGTACCACTTTTAGCATAGCTTAGCATAGTTCATTGAATCTGATTAGACCGTTAGCATCTCGCCCTAAAAAATGACCAAAGAGTTTTGATATTTTTCCTATTTAAAACTTGACTCTTCTGTAGTTACATCGTGTAGTAAGACCGACGGAACTCTTCTGTCATTTTTGAGGGAGATGCTAACGGTCTAATCAGATGGAAAATGAGCCTATTTTCAAAAAAAGTGGAGTGTTCCTTTAATGTAGTTCACATAACATCATATTTTGAGTTTCTGTTGATTAAACCAATCGCCTTCATTGTATTAACTTAAATTTTTAATTTTTCATTGTATTAACTTACATTTTTAATTTCAATGAACTCAAAATTTTAAGGCAACCAGGTAACTTACTTTTTTAAGTTAAACCAACAATTCTTTTTTTAAAGTGCAGCCACAGCGAGTGTTTCAAGGTAGGGGAGAAATATATTGCAAACTACAAAAATTCTTGACCCAAGAAATATAAAAAATGTGTTCTCATCTCGTGCAGCCAAAGGACAAGTGGTACAGGTGTAGAGGAGAATGAGTCTGTGCAAGTTTCCTGCTGACATTTTGAAATACATGGGTTTTGTAATGCTTTTAAACTCACATAATAAATAGAATACTCTGAGTGAAATACATGGATGCTTACGTTTTGACATCACCACTGGGAAATAACCTGTTTTGTTGTTCTTGTTGTTGTTTTAAAGGGTTAGTTCACCCAAAAATGAAAATTCTGTCATTAATTATTCTCATCAGTGTCGTTCCAAACCCGTAAGACCATTCATCTTCAGAACACAAATTACAGTGTTTTACATTGTAGCGCTTCCGGGTTCTACGTCATAACGCCGACTCAGTATACAGTCTTGAAAACACAGAACACTTGCATTTTTGTGGTTATTGATTTGCATGTAGGCTAAACCAGCAAATCGGGTTATTTCAATTAACTAATTTTTGGTAGTTATCAGCATATTGGTGTGCATGTAAACATGCTTATTGTCTTCAGAATATGTAGAATTCTAGCTTGTACTTCTTTCTTTACATTTCAAATAATTAAAAATTATTTATTGACTTTTCCAATGACTAGCCAGTCAGTTTAACTACATCAATCAAGACTTAATTCAAAATGGCTTCCAGAAAAGATTAGGTGAAATTGGACTATTCATCAAGCTAATAACTCTTACAACACGCAGCTGTTACCAAAGATTGTCACATTTTTAGACACATTCAAGCATCTGCAATGACAGGAAACATCATTTCCTCACTCATCAGTTTTGGAGTGTTAAGTTTCAGCATGGCAGTGTTACCTGTACCATGATATCTCTCTGAAGATATCTTTTATTTACACAATCTAAGGCAAGCATCACTATAACAATTGTTCATATGTCTTTTAGGGGGTTAAGAAAAACTATTACTGTGAATTTATAATCTAAATTCCTACCATAGACTCCGATCTTCTGGGTGTACCCACAGGGATGGCCGAGCACCCGTGGAAAAACACAAGATATTCTCCATTAATTTTAACCAATCAAAAATCGATTGAGATTCGAGAGCCTCTCCGTGCTACCTGACCAATAAGGTGGAGCTATATCGGGTGCCGGTGGCCATAATACACACAATTCTACTGTTATATTTATCATTACAACATAACTACCTGACGCGCAAGATTTCTGCTTTCTGTTTAATGAACAATGATAAATTGCATTTTAAGTAATTAACTCCAAAATCATGAGGTATATCAGTGAGAGAGTGACTCAAGACAACACTCATGAAATGAATGTGTGAATGATGATGTGTTTAGTTTGGTTGGTGATGTATTTGCAGTCTGTGTTTTTCTTTGCGAGACACAACTTTTGAATTCATGAAGTGCACCATGGCACGGAGAAAATGACTACTCTTGAAAAACTAACATCAAGTATAATTAAGCATTATGAGCTATTAGCATGTAAATAAACAATGTTAAATGAGCAAGTTAAAATGCTTGGGGTTAATCAGATTTTTGTTTTTGAAAGAAGACTTATGTGCACCAAAGTTGCAGCTCACGAGTGCTGGCCTTGCCATCTTTGACGGGGGTGAGCTTAAAATCTAATTTATACCTAATATGCTGATTTGGTGCTCAAGAAACATTTCTTAAATGATTAGTTCACTTTCAAATGAAAATTACCCCAAGCTTTACTCACCCTCAAGCCATCCTAGGTGTATATGACTTTCTTGTTTCTGATGAACACAATCGTAGATATATTTATAAATATCCTGACGCATCCGAGCTTTATAATGGCAGTATGCGTTACCAAACGAGTATGAGCTGAAGAAAGTGCCTCCATCCACATCCATCCATCATAAACATACTCCACACAGCTTCGAGGGTTAATAAAGGCCTTCTGAAGTGAAGCGATGCGTTTGTGTAAAAAAAAAAAAAAAAAATGAAGTAAATGAAGTTATGAAGTAAAATATGTAGCTTCCGCCAGACCGCCTTCTGTATTCAAATTATGGAAAAAACGAAAAAGTGTCTCTGGATTTATGAAATATTGTTATTGTAAGTCAGTGGTGTGAAATTTTTCATTATTCATAATGTTTTCTTTTTTGTTCCACAGATTATTCCACAAAAAAGCCATACCGGATTGGAACAACATAAATGATGACAGTGTTTTCATTTTTGGATGCACTTTAACAATTGTGCTCACTAGCTGTCCAGTAGAAAAACAAACAAACAAACAAACAAAAAAACAGCCATATTGGGTCTTTTTAGTGCAATTTATATACACTTACTGTGTGTATCTTCAAGAGCTAGTCTTTCTGGGACTCTGTGCATTTAGAGAATGTGAAATTGGCTGTGAGATTTTCTGTCAAACTGAAAGTTAACTGCACATTAAGGAGGTAGATGGCTAAACGTTGATGCCACGAGCACTGGGTTGTTTATGAGTGTAGAAATAGCTGCATAATGGTGCCATGCATGTTGAAGATAAATATGACAGATTGTCAGGCCATTCCTAATGTTTTAAACTGTAAATGCATTATTAAAAACTGCAGAAAGCAACTTAAAAATCCGTATTTGCAATATTTATTTGCAGGGATACTTTAAAAGAACAAAACCTGCTGCTGTTTTTTGGCCTGGTTTTCTTGTTTGTTGTTGTTTGTGCTGTCCCATTCTTATCCAATCATGATTTAACACTCCTGCCTGTTTTATCTGGCCTCTCACAGGCCCAGACAGATGGGTCTGCACTTGATTCAAACACAAACCTCAAAACTAATCCCCCAAAACAAACCTCTCGCTTTCAGATTCAGCCAGCTGTGGGAGCTGGATCAGATACACGGCAAACCACTGCAACATGTGCAAATGACTTTTTATGATTACTGCAGTTTCTTTGACCAACATAAACACGAACCAACTGGCCATGGATGAACTCTGGGTTGGTTATTGGTTGCTTATCTGTTGGAAATGTTTTATAACTGCAGTTTGTAAGGCTGCTCTACCCCATTTTATTGTGTCCCTTGACGTGAAGTGGACTGTTTTATACAAACCTCAAGTAATAGTTCATCCAAAAATGAATGAAAAACCAAAAAATTCTGTTGCTATTTACTAGAGGTGTAATGATACCTTCATGTCACGATTCGATACATATCACGATACTGAACTCACAATACGATATTATTGCGATACTGTAAGACATAGTAAAAGGTTAACAAAAAATGTACTGTTGATTAAAAAGCTAAATTAGGTATTACATTGGGGTGGAAATGAATAGGCTTGGACTTGGTGCTGGTAACCCACTGCACAGGACAATGGTGACACCAGAATAAAAATATTCATGATTCTGACAAGGAAACACAGATTTATTTTAGACTAATACACTATATTGCCAAAAGTATTGAGACACCCCTCCAAATCATTGAATTTAGGTTTTCCAATCACTTCCATGGCCACAGGTGTATAAAATCAAGCACCTAGGCATGCAGACTGCTTCTACAAACATTTTTGAAAGAATGGGTCATTCTCAGGAGTTCAGTAAATTCAAGCGTGGTCAACTGTGCAATAAGTCCATTCATGAAATTTCCTCACTACTAAATATTCCACGGTCAGCTGTTAGTGGTATCATAACAAAGTAGAAGCAATTGGGAACAACAGCAACTCAGCTACGAAGTGGTAGGGTGTGTAAAATCACAGAGCGAGGTCAGCGCATGCTGAGGCACACAGTGCGCAGAAGTTGCCAACTTTCTGCAGAGTCAATAGCTACAGACCTCCAAACTTCATGTGGCCTTCAGATTAGCTCAAGAACAGTGTGTAGAGAGCTTCATGGAATGGGTTTCCATGGCCGAGCAGCTGCATCCAAGCCTTACATCACCAAGTGCAATGCAAAGCGTCGGATGCAGTGGTATAAAGCACGCCACCACTGGACTCTAGAGCAGTGGAGACGTGTTCTCTGGAGTGACGAATCACACTTCTCTGTCTGGCAATCCGATGGACGAGTCTGGGTTTGGCGGTTGCCAGGAGAACGGTACTTGCCTGACTGCATTGTGCCAAGTGTAAAGTTTGGTGGAGGGGGGATTATGGTGTGGGGTTGTTTTTCAGGGGTTGGGCTTGGCCCCTTAGTTCCAGTGAAAGGAACTCTTAATGCTTCAGCATACCAAGACATTTTGGACAATTTCATGCTCCCAACTTTGTGGGAACAGTTTGGGGATGGCCCCTTCCTGTTCTAACATGACTGCACACCACTGCACAAAGCAAGGTCCATAAAGACGTGGATGAGCGAGTTTGGTGTGGAGGAACTTGACTGGCCTGCACAGAGTCCTGACCTCAACCCGATAGAACACCTTTGGGATGAATTAGAGCGGAGACTGCGAGCCAGGCCTTCTCGCCAACATCAGTGCCTGACCTCACAAATGCGCTTGTAGAAGAATGGTCAAAAATTCCCATAAACACACTCCTAAACCTTGTGGAAAGCCTTCCCAGAAGAGTTGAGGCTGTTATAGCTGTAAAGGGTGGGCCAACTCCATATTAAACCCTACGGATTAAGAATGGGATGTCATTAAAGTTCATGTGCACGTAAAGGCAGGCGTCCCAAAAACTTTTGGCAATATAGTGTATGTTTGCACTCTGTCACTGACTAGATATATTTAAAATAATGTAGTCACCTTTTTACTGGTAACATAAGACATTTCGTATTATCAGGACCCACAGATATTCCCCCATTGCATTATTATACATTATATTCAACATTATACATAATAGTTCAATGTAGTACTGACACTAAAACTTTTTTTTTTTTTTTTTTCCCTCACAGTAATTTTCATTGTGGGTGAACTATACACAATACATTGTGTTACTATCCATGATACATATTGTTGCATTTTTGTATTGCGATATATTGTTACACCCCTACTATTTACTCACCCTCGTGTTGTTCTAAACCTGAACAGTGAACACAATAGGCGGTTGAGTGATTAAATAGTGCAGGCAAATAAATTCATTATTCATCTAGAAGAATTAATTTACTTTCTATCAGTGTTTTTTGAAGTTAGTGGATTATTGAAAGATTGTAAGGAAAAGTAAAAAAAAATCTCTATGATCAAATTTTAGCCTGGTGATGTTTTTTTGACAGGTTATTTCAAGTTGATGTGAAATTATGCAAATTGAAATGTGTCGTATGGACTCAACCTAATTTATCATTACACAGATGTGGCATGTACCATATAATCATGATATTTCCATGTAATTAGTATCTGTCAGTGATATCGTGTGAGTTTACCAGTTAATATAATTACTTTGGTAACTTTTTTTTTTTTTTGCATCTTTATATTGCAAAAGACTTTTCTGATAGGAATACATCTATAATATAATAATCAAACAATAACTATACTACCATTCAAAAGTTTGGGATCAGTATGATTTTTTTTTTTTTTTTGATTTTATTAATTAATTTATTTTTTAATTCTTTTAATCAGGAAAGATTCATTAAATTGCACCAAATCACCATATTACAATGATTTCTGAAGGATCATGTGACACTGAAGACTAGAGTGATGATCCCGAAAATTCAGCTTTGATCACAGGAATAAATTACATTTTAAAATATATTAAAATGGAAAAAAGGTTATTTTAAATTGTAATAATATTTCACAATATTACTGTTTTTACTGTATTTTTGGTCAAATAAATGCAGCCTTATTGGTGAACAGAAGAGATTTCTTTCAAAACTTTTAATAAATCCTACCAACCACAGCTTTTGAACAGTGCTGTACATTTTATGTGTTCAGTCATTTAGTAAGAGTTTGAGATATTGTTTAGTAAGGAAGTACTGTCTTTTGTGTAATCTATAAAACACAGTATTATTTTTTTAGTGACTTTAATTATAATAAAGATAATGCTAATATGAGTTTAAAAAATAAAAATTGGTTTGGTGTTGATGAAGAGGTAATTGAGCCCTACTTATGTTTTCACCATTGATGGTGTACACTTCTTGCAACATTTCTAACAACCTCAAGAAAAAAAAGAAAAAAATCATTTTGTGACACTATGTGTACAACTTGCACTGAAGCCCTAATGTGAGTCATGTGAAAGGGCCTTTACTAAGAGGCGTTTACTAACCTACATCCTACAGAGGGATCTTGAAATCTAAAAGCAATGGAAAAATGGCAATGGGTAATTGTATTTCTTGATGGACTATTTACTTTCTTGAGAGCAACAGATCTGTGGAAGTAGGTCCAAGTGAAAGCATCATTATTGGTTGAGGGGCTGAGTAGACTTGGACATCAACTGGAAGAGTGGTGGTTAGAAGCACATATCTATTTGAGGTACGGAAATACATCAATGACTAGAAGTCTATTCACAGTCCTCTGCCATCACTTTCCCCTTGAGCAAGGCACTTAGACCCACGTTGCTCTAAGGAACTGCAATTAACCCTCTGGAAGTTGGTGAGGGATAAAAGTATTATCACTGTCTTGTTCCATGTATGTTGGAAATTCCAGTATTGGCAATCCGATTATCACTGTAGTCACGTGGTGAGATTAACCTGAGACAACAGCTCTGTTTCAAACATTCAGTGAGCTGCCTCGCTGTCTACTGTCTACATAGGCAGCTGCCTTCTAAGATGGCTGCCTAGCTCTCATTGGAAAAACATGCCTGTGGCGACATTCCAGAAAAATTTTATGTTACTTCTTGCACATTTTGCGACACATTCAAAGTAAAATGTCCATTGAGTGGCTCTAAAAGCACATTTAGTTTTATCTGAAGCAGATAAATGAGCATATGAAAATGTTTTATTATGTTGCCTCATACGTATCTTGGTCTTGCTTCTACAAGTCTTTGAGTTCTTTCACAAATCATGTTTCATGGGACCCGAGCATAGGAGCGGCTTATGTGATGTAAATGCCAAAATGTATTAGTTTTTCAAATCGTGCACTATGGTAAAAGTGTTTTGGGGTCATAAAATAGTAATGTGCAAGGAACCATGTGGAAATAAGTCTTTATTAATCGATAATCTGTTCCTGTAATCATGATTTGTGTAAAAAAGAATAAAAATTGTTGATGTTTTACTGTCACTATTGTTCATTTCAGCTGGAAACTAACGTGAATTGTACTGTATAGGTAAGTTTTTGGCGTTTTTAAATACTCCTTTTCTCAGTATTTATTTTTAAATGTGCAGTAATGGATATTCAACATTTCTCTTGGTTTGTCTACATTCTTGGAATTGTTTTAATATTGAGCTTGTTAAATCCTTGAAGGATACATGTGATATGGTTTTAGAATTTGGCCATGAATGAGTTTTCTTAGAAAGCAGCGTGATTGGAACAGCCTTTGCGTCTAGAGCGCGGCTAAGGTGCTTGTCTCTGTAGGCAGCTCACTAGGTTTGGAACAGAGCAATTGAATCTATTAAGACTTTATTCAGTTGGAGTGATTTTATGAATTCCATTTTCACCATATTAGTAGCTGATTAATATTCTGAGCAACTTCAAGCAATTTGCAACTCTCACACTCTTCACCAAATATTATTCAGTGTAATTACACAGAAGCATGATGATATTCAAAGGTGCTGGGCTGTAAAAATGTAATAGATGTTTTCCTGATTGTATTTTTCCCTCCATCAAAGTTATTTATATATTTGTGTTCTTTGATCTTAACGCCGCGAGTAGGCAAGTGGAAAATGCATTGGGCTGTCAAATCTCTTTTGTTGTTCCTGACTGCAATTTGTATTATTTTTGACTAGAATGTTAGTGTGAAGTCTAGTTCAAGACAGTTATTGAACTTGTGACCTTAATGTTATTCAAAAAATTATCAAGTGTAAACATCTCTCAGAGAGCAGAGCGCCAGTTCTTGAGTGTGATCTAGAAGAATGAGCTCTCTGCGAGTAAAAGCACATCTACCCATGATCCATTACACTCCCCTTCCTTTGACCTCACCTCTCTCTCCCTGGAGTAAAAGCCACACGTGGGCGTTTATCCAGGTCATGGCAGTGGTGTAGTTGCTTTTGCTCTGAGCAGAGATCAAATCCACAGTTTTTTGTACTTCAGCTAAATGCTATTGTTGCTCCAAAGCAACACTTCAGTGTAGGACCTCACCTTTTCTAGTGTAAGGAATTGAGCCAACACATTGTTAACTTTCAGTTTTTTCAACATCCTAAACTCCATGAGCGGTTAAATCAGCTCTAGATGTAGTTTCACAAGCCATACATATTACAGTTGGTTTATTTTTTTCATATATTCAATATTCTCAGTTATTATTTTGTCCACTTTCTGTCATATCTCAGAGCAGCACACAGTAGTGTTGCTGAATGAATCAGTGATTTGAATGAATCAATTGAATGAATGATTCATTGACTCACTCAAAGATAGCCTCATGTTCTATTGGTGAATGAAACAGCATTTTTGAACAAGTCAGTTGAATGGATAATTCAATGACTTACTGATAAAGTCAGTCACATGTTTAGTACCTGAATTTATCAGTGTTTTTGAACATCAGCTGAGTAAATGATTCATTGACTCACTCAAAGACATTTTCTGGCCTCCGCCGACTAGTGTAATGATGTAACCTTCAGAAAGAATCGCTGAAAAACCCCCAACACTAATGCACAGACTGACAGTCTGCCTACATACAGTAAAAAGTGCATGTCTGGGACTGTATATCAGCAGCTCGCCAAGTCAAATTTGGGATTTGTTAGAATATTTAGTGACATTTGACTCTTTTTTTTTAATAAAGATTACAGCTGCTAACAGATGTAAAGATTCAACATATGTTTTAAAGTGCATCTATTCTAATATTACATCAATGGTAGGCCCCAGATGCATTCACAGATGTCTGGAAAAGGCCCAGAATATTCAGTTATCCTGGAAGCTAACTGAATTTAAATGCATAGCATCATACCACCATATTCAGTGTCTGT
The DNA here is from genome assembly GCF_019924925.1 of Ctenopharyngodon idella. Classification (NCBI taxonomy): domain Eukaryota; kingdom Metazoa; phylum Chordata; class Actinopteri; order Cypriniformes; family Xenocyprididae; genus Ctenopharyngodon; species Ctenopharyngodon idella. The sequence goes on from NC_067225.1 coordinate 5,328,609, forward strand.
TTAAGATGGACTGTGGTTGTTTGGTGAATAAGATACAGGGTGCTTAAATGCAGTCTGTTAAAGTCAATTATTTAGGCAACTAAATTTGTGTGTAAAAAGAAAATAATTTGATTTGAACATTTGTCTTTCTTCAAACAGATCCTCAGGGCCCACCAGTTAAGTTCATATTTATTTATTTTCATTTATTGGTAGTTCTTTCTAGTTGTAGTGTGTCAGGTAAAATGGTCAAATTAATGCACTAAAGAATCATCATGCAAAGTGCTGCATAGAGGTTTACACAAGGGGCACTGGATTGTAAAATGGTCGCAGTATCGCGCTTATAAATGCAAAGAGTTTGGAGGCTGTTTCACTTCCTTTAATTGCTTGACATTTGCATACTGAGAAGTTTATCAGTGGTGCTGTGCAGGTCTCATCCATGTGTAATAGCATTTGGATTTCCATTGGGATGGCAGCTCCAGGCAAAAAAAACAAACACAAATGGACTCCAAAATATATACTTGACTGTAATGACAGGTGATGGGCAGAGAATGCCAATTAGGCCACTCAGAATGCCAGATGATTCCCACAGACGGCCACCGTTATTCCATCCTCTACCCTAAGAGCAGATTTTGGCAGGGAGTCTGTGGAATTATGTAGAATATAGGAAATCTTAAATGAAAACTGCCCCCCAAGAATCTGAGGCTTACAGTATAGCTATATTTTTTTGTCTGTCTGTCTCTATCTATCTATCTATCTATCTATCTATCTATCTATCTATCTATCTATCTAGGCTGTGCATGACTAAGATATTGGTGTGTTTGTGAAGTCATTCCTCTAAAGGGTTTTGAAACATTGCAGAGAGAGTTGCTTGGGTAACATTAGGGCATGAAAACTAACTAATAAGAGAAAGGCTCAAAGATCAGCTGTTATAATGGTGGAGGCAGTCCTATTAGCCAAATGTACAAGCAGGGATTTCTTAGATTTGAGCATATATTAGTCTTAATGACTGAAGTAAGTGCAAATATGAAATGGTTCATCCACTATCCAGATATAACAGCCAGCTGAGAATCATCCTGAATTCATTTTAATGTAATATACTTCATTTTTCTTTTTAGAAAGATTCTTTTTCCTATACAGTTGGCCTATTACTAACATTATATGTGTTACTACAACAACTTTGTGTTATGTAAGAACATTAAAATGTATATTTAAAGAGATAGATAAATTAAGTGTATTTACAAAAGATGTATATGTCTAGTCAGCTGTGTACCCTAACAACCAACCTCAGACACAAACTTTCAAATATGGCTCCAGGGAGGAAGCCACAAGGACTCTCCTCAGCAGAGCTTCATTAGAATGAGCACAGCCTCAGCAGAGGGCCAAATTCAACATCTGAAAAAGAAAAAGTTTTTG